>NW_009647242.1:2241877-2332295 GCF_000708025.1 Charadrius vociferus | reverse complement strand
CAGGAATATAAAAGGAAATTATGAAACAAAACCACTCAGAAGCTCAAATTAAAGAAAAGCACCAACAGGTGCTCCATGCAAGTCTAAAAGTCATTAATACACCACGCCATGACTGCAGAAACAAGAAGGCGTTTGGTGGTAAGAAGGTCACTTGTCTTGGCCAGAAACCAACAGGTGAGGGGGAAGCAGAGCAGGGACCTACAGGAGGGTGGCAGGGGCAGCGCTGATGTGACGCCGCCCCAAGCACAGCCTGCCTCCTCCAGGATCATCATTTGCTGAACTGCTGCATCTGGCTTTGTACAAAATATGCTAAGTGGAATACGTGCAAAGCCTAATTTGTGTGGTCAGTGTAATCCATAAATAACCCAAGGCATCTGCAGAGTCTAAACTTATTTTGTGGTTTTGTTTTCAGCAGCGAACCCATGCTCTATTAAGTACATCTTGTAGAGCATCATCTCACCTAGGAAAAGCTAAGCTCATTGTGTGAACGCCCACCACCTTCCTTTTCAATGCACATTCCTGAGAAATGACAGGACCACTCGAAGATCATAACCTGTGCATCCAGACAACAGTCATAACAACGGAGTAAGAGTTGCAAGGAAAAACAAGTCTTAGTTCTGAGGCTTGGAACTCAAAATATTAGGCAAAAGATACTGAGAATTCACAAAGAGCAGCAATTTTCTGCCAGGTTGATGGTCAATGAGTTTTTGCTAAACAGCACTGACCCAAATCTCTCCATGCATCAAACTCCGGTACTGACGCTAGTTGTATTTTGCCAACAGCAATTTGTGATGATGTGGGATGACATCCATTTACTTATATTTGAATTCTGCTGAGACATTTAAAAGATGCAGGAGAAAATCAAGAGTTTCCAGGGATGCCTTGAAGGCAAAGCTGAGTTGAACCTGTTAAGAGTGCAACACACTTTCTAATAAGGACCGGTAGTGCATTCCCAGTATTTCAAACTAAGGACAAAGTACAGAGATAGCTAGAAATAGTCCCATAAATGAGGCTGCTTTCCACTTTTATTCACTACGAGGTTTGTACACAAAGCCCACTTTCATTCACTGTTACTTATAAAGTGCATGTGGTTCCTTTTTTACATGTACAAACTTCCCTATTTATATCTGTTTAAATTGCATGTAGGGAACATATACTCAGCTTTGGATCCTCTGTGAGGCAAAAATGATCATGTCCTCTGAGCAATACCTACAAAAGAGGAACCATTGAGATGTCCATTGAGAACCACCTGTTACTGCAAGGCAAACTGCAAACCAAAAGTCTCAGCTCTTCGGTTCCCACAAATCCTTCAAGCCAAATGTTGACTTAGAAAATGGGGTTTCAACCTTCCCTTGAGGCTATCTGAGGCAGTAGTGGTAGGAGTCAGCCCAGCGAGGCCAAGGTGGGATGTCTGGGGTGTGTAGGGGTCAAGGAGGAGCAGCTGCCCTGTGGCTGGGGCCCACTGAAACATCAGGATGCTAAAGGAGCAGAAAGGATGAGGGGCTCCTGCCCTGGGGAGTATCAGCAGCCAGCAGGGCACAAGCCATTTCGGTGCTGTACCAGAAAGATGACATGTGCTGGGCATAATTCAGCTTCTCCAGGCCTCCTCAGGGCAACACTCTCATGTGGCACAAAGGTTCACCAGAAACAGGAGGCTCAGACACTGATAACTGAAAGCTTTTGTCTATCATTACACCCTCTTTTTTGTTGATTGCTGTAGCCCATTACTGTACCTGAGAATCTGACCACCAATACTTGGGCATACCTGCTGAGACAGATGATGGCTTACGCTGTTGACAGCAAAATACCAATAAAGAGTTCTTAAACACTAAGAATGTATGTGCTTAGACTAGTTGATTGCCTCTGTTGTTTTTTTAATTTTTCTTTCTCTTTTTTTTTTTTTTTGTGAGGCCACAACAGTCAATACCAAATATCATGCCATTTAATCACATTAACAGACCCAAACCAAACTTAATCAGATATGTCCAGAAAAGGTACGCTGAAGGCCCTGAAGTTCTGGTTCAGGATATTGTAAAGGCTATTTTTCACACAAACTTGTTAACACCTGTTCTTATGTAGGAGAAAGAGTCTACCTTTCCACCCAGTCTAAAAGAGAACTCAAACAGTCCTACAGTCCCTAGAGCATCTGTAAGGTGTTGTGTGTTTTGTGACAGAAAACCCTTCTCCCAGTCTTTCAGGGGAGAACCATTTTTATCCTGTAAAGGCATCTTTATCCTGTGAAGGATAAAGCTCTTCTGATGCTTTCAAGCCCGATAAGCTGTCAGGATAGAAACTCAATTCTTTACCAAGTTCTTCCGTGACTAATCCAATAGTTTCATGAGTGGGACTCGCTGGTGGTACCATGACAGGACTAGGATATTCATTGTAAATACTCACTAGGACTGCAAGAGATCTCATAACACATTTGTTCAAAGAAGAGTGCATTTAGCTATAGGAGGAAAAACAAACAAACTCATTACCTCTATGGACCCTGGATCTACTTTGACAATTTCTCCTGTGCTGTTGTCATTGCTAAGATTTGGTGGGCTGTGTGAAGGTAGCCTTCTCTCTTCCTTTAAGGCATGCTCCAAAAGTTTCTTATTCAAGATCCTGGCAGCATTTTCTGTAAGTGTGTACCCTGGAGGAGCAGATAAGTCCTGCCTGATACTTGTCACCTCAGTCCCTTCTTCCTTTTGCGACTCTGTCCCCAACCGGAGAGGACTGGGTGATCTGCCACGGGCATTTGTACACGGCTCCTGCAGTGGACCCAGTTCTGCTCTGGGTTCTGCTGACCTGGACCGGCTGCTAGACCTGGGGCATTTTTGGAAGGTCTCATGAAAGATGGGGCTATGGTCAATAATGTTGAACAAACTGGAGAGGCCATCATTGATGGTAGTGTGGACAGGACTCTCCCTTGTAGTAGTTGATCTAGCCCAAGCAGACTCACTGAATCCTTTCTGAGGTGTGCCAGGCAAAGTCCGGTTATTTGGCTGGTCTGATTTGGGAAGGATTTTTCTTTGCAACTTTGGAGAGCCATATTTGGGGGAGCAGCATGTGCGTTCAAACTTAGCCTGGACCTTTTCGATGACGGGGGTCACTTGCCTGCTTCTTAGGCTTCTGGATGGTGAAGAGACAGGCGTGGACCCCCCCTTTGGTGTCAGACACTTGTGTGGACTGCTGGTGATATTGCGCAGGGTTTCCGTCTGCAAGCCAACACTGATCGTCTGGGTGGTCTGCGTCCCCGTTGTTCTCATACCATTGGTTTGACATGCGGTGTCCTTAAACTGAGGCTCTGTTGAATTAGAGCGTATTGCGTTTCGGACAGAGAAAGCAACCTCCTTCATATCATCACTCATATTTTTGGACATCTCCAAGCTGTGCAAGGGTGAGGCAAAGCCCACAGTAGTGCAAATAGGACGCTCAATGGGATGAAGACCACTGTCCAGAAAATCCTTATGATGTTTGGCCAGGTCACAAGACCATCTTCCAAACATATCCGAGGAAGCACCTTTTGTCTCAGCAACATTCCCCATAGCTTTGGTCACAGAAAATAGGAAGTCTGGCTCAACCTGGTTTTTCCCTTCGCTGCCAGCTATCACTGAGTTATCAAACCTACGGACAACCGGTGGGCTGTGAAAGACCCGAACTCCCATTTTTTCAGTTACTCCGTGACTCCTCGTTGGCTGCTTCTGGCAGTGCTCCGGGCTGGTCATGGTGTTAGTTGTCATAGTGACACTGGTGGTGAGGTACCATGATGATGCCTGGAAGGGATCTGAAGCAGGATCATTCCCAGCTTTCCCAATTTCTGTCCTTTCTGCCCAGCCTTCTGCAGGCTTCTCGGTGGCCCCACCATGGTTCCTAGTGGTACTGTAATCCCAATTTTTGTTGAACTCCTCGATGTATTTCAGATCATCAGGAGACAGGGGAGGGGTTATGTCGTCTTTGCTGCTGGATAAAGGCAAGTTTTTTTCTGGTAGAAATGGAGAAATATCCATCAGGCGCTGGAATTCTGACATGGAAGAAACAGACATTGCCCTGGAGAGGGGAACATGAGAGAGTCACTCATAGGCTTGGAAACTCCTACAAAGCTACTTATTTTCAGCAGCAAACTAACTCAGGAAACCTGACTTTCACTACCTGCTTATATATAAAACCACGTTAGCCCTCTCTTTCATTAAAGTTCCCTTTTATTATCTTTAAAATAGCTGTGAAAAACAAGCATTCCTGATGCGTCATTAAAAGTACCAAGAGGTTTATCAACGGCGTTTAATTTAGTTCTTTCTCATGGATTACTGCTTGGCAAATGTCTGAAATACGGAGCAGTAGGATGCATTTCAGAAATATACCATTCACAGAAAATGAGTATTTGCGACAATATGAGGCATACTTTTCAAAGCAAGTGTGGAGTATTTCTGACTTGCTGGGAAATCAGCAAGTCCACCCCCACTCCTGAGCTTGCCCAGGCTGCACAGCGATGGTGTGTAGCGATGTGGGACGTCCAGCCTAGATGCTGTTACATTGAACTGGCTTGGTGAGTTGAGCTCACGCTAAAATTCAACCAAAGGGAATCGCTATGTGATAAGGCTGGATTCTTGGCTTTCCCGCATTTCGCTAGTTTGTACAAATCACAAGCGTTCAGCCGAGTTGTCCTGCTGCTTCATTTTAAGAAAAAAATCAAACAAAAAAAGAAGCTTTCTGAATGGCACTACTTAAAAATGTAAATGAGCGTAGTTACCAGAGTTGGCTTAATGAGGTAGCTCAAGCTGGGTGAGGATTCAGCAAGCAGCGTGTTTTATAGATCAGTGATCTGGAGCATACAGTAAAATCACACTGTGAGTTTTGAATCAAGAACACCAGCTGCGGTTAGGGTGCCTCTGCGTTAGGGAGCTAGGTGGGATCAGGAGTGTGGTTTTGAAGTGGATCTCCTATTCAGATGCTCTGGTTTGCATCAGGGGGCAGTCTCAGAGAGCATGGGCTGGGTTCCTTTGGGATGAGAGTGAGCTGGAAGGTGCTCTCCAGAAGCACAACGAATGCGCTCTAGGGTTAGGTGGGTATTCAACCCATAGCATCTGACCAGAGCTAGTCCAAAGCAAAATATTCCTGACGTGCAGGGGCATGTCAGGTCCTCAGCACCAAATGTTTTCCTCTATATATCGATGTCTACAGGTCTGCAGTACTCGCTAGGGCAGGTGTAACCTTCCATGTAAGCTGCAGCTTCGTGCACTTTCATACAGTTTACTCTTCGTGCACCATAGCTGAACGTGGCCCAAGTTAATCAGAGTAGAACAGAAGCATATTGAGACAAATTAATCCCTGGGTAAATCCATTAATCTGGCTCACAGGCTGCTTAGGAGGTGGCATGGCCGTGCCCCGGGTCTGTGGTTTGGGAGCCAGAGAGCTATAGGCTCTGGCAGCCGAATATTTGCTGGGTTTTCCCTGTAAGTTTTACTCACCTTTGAAGATTTCCTTTGTGTGTTTCTTCCTCCTGAAGAAAAACAGAAACAAAAGAGGGTAAGTTATTTATGAACCTGTTGGTGCCATTAGCTAGTGAGTATTTTGTCACTCACTTCCAGTTAGTTGCACCAGGTATGTTTGCCTCTAAAATGTGGCTGATTTTCCCTCTGATAAGGAATCTTAAACTGCCAGTGGGAATATCCTTTCCCTTGGTACACAGGCAGTAGAATGGGCAATCCCCTCAGGACAACAGACTGCACAGGGAAAGCCTGCATGCCAAATCGACAACAGCCTTGAATATTTTATAGTCCCGTGCAATCATAAATGGAAGTAAGCCGCAAATGGCTTTTTTCCACGTGTACGCTATATTGGTTCGGACCATGTATTTGTGAGTGAATTTGTTCTGTGGAGGTAATCTGCTTGATGCCAGAGACCAAGCTGTGCTGAAATAAGAGATAAACCGGGGTCCTTTGACATAAGATTTCATTATATGTTCTCTAGGAACCAACAAACGGCACCAGTTGAAACTCATTAAGCTAGCTATATTAAATGCGTGGGAAGACTATTACTTGTTTCATAGGGGGAATACCTACAGCTTGCTAACAGCATTAAGATGTTTTTATGGCAATTATTTCCCTGTGACAATTCCCATAATGAGTTGGTTTTTTTAAATAGGTACTTCTGAAGCAATTGCTCTACAGCTATTATTTTAACTGTTTGCTTATATTTCTAATAAACTATAGGGAATGCCAAATATGACCAGGAAAAAAAAGAGTATTAGTACCTATTACTTTTATTTGACCTCATGAAATCAACAACAATACCAACACAGAAGTGTATTTCAAATTGTGACTATTCAAAGAGAGCACCGCTTAACTCAGCAAATACCTTTCTGGTATTTAACCGGAGTCAGGGGAAAAAATAGCAGTAAACTGATCCTCCTTGCATTCAGTCTGGTGTAAGTCTAGAATAAAGTTGGTGGCTTCAGTGGAGTTACTGCAGAATAAATCTGACCTACCCACACTGCCAGCTGTATGTTTATGGCATTGAGGGAGGAAAATCTAACTGGAACACACAGGTAGCTACAGCTACTTAAAATGTAAGACGCGTGGTCACATTTCTTGCCTCTCTTTTTCTTTTTTTCTCTTCTTCCTCTCAAAGAACTTGATTTCCCAATCCGTTAGCTGAGTAACAATGTTACACGTCTCAAAGAAATGCTTGGGTCAAATTCTCACAGGCGCACACATTCAAGTCAAGGCACACCAGTGAACCCGGTCCTGCAGGGAGCTTGAGATCTGACCTGTTGACAAACTCTTTTTGAGAGTGGTCAAATTTTCAAGCCAGAGTACACAGATACATCTTTGACTGTTCACTGTAATATGTGTACCCAACTGGTATTTACGTGCTCAGAGTACAAGCTGAATGTCTAACCCATATGCACAAATCTGAATTTTCAAGCAAGAAGAAAGTACTCAAAACTTGCATCAAGCAACGTGCTGCCTGCTTGATAATTTTAACTTCTGGCAGTCTCCGCATACTTCTTGTTCTGTAACAGCCTCAACCATTCAAGGAACAATAGAAAATAAAGGAGAAGTTGTAATGGAACCAGGAACCATTAAAATATGTAGTTGTTGTTAGTGTGAACATTCTCAGTATGACTAATATTGTAAGCCAGTTCACAGGCTACTTTGTACCAGCATATGAGGATGGAGACCCTGGGTTTCATTCAGCAACAATGCAAACAAAACTGTGAAGATCTGGTGAAAATAAGCCAGCAGGTGGTGCAGGTTTTAGCAGGACACAGACTACATTCACTATGGCCCAATGGCATCTCTTAGCACTGTGTTTTACATCTTTATGGGGTCACCTCAGGGTAGGTGCTTTGCTGATGAAGAATAACTTTATTTTTATAGCATCTCATCTCACTTATGCTAATCTATTTAGAAGGCGACCAAAACAGAACAACCACAAGTGCCTCTCTACAGCACTTACTGCATTACTAACAAAATATAGCCCATGTTTCTCCATATATATGTGTCTACTTACAACTGGCAGAGACTTAAGACCTTCTAAACCTGTATGTTGTGTCAGATATAGTTATCATACATAATATGAATGGCCACAAGGGGAGGTAATCTTCAGGCCTTTAGGCTGGCTCCTGGTTTCTCAGGTGATTGACACTGGTCTAATCAGCTCATAACACAGAACGAAATCTTGTCCATACCAAATTCACTACTGGGTAATGTAAGCAATGCCTGTGACACAATATGTCATTTCCTACAGCAGGGATGTGGTACCAATTCTGACATAAGAGACAACATGCTGGCTTGATGAAAGGTAGAAAAGTGCATACTTCTGTTAATCCCGTCAAGAATTTCTCCCGCTCCGTCTGCCGAGACCGGTGCTCATCAGACTCATCAGGGGAATCAAGAGACAGTGACTCCAGAAAGAGGTTTTCCGTGGCGCTGCACCGATCGCTCTCTTTCAGCTTAGACAGTGACCGATCATCAAACTGAATGGCATCTGAATCAGAGTAGGATCTTGACCCCATCGGACGAGGCACGTGAAGGTTCCCCTGGGTCGTAAATGGACGAAGGTTACTCTCCTTCTGGTCACACAGAAAACCACCTCCTCTTCGCGGGCTCACTTCCTTCTGAAGCTGGAGACAAGGCAAATGAAAAGGAACAGCAATTACTTATGTAGTGTGTGGCATTCTGTAGAACTCATCCTTCCCCAGGAGCAAGGCACCCATGCCCTGGGGAGGCACCACAAGATCACTGCCTGGCTCCAGGGATGCTGGCTTTGCTGCACTGGTCCTTCTGCAAAGGGAGATGTCCCTAGGACTTTGATGGTACTCATGGGACTTTGATGAAATGTGCATATGCATAGTTTTGCTTGTTTTCATATATACATATATACACAGTGTGTCTATGTATACACGAAACAATGCAACTGTCTGTAATCTGAGTTTTAAGGAAACAAATCAACACTGACAGCTATTGAAGAGCAATCTTAATATAAGTTCCTAAAGCAAAACAAGTAGAAGCTCAAGTGACTTGGAGCCTTATCAAAACAAATACATTTTTCGTCTGGTCAGCAATACAAAGGTCACACTTTTTATATACATCACTTGTTTCCAGAGGTGGAAAATTCCTCTTAACAAAAGACAAAAGCTTTGTTTTATAGATGGTCTAACCCTAATGCATGGCTAGAAAGTGTACTATTTGTACAGAACAGGATTGTCAAAGGGATGAATTAGGCATGCAAAGCATGTTTGAAGAAAATGCATATTCATAGAAGGGCCATCAAAGCACTACACTTTGCAAAAGCTGGGTGAACAGAAGGTGGACCACTAGCGAAATTGCCAATCTTAAAATTAGAGTATGTGATCGACTTCTCCTTAAATTGCAAATACAACAGGATAAATGAAGTAAGTGATATTTTCAAACATGATAAATGACAGCGGGAATCTGATAAGTAACTCTGAAGTTTTGCTCGAGCAGAGCGCTAAGATTAGTGACAATAACCTGTAAATGCAAGTCATTCCCTAGGACCCTGGAGACTGAGGACCTACAAAACGTATTATTTTAATCTTGTTGCATATGTTTGGAAAAATAAACAGACATTGTATTGCCTAATGTGGATCAAAACATTTTAGGTCTCAGATGATTAAATTTGCACTTGGGCTGAAATCATTGAGCTTTTTGCTTGATTCAGGTCTACAAAAAGGGAATGCATTTTCAGTGTTTTGCTCATGATATACAAAATCTGAAACAGTTTTATTAAAAGGAGCTAATTTAAGGTACCCTATAAAGATAGGGGCTGGAAAGTACACTTTAAGAGATCCTGGAGTCCATTCCCCAGCATATAAGCAAGACCCAAAGCAAGGAGAAATGGTAATCACATGTTTTCTGTACACATAGTTCCAATTGCAACCCCTTCCAGATTTTCAGAGATCATATAAGGATAATGATCTGGGAACCTTTATGAGAAAACAGTACAGATACTGGGTCACTCTCTGAATCTCAGACAGCGGACAGGAGAATTAAAGTGAGAAATACTGACCTAAATTTTCAAGACTGACTAATGATTTTGAGTACCTGTGTGTTTATACCTTTAAACACACAACTTTTCATATGGGTGATTTTGTGGGTTTAAATATTTGCCAGTGCACTCTGTGCACAATTAGCCTTAGTAAGAAGCACCGTGGAGGGAGATTCTCTAAGGGAAAACAAAGTGACAGTGTACTTAAATAGAAAAAATACACGACTTTGAGCTCTGAAAAAAGTAGGTCATCATGTTTTTTATATGCGAGCAGTATTCCCATAACCATCCAGAGTAAAGTATTTTATATATTTTATGCATTGGTGTGAGCTTCCCCCTTATCATACATGTATTATTCAGGAGCTGTGTGAAAGCAGACAGGCATAAAACATTAGTACGAAATTTGGCACACACACTTCTGCTATCTCTTAGACTCTGTTTTTCAAACATACACACTGGTGTAGTCTCCTCATCTTCTACGTATTGCCATACATGGAATACACACAGAAAAACTCCTGGGAGAAGGACTTCAGAGATATACTAATTGTTTCCATATAAAGCCGGGCATGACTGCAATCTGAGAGGATATTCAAGTAAAAGCCTGCAAATATTTGGATGCTTCCTGTCACATAGGGAAATGTTTGATTATAAGCAAAGATGGAGTTATGAAGTTTTGCAGGCAGGTAGCCAAGATTTCAAATCTTATTTCTGATCATCTAGTCTTCTGAAATTAACTTGGTATAATATTTTTTATTTCCCCTAGCTATTGCTAATTTTTTGTACAACTCTACTGTACAGTAAATATATAGTTGAAGCTTAGATGTTTTAGAGTATTAACAAAAGAAGTCAGCTCCAGGACTAGTTAAGAGCTATTCTGTAGGCTCTCCCAAGATGACACTCAGGGGTTATGTCAGGTTTAAAGAGAATTAAAGGCTAGGTAACATTAACAGCGATTTCTCTGTTGCTTCCTTCAACGTGCAGAAATGAACAGAAAAAGCAGTCTTTAACCAGGTTAAGTCCCTCAAGCTATTGAGGATACACTGAAGAGATAATACTAAAAAATACAGTTCATAGGGACAGCAGCATAAACATACAAAGAGGTACCAGTGAGTCTCCGAAGAAAAGTGTGTGTCCACATCCTTAGTATATTGGGAAATTTGCTGAGGGTTATTTAATTCCCATTGCACATGAAGAATCCACAGGAGGCAGTTTGGCCACTGAAACTCAACAGAAACCAGCCCGGTCAAGCCAAGAACTTGGCACCTTCTGCCACTGAACCCTAGAAACCAGGTAATTTGGATGAAGAGCTCTGCTACAAGCCTTCCCACCTCATAGGTGTTGATTGTTCTATCTTAGGAGACATACTATTGGGCTGCATTATAAGGGCTAGCTCAAGAAGCTGCATGAAATATACACAAAACCCCTCCGATAAATGGGAGATTAAAAAATCCAGATTATTGTTTATTGATATTTTTAATTTAAAAGCTCAAAAATCACTTTTCTTGGTCTATAAAACCTTCGTATTGGTCACCGCCCACTCAGACCTACACTTACAGTGGTGATTTTAGAAATATCCATAGAATACAGGATTTTCCTAAGTGCTTCTCTGTGGGTTTAAGAGCTATAGCTTAAGTCTTGTATTCATAATATTTACAGCCTGGTGTCCTTTCCTTAGTTTCTTCTTGCAACTCGGATATGGGAACATAAGACACAGATAGTGAACCCTTTTCAAGAACTGGTCATGAAGTCACACCGGGCTTTCATCAACTTAACCTGTGAAGCTACTTTGTGCTTCATTCAAGCATAGTGCTCCCTAGAGAGCATGCACAAATCTGGTGCCGTTCCATTTCTGATGTCCTAAGAACAGAAAGTATTCAGTTAATTGAGGACCCACGATCTCAGTTGTTTTTCTTACTTTTCCTGGAATGCATGACTCAGAGCTAAAAAATGTTCAGTCAAAATGGTGTATTAACTCCCTCATTAAGCTTTTTATTTTTTGTGTGGCTTCCAGCCAGAAAATAAATTCATCAGGTCTAATTTGTCTCTAATACTAAGCAGATGAAAGCATGGATAGGCATGAAAAACAAGGGGACAGGTATGCAGTTATCAGATTTGAAGATGATAGCAGAGGTGGGCACAAAATTCATGTGACTAAGGTCAGAAGTGTCTTCTGAATATTTAGTATTGATAGCTGTTTATTTGTTATCAGTCAGGGCTCCTCATGTTAACCCCTGGGTTCCTTTGCTAGAGAAAAAAAAAATAAGTTGAGACTGAATAGTCTCAGCAGCTGCATCTTTGGTGGCTAATTCACAGATGAACAGACATTTTTGGCAGGAAGCTGTATATCAAACCTTGAATAACCCTGCATGTGGGATGGGTTTAAGCATGAGGAGATGCACAAAAGCTTTCAAACAGAGTGAATCGATGTGACCATGCCTGTCCAGGGTAATTGAAATGAGGCAGGAAATGGCCTTTAACCTGGAGTTGGTTTCTCGTAAGTGGTCTTTTATAGGGATTATGAGCATTTTCCTTTTACTCCCTTGTGTATGTAAATTGTTTTGTAGCATGAGAAACAATGATGTAGCCAAGGAACCAAAATTGTTCCTGTGCTGCTTCTTAATACAGTCTCTTGACCTTGGCCTGACTGTAGTAATGGTGCGATGCCTCGTGCTTGCAGCCAGCCATCGCTCACCCCAAGATGACTCCTTACCTGCTCTATCCGCCTGAGCAGCTCCTTCTTTTGACGCTCCCATTCTCGCCGGTCTCTGTCAAGCCTGTCCAGGAGCTCCACCTTTTCCCGGTTCCAGTTCTTCTCACTGTGCTGGATTTGCCAGCGGAGGTCCATCACTACACCATGACTCTCAGCCAGAAGCTTCTTGTGCTCCTCTCTTTCTCTTTTAAAAGCTCCCTTCGTCAGCTATGAGGCCTGTTTCTCCTGAGGTGTTCTCACTCTTCCCTTCCAGCTGGCATTAAAGTAAAACATTACTAGGACATTAAACTTTCTGTGGTAAAAGCCTGTGTCTAACAACGAATTTGAGTTAAAGACCTAACGCCACAAAGCTAATGGCAAAATTATAACAATTTTTAGATCTTAGGATATCAATAAATGATCAAATATGTTCAACTTGAAAAAAGTTTTAAAATCAAGACAGTGAAAACCATAGTGAATAATTTCTCAAGCTCTACCAGCTCATGCTATTAAGGCATTAGTTATGATCTTTCTGATGGGAGTGTGGGTACCAGCAATGAAGGAAACGTGGAGATAAACTCCATCCTCATCATCATTTCTGAGACAATCACCAGGACAATGTCCTCAGCCACTGCTCTGCTTTTGTGCTCTCAGTGCACCTGAAACCTAAAGAGAGTACGTCCATCTTCTGAAGAGACTTCTCCCAAAGCAACCCTCAGCAATAGTCTTATTGTACAGCTCCTCACACCTTCCAACAAAAGAGGGTGTTAGCAGCAGGAGATGTATGAAGATCATCCCCCCCATCTCTGCAGGCTCTGGTGTCTGAACTGATTTCTAGGGCAGTTAGCTGATGCTACCTCCCCTCCCTTCTCCTTCACTTCATGCTCAGGGCCCAGCTTGATCAGAGCAGAAGAGCTGGCCCAAGGTGAGAGATTGCTATGCAGGCTCGATGGGGTGTCAGGAGGCCTCTAGTACAACCCCCTGCTTCCAGGAGGGTTGGCTCTGAGATCAGATCAGGTTGTGCAGGACTTTGTTCAATTGGATCCTGACAAACCTCCAAGGGCAGGGATTAAACAACCTCTCTGGCCAACCTGGGCCACTGCTGGACTCTTATGCGAGTAAAAAAGGTGGTCAATGGCTTTTGTTCAAGCGAGTGGAGAATTTATCCCTCAAGCCTTACTGTTTGTCAGAAACACAGTAGATGTGTGAGCGACTCAGAATGGGATACATCTCCGTCCCCTGGCTCTGCTGGTGAACTGGAGTGAAAAGCAGAGAAAACTCATTTCCGCCTCTGAAGTTAAAAGTTTTCCTCAAAAAGGAGAGGCAGCAGGTCTGCTTGGAAACATGCTCCTTTAGCAAGACAGAAGGACAACACCTTCACCTTGCCCTATGTGGAAAATAAGCACAAACTTTCTGAGCAAAGGGAAGTTCAGATTCGATTCAGGAGTGAAGCTTACTAGTCTCTGGAACAGCCTCTGCAAATAAATGGCCAAGAGGTCATTGCTTGAGTCACTTAAAATTGTACGGAGCTGCAGAGCATATCCTGTTACAGCCACTTGCATTGACAGTGAAATCTTAAAACACCTGTGTCCTCTACCACTAATTTCCAAAGCCCAGTTGTTTTCAAACGACCAACCAACTAAACAACCAAAAAAAAAAAAAATCAATTATAAAAAAGCAGCATCCTATTTTAACAAAGATGACAGGACACTGTCTTTCTCACACTTATCCTATTTGTGCAGTGTAAAATTTGTGGGAGCTGCAGCGATGTATGAGAGGCTGTCCTGCACGCAGTGCGTGGCTTGGTGGTGGACAAGAGGTGCTGTGGGGCAGAAACGCAGAACATCCCAGGAGACACACCTCTGTGCTGTAGATCTGTGATGGGAGACACCATCCTGGGCAGTGTGGCTCCTCAAGAAGCCAGATAGCTTTGCTGCCTTCCTACCCACTACCCCAGTATGTGGACTGCCCACATGTTAGTTCAGCACTATGTAAAAATATCACTGCTAGTTTCCAAACTCACTGCTAACTTCAGGTAATGGCCTATTACCCCTTGGTACAGCTTTCCTCTGTCCACCCACAAGTCTCCAGCTCCATTTCATGGTGCTGCAGGAGTCAAAGTTGGTGCTACAGCCAGGGTCAGCAATTCTTTTAGATTCATTTCCTTTAATTTTACTATTCTGTGCCACTCACCCCAGGTTGCTCTTGCAAGTTCCTGCTGGGTTTACTAAATAGCCGTGACACCAAATAATCGTGAATTTCAGAATCGTCACTGCAGAGCTCAGGTCAGCCAAAATAATAAGGGACTAATGAAGTAAACTCTATACAGTTTCCTTACACCTAAGCCTGACAGAGGGCTATTTAGGACTTGTTCTTTGTGATGTGTGTAAGTCATCTTTCAAGGACCTTTGATGCACCCCGAGACTTCTCATCTTGCAATAGGAGCTCTTAGGAGAGGTTGCTGGAGCGTCTGGGGCAATTCCAACGAGGCTGGAGCACAGACTCAACCTTACAACTCTGCTGCCTCCTGGGGAATAAAGCCTCATGGTAGCTATGGCTAGCATGCTAAGGCGCAAAACCATGCCAATGCCTGCGATAAATTCTTTACCTGGTATGAAGCATGAAACGCTAAAAGCAACCTATAAAGCAAACAAATGCTCAGTTGCAGTAAATATAGTTTGTATAGTTATCCTATAAAGCAAATTCCTTCTTCCATTTTTTTTGAATCTCAAAAAAATAGCAAAATGTTGAACCTCAACAAGTCTCATTCTCTCTGTCCCCTTACGCCACTGGGTTCTTCACCACCACTGGGAAAATTCTCAGCCTTTCAGTTAGCAAACAAGACAGGCGGTCATGACTGCAAAGAGCAAGAAAGCTGAGAAAGGCAGTGGGGAGTAAGAACATGCTCCAGAAGAGCGATATCCCAAGAATGTATGGCTGCTGTTAAGAGTGCCATGTCCAAGCTGCCAAAATACAGTAAGTCATCCTGTGCTGGACCATGGGTTCACCCAGAGCAGAGCCCTGGCTCTTGCCCCATTTGAGAAGAATACAGGAAGTCTATAAGTACAAAGATGAGTTCAAAACCAAGGCAAGTATAGAGTCATACACCTTCAGAATAATTTCCTGGTGTTCAGTGATTTGGGACCTAAAACCTACAGTCAGACGTGGTGTCTTTAGACTCAAAAGACAGTTCTTGGTGCCTCAGATAAGTTGTGGATGTGCCATCCCTGGAACTGTTTAAGGCCAGGTTGGATGGGACTTTGAGCAACCTGGTCTAGTAGAATGTGTCCCTGCCCAGGGCAGGGGTGTTGGAAATAGATGATCTTTCAGGTCCTTTCCAACCCAAACCATTCTATGATTCTATGGAAAGCAGAACAATGCTCTTGGCATGAAGGGAGTCCTTCTGCCTCTGCTTTGAAGAAACAGCTCCAATCACGGAGGAAAAGTCCATTGGTGGGTCCTTAGTGTGACAGTCTAGATGTGACTTTCCTAAACCTGCCAACTGTTAAGGGTGGCCAGTTACCTCTTCGTGTGCACCATAGCTTATATTCCCCCCCAGGCATCCTGAAGCTGGACCATTGGTGAAAGTCCTAGTGAGGGTACATGTCCTTACATCCAAGTTCTCAAAGTACATGCAGGGTTTGGTCCCTCATACTGACTCCCTCCTCCTTCTACAGTTTTATCAGTTCCTGGTTCCCAGAATACCAGGATTTTTCACTTGCCCAGCTGGAGGCTGAGAATTACTAGGACTCCTTATTGGCTCAGCATTATCGCAATCCCATACTTGGGAGCAATCTCATTATTTCTTATCTTAAAAACAATGCCTAAGGGTCCTTCTGCCAAATAAGATGTGCATGCATTTCTGACAGCCAAGACTTTTATTTTTAATGATATATGCAGTGCTAAAGCTCCAAAGCAGCAGGCAACAGTACGTTGTCACCTCTGATATGCAGTGCTTTTGTATCAAAAGAGTTTTCTTTCCTTTTTTTTCATTCTTTCCTATACAGAGAGTTGAAGCATCAAAATGCAAAACCATTGCCAGTGACTATTAATTAGGAGTTGACTCTCTTGGGGAAAATGCTCTTGTTAATTGACCTAAAGCTTCAGAAAAAAAGTGGGAAACAGCAGCAGTGAAGACAACAGTGGAAACTAGAAAGACCTTGATTCCCTGTGAACTTGTCAGGGGGTTGGCAGGCCCATACAAAACCTATGGTGAGAGCGCTGTATAGCCCACTGCTTCATCACTACCAATCAAGACAACAGCATGAGAGGTCCTCCTACCCACGCCAACCTGACAGACTTGGCTATTTATTTAAAGTTATTGTTATGCCATATGTTGGGCATAGAACAGCAAAGGATATTAACATGACTATATGTAATGCTGATATTTCACGTGTCATTCACTAGCTCCTCCCATTTTGATCCAGAAATCGAACCTATAGTGAAAACACCCCATATTTTGAATCTTTAACATTACTTTGAGTTAAATTTACATTGATATTATTTCCATTTCAGGCTTACTATAGTATTATTTTTATATTTCATTTTTTTATTCCCTCCTTGTAATTGTGAGCACGTACACCAGACCTCAGTGGGACACTTACATTGTTTACGCTATCCTAATTGACATCCTAATGATTGATGTGCTGTCTTTTTGCTACTGCATTAGGGACCTGTTTTGGCTGTGACATAGAAATGTTGTGTTTTATGTCTTAAATATTGACCAGTTTCATTCTTTTCATTTGCTTGAAAAAATGTAAAAAGGAACACCCATGGCTCAGGAATTACCGTATGTTATATATTATTACCAGTGGAGCAGTGGAGGTAGCAAAGACCTTGATAAGGCCCCCAGAAGGAAGGGTGCAAATCTTTCTTCTCCCTGGCCAGGACTGGCAGCACCGTCCTGGTGCCAAACACCACCAGCCTGTGAGTTTATTGCCCATGCAAATGCAAAGCATGCGAGCTCTAAATTGGCAGTTTGTCACCAGACTAACTTTCTCTAAGTTTTGTTCTTTGTTGCCATCTCGAGTTTAAGGTAAATCTGTCACCGAGGTTTTGTTTTGGTAGGAATGAAAATAGGAATTGATTTGGTTTCCTTTTTCAAGTGATCCATTGTCTGGAAATGTGTGTGCACTAAGCAGCAGCTGAACTAAGAATCTGAATCCATTGAGAGAAAACTCTGCTAAAGTAAAAGCTTCTTCCTTCATTCTGGGAAAGCAGCCTACAGTACCTGGGCAGGAAAAGCAGAGCTCACATCTCAGCTCTGTGCATCAGAATGAGTCTCCCAGGATCAGTAAATCCTCCTAAATGTACCACCCTCCTGGCAGTGAATATTTTTATTATATTTGTCTTCTGTAGAGAAGCTCTACAATTACCAATCTTTTTCTCAAGACCTGAACATACTAATTCTCCCACACCTCCCCTCTTCAATGCGGAAAATTAGAGCTTTTATGCCATGAGCTTTGGAAATTAATCCTTGTGGGTTTTTTGCTGATTTGTTTTTGTATTGCTTCAGAAACAGTACATCTTCTGTGAACTGCAGTACATGACACGGAAGCACCTGCCACCAGATTTTATATACATACTTCTAATGGTATCCTGTGGTGGGTAGCTAGAGCTCTCTCTTCAGTGGGGTACCATCCATCACTAACCACTAGCCTTGAATAGCTGTTTTAATATTAACATTTTGATCAATCACTTCAGCATTACTAAATCACTCTTTTCTCCCCTGTGCATCAAGTACCGCAGTTGTTATGTACCAAGGCACAGTGACGAGCTAATGGTGAGCATGCCAACATCAAGACATTTTTCTCTCCTACAAATGCCAATAACTACAGACACCCGCATGTCTCATTGCTGCAGCTGATACATTACCAGCCAACTCTTCTGAGAAAATACAGCAAGAAGAGGTTTGGCTCCTTTGTCCTCACCTATGTTACGCAGTACCTAATACATGAGCACTCGTACTGGGACAACTGGAATCCAAGAGGCGACTCAAGAGACAAAGCATTGCTCAGACTTCAGGTGGGCTTCCAGGCAGCAGGGTAAAATGAATAAATATAGCCCCTTTCCTGGCTGTCATAGATTTCCCATTTCATTAAGCATGTCAGCCATTTTTACTGGTCCTGGACGAGAGGGACGTTACCTGTTCGAGGTGACACTTCAGTTCAGTCATTTCCACCTCCCAGGCTGCCTTGTGCAGGGCGTACTGCTGCTGCAGCCCCTGGCGCTCACGCTCCTCGTCCCGCAGCTCCGAGCGGAAGTCATCCAGCAAACCCTTCAGAGCATTCAGGAGCTTCCGATTTTCACTTGCCTGCCACAACAAAGCAAACAAAATGCTGTCATTGGATGGCTTTAGCCTCCAGTTTCATTTTTAGGCGGAAAAATTCCTGCATGTCCACTGCAAGGAAGGGAAAGTGCCTGAGCAAACTTTTGCATGAGGAAACTAAGAATAGCAATGCCTGGTCTGTCTACAGCCTGCCCAGGGGAGTGGTTGAGTCATTATCCCTAAAAGTATTTAAAAGACATGAAGACGTGGCACTTAGGGACATGATTTAGTGGTGGAATTGGCAGTGTTAAGTTAATGGTTTCACTCTATGATCTTAAGGGTCTTTTCCAACCTAAATGATTCTATGATTCTGAGATTCTATGATTCTCCTTCTTGGTAGCCCTAGTCCTGAAGCATCCATGAAAGCCAAAGATACTTAAGTCACCCTGAAAAAGGCACTAAGCATCTTTCTGGATTGAGGACATCTGTAATAACTTCTTTTTTAATACTGTAAACCAAAGCTAGGGTATCATTCCTGAGGTTTGTTGGGTAGTTGGATGTTTCATACATACAGTCATTGCTCAGCATCAAACCTCAAATATTTGTAAACTGCATATAAAGAAAAGGGATTAATTTCCAATGCTTTAGTGTTATCAGATAAAATTGCTTTGGGAAAACAAGGGAGGTTTTGAGCTGAGTATCTCTGCTGAGGTGTTTCACTGGGCTGTACATCACCTTTCTGCTCAGTCCCAGGCAGCTGCAGACTGGTTACCTTTGCAGCAGTGCCCTGTTTGGTACCAAAGGCACAAATGCCAGGTAGGCCACCTTCCCTCTTGCAGATGGGATCAAAGAGCAAAACCCCATCCGCGTCTTGTTGAGAATGTCATCGTCATATTGAAAAAATGTTGCCTGTGCACTTGTGCTAGCCAGGATCCGAGAATGGACTTAAATTAAAAGTCTAGCCCAGAGCTGACATGTGATCTTGGCAAGTACTGTAAGACCGCATGTACACTTATTCAAATATCAATATTTTTTTTCTTAGTTTTGGCATTTAATTTCCACAAATTCTCCGGAAGCTTGCAAAACCTGTAATTTTTATGTTAAATATTGAAAAACCTTTTTTAAAGATTCACTCTGGATCAGTAAAACAAAGGGTATCCCATCATTTTTTGCACTCATTGAATTTGAAAACAGAAATGTGTAATATGATTTATTTATCCAAAATTTAAATCAAATATTCCCAATGAGCCTCTCAAAGACAGGGAGAAGCCAGAGATTGTATCTGACAAGTTGTTGTGAATAGAAAAGATTTTTAAGAAAATCATACTTAATTAGCAGACACAGCATGAGCAGAAAAATGGGAAGGCTTACTCAAAAAATTCAGCATTTAATCACCTGGTTCTCATGAATGCGTTACCTTCCTTGGGAAGGCTTAACTCAAATTAGGTGTCTCGATATTTGCATGATAGTCTAATTGATTTTATTTTTTATTTATTTTTCCAAGTGAAGGCTTCCTGCAGTTCCTCTTATCTGGTGTTTCATGAAGTACCTACATGGGGACTTCTTTGTAGACAAGTAAAGTAAACAGATGTACACAAAAATTGAAATAATTTTCATGCACTTTTTTCAATGACAATACATATAAAATTTTATGCAGACAACTAAGCGGATTTCATATGCTCATCCGATTTTTGGCATCACTGAACCCACCTTACCCACTTTTGTAATCACTAATCAGACATGCCGTGTTGCCTTTTTTCTTTAAAAAAACCAAACAAATGTGGTCTACTTTTTCCAAGCCATTTGATTCATCAGCAAAAATATGCTAGATGCAGGGAAATGACTGCAGGTGCTCATTGACTGACCTATAATCTGTTTGGGCTAATGAAATGTGATGGTGTACAACATGGGGTTTTATAAGAAATGCACCCACAGAAGCAGAATTAATTCCATTAACATTTAATGCCAATTAGCAGTTTCCTACTATACAGCAGCAGTCTCCATCATGCATGTAAGATCACCTGCTTTTCAATATGTAATGAGATTTTGTGTTTCCACCATTAATTTTCGTTCTGATACCCAATTAAGGCTAAATTCTCCAAACATCTCAAGCCCCTTGTGTAGTAATTAGAATAAGAGATCTTTTGAAGATTTGTCCTTGGTGTCACAACAGGAGCTGGTGGGTATTGAGCACATCTGGCCTCATCCTCTTTGAAAACCCTGACCCCAAATGTCTATGAAGTGCTTTCATTCAAGAGCCATGTTCTGTGTTTTCGGGTATGCTGCATAAACCTTTCTCCGGCAAAGTAGTCTAAAGGCTCCACGAGGGAAATGAGGCAGAAGAAAAACAAACCCAAATAACACTAAAGCAAGCTACATCCCTCATTCCTGTGCATAGATTTAGAGTCCTGTAAAAGCAGGCTTGCAAAGAAAGAAGTGATGGACGAGTACAGAGAGGAGCCAAAAGAGCTTCATTGCAGGTTTGTCGCCTACTGGGATGAGGGCATGTCTTATTTCTAGAGGCATTACATCAATGTCACTGTTATGAGACAAGTACCCCAGGTGCCCCCTGGGCTTGCTGGGATTTTAATTAACTTGCCAATATAAATCCAATTTTGGTTACATACTTTTAATTCCTGCAGAGAAGTCTCTTTTGCATGACTTTGTATTTACAGTCTGAAGTTGGAGAGGTCTGTGAGATTATGTTTTCTGTTTTGCCAAACTGGAGTGCTTTTGGAGAACAGACAAAGTACTTTTGAGAAAATGTGCTCTGAAATACAACATTTACATCTAGAAATGCTTTAGATTTCTGTTGGTAAAACTGCCAAACAGCTTCTGCATAAGAATAAGTCCCATAGATACATAAGGATTGTTATGGTCTTCCCCTTCCTCCCAGGGCTGTTGTACAGGCAGAAGAAACGAGACATGGCTGTGATTCCCTGGACAGTCTCCCATGCAAGGAGCTGGCTCCTTAGTGCCTTGCTAGTTACCAAAATTTAGAGCATGAAGCAATCTGACTGATCCACAGTTGATCTAAGACAAGAGAATTACAAAAGCGGTTTAAAGTCTTGTTGTATTCACAGCTCAGGATTTATAGGTAAAGGAAACAACAGCTAACAATAAGTAAAAACTTAATGTAGTAAACCTCAATTAAATTCCACGACTTTGGCATCTTTACTAAGTTGAGTGAACCCCAGAGATGGGAGCCTTCACCTCTAGAAAAGTTTGGGACCAGAGCAGTTGTTTGAAGTTTGATTCTGCTTTTAATCACAATTCTTTTTTTCTCAGAATTTCACTTAAGAATTTAGCCAGTCTGGTATTACAAACAGTTTAGTAGAGCAGTCAATTAAAAACACCAGGTCAGGGGCCTCGCAGATCTCGGCAAAAGTGAAGCTGGATCTTGGTGCAAATCCTTATTTAGGTCTTAATTACTATTCCTTTGGGGTTTTCTCTTAGCTAAGCTTTGAAAACAAATATTGTATGAGCAAATAAAGATCTAATTGGGGATTTTCTTGACACCACCACTCCCCTCCCCAAGCAACAACATGAGTGTCTTGTTTTTTAATGCTTTTTCCATTGGACCACAGATTTCTAAACTCTTTTCTCCTTACTCCCCTAATTTTAACCATCCAAAAGGCATGTCACCCTTTCTACTCAACTGAATCCAAAGCGCCTCCGTTTTCCATGGGCTATTCTCCCTGATCTCTTACTACACACATAGAAACGCTGACTTAGAGCAAGCCCTCCTCTTCCGTGCCACCAGCCCGACTTGCCTGCTTATCTCCTGCCCATGACCAGACTTCCAGCTTGGCTCCTGAGCCTTGCGAGTTCCTTGCCTGACCCTTTCTGCAGTGTGACCCAGCTACCAGCCATGGGACAATGCCATCAAGAGAAATTAAGTCCTTCTCAGAGTCGCCATCTACTCTGCCTCTCATTGACTCACTTTTTTTCTCCCCTTTCCCCTCAGCTATGCCTTCATCCCTCCACACACTGGCCACATAAAAATCCCAGACAAGTGAGACGTGTACTTTCCACCAAGTCAAATCATAATAATATAAAATTAAAGGCTGCTTGTTGAAATTAAGGCCTCAGGGTTTATCATTTTTCTCAAAACAATGCCACTTTCCAGGCAGGGTGAGAAAGTCAGCAGTGAGAGTGCAGGCTGAAAATACAAGCCATTAAATATTAACATTAAATGTTAAAAATAAATATGGGTTACTTCAAGTTACCGTAAGCCCTTTCTTTTTTCTGACCTAGTTATCTCAGCCACTCCTAGACTATTGCAAAATTTCCTTCCTAATGTGAAACAAGTGCTGCTGCACTTCATCTTGGAGCTCGCCAGGCAGAACCAGCAACTTAGGGCTCTCCTAGGCAGGTGAAAACTTTGGAGACTTCCAGCTTCACCGCTTACCCCCAATTCCCCATGTAAACAGTACTTTTTTTTCCAGCTGTGGGTTTAAGGAACCTGCAGAAGACCCCCAAAACTCTGGGTGTTTTTCAGCGCAGCCTGACTAGTCAGTGGTATACTGGGAGATGAGCACTGCTGAGATCCACCCCTTCGGGAAGGACGTCCTCACTCTCGGAGCTTTTAAAACCTGGGCAACCAAGGCAAAGGGTTTTCTTGCTCTATTTTTGTTTAGTTAATGTGTTTTGGGATCATATATGAATTATGTGGAGCTCATGTTTATGGGTGAAAGTCTGTAATGTGTGCAAGGACCAGGGTCTGTGAGGTTGGTGAGCATAGCGAAGATCCTGCATGCAGTAGGTTTGCAGGGCCAAGCTGTCCACCATAGTGAGACGGACAATTCAGGCCCAACTGATACTAAGGTGTGTGAGGGCAGAGCAAGGTTCTGGCAGAGCCTTTGAGGGTGCAGGCAGCTACTCCTCCATCACGCTCCTCCAGAAGACACTTCTGATGCGCTAAATCTGTGACAGCAACAGAATTAGCCTACACTAGGGCTTCCTATTTCTGTGCCAGAGAATAATCATAATCCTTTCTTGCCATTGACAAATATAAGCCCTGTAGCACTGAAAACCGTTTTTACATTCCTCTCAATAAGCACAGTGCTTGTTATAAGATTCACTAGCGTGAGCGGGCAAAGCGAGTAATAGTGCTTAAAATGAGAAATATTTAGCAAACTTACTCATTCTTGTAGTGCTGAAATAACACTTCTTTTCCAGGTTGGAAGGCAAGAAACCTATTTTACCTTCACAAGACCATTTGGATATCATGCACTATTCACTATCAAGAGGGGTACTGAGATGTGGTCTGTTCCTATGGATCATTTCTTTAAGCAAGATTAGCTGGAACTGCCACATTCGAACATCTTGCAATGTATATAAAAATGAATTATAAGCAATCCTGCTTCCCATTTCTGCCACCTTAATTGAGATTAATGCCTAAGCAATAATTATTTCAGAGAGGACATAATTTATTTGAATGTTCTTGGTTGTTTTAAGAGATCTATATGGAAAGTTAGTAAATGACAGAGTTTGTACTGAGATAACATGTTGGTTTATATTTCTTTTACTCGTTCTAGTTTAAATCAATCTACAGGTGGAATGCAGTTAAATGACGTGCTCAGGAGCATCTCTTCCATGGCTTTTTCCAGCCTCTACCAGAGAAGAGCTTGCTGAGAGGATGGCAGTGATGGGTCTGGGTCACTAGCAAGGCAGAACCTTTCCAAATGCCAAACTGATCAAATGCATACTACCTTGGCAGCACACTTCACAGAAAATAATAGCTAGAGAATGGAGTTGTCAGCTAGCACTATGAAAATGGAGAGCAAAATTGTCTATAAACTTAAAGCAGAATATGAAGTAGCATAAAGACCACAGATCTCTGCTATTTTTATTCAAACAGAAATTCTAACTGAAGTTACACCTTGAACTAGAGAGGTAGGTTGCAAGACAGCCCGTGCATCTGCCAGCACCAGGTTAACCTCATTGTAGGGTAGAGAGTTACTGCTGTCTGCTGCATATCTGTTAGACCATATAGTTAGTAAGCAAACAGGTTGTACATAGTTGTGAGAGTCTGGGAATTCAAGGTGAAGAACTGAAATGCAGACACACACAATCCCAAGAGCAACGAGTCCAGTAGAGTAAAGAGGTCACAGAGAGATTTGTGTGAGAGCTCTCGCTGTGGAGCGGGGTCCCAAGTCACGGGCTTGGATAGAAATGGGGCATAAGGCATAAAGCTTCAAGACGTTTTTCACTGAATATATTTTACACAGAATTCTTGCTCCGTTCTACTTATGATTGCAAATAATTCTGTGTAACAGGATGCTCTCATCTGAATATTTTCCATTTAAAAAATATAAGAAGATACTCCTGAAGAACTATTGGAAGCCTTAAGTCTGCCACCTTTGAATGTTTGCTGTTATTATTGTTAGGGCTGCTGGTATACTAAGTGCACAAATGAAAAAGGTAGGATGTATGGCAGTGCTCTGACACACACACAGGCAGGGCACAGGAGATGTCAGGGAATAGTTAGCACGATTTGCTTTTAGGCATTTAAAAACAAGCCCAATGACAGGAAGGAACTTTTGCATTGTTTTCCCGTCATCTCCAAGGGAAATATTAAATACATGTGCTAGTTTCTTACATTATTTAAAGGAAATAAAATCACCTCTTCTTGCTAAAAGCTTGAAAGTAGAATACAATAGATGTGCTCAGGCAAGAGGAGCATGTAAATTCTGCAAACCATCACATACTGATAGATGTTTCTGGGCAAACAGCCACAAGAGGAAATAGGATTTTTCACTGATAGCATCTGCCAACAGGAGAACAGTAATCACGTGGCTCCCGATTAAATATAAATATAATGGATGAAATCCACTGTAATTGCTGTGTAGCTAGAAGTATTTTTACAAGTATGATTCTAGGTGATTTAACCCAGCAGCAGAAGAAAATGAACTCGCTTGGAAAATCCAGTTTCCATTCCCAGGGCAAGATATACAAATGGGATAGTACCTGCTTCTGCTGCTGCAGTAGTTCTGCAGTCTGCAGTTGTGGTCCATGATCAGTGCTCTCCGTGGTGGGACGCTGGGAAAAATCTGTTAGTGCAAACACAACATCCTCTTCCTCCTCCTCTCGTTCTGCATCATCCACCTTCTGCTCAGACTGAATGCCAAAGTCCGGGAGAGCTTCAGGGTGCTCAACCTAAAATGCAAAAGATGGGACACATCAACACTCTTTTGTCATTTACCTCAGGAGACAGAAATCTGTCGAAGGGCTAAGGGAAGGGACTATCTTCCCATGCCTCACTGTAGTGGGATATATTGACTTCTATTCTGTAGGCTCCAGGAAATGATCTTGGGGTGATATATGACATCTTGCGTATATGAACACAATGCGCTGCAGGCCTGCAAAACAGGAGATCTATGCAGCTGAGAAGATGGGTGTAATGTAGCGTGATGGATATAATCCATCATGCACTAATGAAAAACTATACAAGACACTGGTGTATTGTCTGATGAAGATACACGATCAAGAAATACCCAAATCTAGCACTTTATTCTCTCTAATGTGGTAGCAAAACACATGACTCCAATAATGACTGGAGGTGGACTGATTATAAATTAACCAGTCAAACAATCCAAACAGTGAAAAAATAAAAGCCATTTTGGTATTAGAAGATGAGCTAGTTTACACAGAAGCAAATTAGTACTGCTGAAGTAAAGTAGAAGAAAATTATTTCTAAATAGCTACTCATCTCTTGTTTCTGACTCATATTACCACAGCAGATGAAGGTAAAGATGTTCATCTACCCTTTATCTAAGAATACAAAACATTGGAGTATTCAACTTAAGCATACTCCTACCAGACCTGAAAGGTTACTTGTACTGCCAAATGCAGCAAACGCTGAAAAACACTAGGCACGTAAGTATCAGAAATACTGAGAAAAATTACTTAGTTGCCTTAGCAAATGGTTTCAGAATTGCACAAACCTGCAAAAGAAATCCATTATTCTCAAGAATTTTGTATAAAATGTCAGAATGGGTAAACACTTTTTTTTAACTTAATTTTTTTCTTTAGGTAAGATTTCCAAAGCAAATGGTAACTCTGGATGCGCAACTCAACACAAATTAGCAGCACCCTTCTCCACAGTGCATGTTGACTGGCAATCACAACCCTGCTGAGATGTGTCAGCTTGAGGATTCCAGGTTGTTATGTACTTCTGAAATTCCTGATCTTAATTTAGTCGCTACTTGGAAAATCACCATGATGACTACTGGTGTACTGCTGCTAACGGTGATAGACGTGTGTATGGAGAAGAGGAACAAACAAGAATGATTCACTGTAAGTTCCCACAAGAAGCTGTATAATTCTCCTGCCAACATGAAAACAGTGCTTCCCTCCATCTGTATTGCTAAAGGCTTTGTGAGGAACACACTGTGCACACGATGAGAGAAATGACAGCACTCAACACTTCTAAACAGATTTGACTCCATCAGCTCACTAACGTCTTTTTTCTTTCCAAAAAATTATTCAGGAGTCATGTCTTTGAGAACTAATTAAATTTTCATTTACTATGAGAGAGTTTTGCAGGACCAGATGTTTGTACCAGTTAAGGGTATAGATTTAAAGATGAGTGATGTATAACATATCGTGCAGAATATACTTTAGCACAAGCTAAGAAGAAAAGGCTTCACGTTTAATATGAATCCCCCTTAAATCTATGTGTAATGATAAAGTTGCTGATGCCACATCATAGTTAAACCCTACAATTAAAGAAGGGACATCCCGGTACCCCACTGCTTGCAACTTTATTGAGTTAACAAGGTGGGACAATTACCTCTAACATGTCTTCCCCTTCCTCTTCCATTCGCTTGCCTTGCCGCCAATGTTTCAGCAGCCACTTCAGTTTGACATACAGGAGAAAGGTGTCCTGCTTGAAATGCCTGAGTTCTTGCTGCAGCAGACTTTTCTCCTGGCTCCAGGTCTTCTCTTCTAGTTTGTTCTGCAAAGTCAAGCTCTGCACTTCCAAGTCTTTCCTCCGCAGGGTCTGCATATGCTCCTCCTCCAGCTTTAATGGAACAACAGACACCATGTCAATGGGGTGGTGTCCTGGGATGCTCTCCAGGACTTGTACTTCGTTGGGTGAGACAAACTGAAATCTCTAATTTTCATCAGTAGTGAGTAGCTACTGAGTTTGACTCAGTAAGTTCCTCAGCAGTTATGACTGTTGAGGAAATTAGAAGACAGCAGCTGATAAGCTTTGCTTAGATAACCATATCCAAGTAACCTGCTGTGGAAGTGGACATTTACTTTAAAGATGCACGAGACCTCTGCTGCTGCTTAAACATTTTACACCACTCATATTTTCCTCCCTCTCTTGACTGTATCCCTGCCGTATGTTCCCAGCACAGCCACCACCCCACACTGCTGCACATATCACACCTGCTAAATGCATTTGCAGCCATTCCTACAAGGTGGGACCACAGTTGCCCTTTAGAAAACCTGGAATATTATCCTTGCCTCTTCCCTCCCCAGCCACAGGCTCATCCTTTCCTCTGTGGCTACGCCTCCCTCTGCTTCTGGAAGTGCAAAGCTTCTGAAGGAACCACATCCAGTATCTCAGATAAAACCACTGGGCCTTCACTTCTCACAGTTCATACTTGGAGGCATCTGAACAACTCACAGTCAATTGTTTCTCATTCTGATATGACTAGATCAGGGACACACAGAGTAACCGAAAAGACAGGAATATATTGCAACTCTGCATTCAACATGTCTCAATTTCAGTAATAGAAGCACCAAGAAAAGCTCATTCTTTGGAGCACACATATAATTACACCTGATTCAACACAAGGCCACCTGAAACATTATTCTTTAAACGTGACTTCTCCCTCAATATGTCAAAATCAAACCATGGCATGACCTGCGCCCAACAGCACTTGTACAAGTTGGTTGTACAACATCTCATATTCTGTATGGATGAGATAATGTTTCCACTTCAACCAAGCTGTGGTTCACATTGATCAAGAAAAGGCAGATGGAAAATGAGTACGAAGCCACTGCTTACAGATGCCAGTTTCTACCATTTTCCATTCTGCTAAGCAACAGCATCTCCCTTTGCTGACCAGCTCCATAGATGAAATCTATGAAAGCCACAGTACACTAATGACCACAATGATTTAAACCCTAAGAACATACCCTGCAACAAACAACATTCACACAAGAATGAAGAGCACTTCAGAGATTCTTTGTCAGGAGCGTGGACTCCCTAGCAACTAATACTGCTAAGAAATATATGCTTGATTTTCAACATTCAGATGCTTCTAACACAGGCTACTGGCCCATACTAGGTGGTTTACTAAGGACCTTCCTGCCCTTTAAATTATGTGCTCTGGCAAAATGCAAATTTTCAGCATCTGCGCTACTATGCCTTAAAAAGTTCCTGATTAAATTAAGATTATTTACAGTACTTGCTAGCTTAAATGGGTTTTAAATGCAGCTTAAAAGTAGTCTGGAACAAAATTAGCTATAATGGCCCAAGAAACATACATGCAACTCTGAGTAACACTCATGGAGATTGTACGCTGCTGACACACATCAATTTGATGTCATTAAATATTGCTAAAAATGAAATAGTAAAAAAGGGGTTTATTTTAAAATGAATTTTTACAGGAAGAAACAAATAGATTTTGTGTTGATGCAGGTTCTTCCACCAAATGAAGTTATGGTTAAATACAGCAAAGATCTGAGTCATTTCCACCAGAAATCCTGGAAGATGATAAAAAAGGAACAATATCAACAGGATGGGCATAATCTGGAAAAAATGAAGAATCCAGAAGATGCTTTTATTCTTCTATTTCTACTGTCTGTCAACATGAATAGCTAGCTTTGATTTTGCTGCATTTTTCATTGTTTTTACAAGCTGTTATGATCTAAGTCCCCATGGTCACAAATTCTTGCAGAAGACCCCAGTGGAGGTAGCTTCATAGAGTATCATACTTTTTCCATGGATAGCTATTGCAAAATAAAAGAACTTTAAGAGGCAAGCATAGCTTCCAAAAAGCTTTCATGGCCAAGGCAAACTAGGAAGGAAATCAATTTACTGGTTGCCTTCAAAAGCCTCCATGAGAAAGCTCCTATGGAGATCAACTGAAAATTAAAGCTACTTATGAAAAAACAGAGAGATACCACTTGGGCATAATGAGATTAGCTGGCACAAAGAGAAATGCTTTACGCTATGCAACAATTACACTGAATTTAGTCCATGAAGTAAATTTAAAAAGAAAACTTCAGTTAAGAGCCAAACAGCCTGCAAAAATTAGCAACAGACTTTTTTCGCTCTAGAAGCTACAGATCGCAAAACGATTGACTAATCTGTTCCAGCCTTCAAAAGAGCAGGGGGACCCCATGTAACAAAATATGATTTATTCACCAGTTTTCATAAGAGGGTTGGAAGCATGGGGTACTGAGAAATAAAAAAATTCCTGATTTGTGTCTCAGTTATGAGCATGTAACAACTCCTCCAACTTCAGAGAAGTGCTGGATTTGCTTTAGGCTAGGAGAGGTCACATTAAGGCATGGAGCCAAACTGTTCTCCTGGAGATCAAACACGCCCTTCCCCAGCTCACGGAGAGCTGAAGGGGCTGATATAATTTCCCATGCAGTATTTCATGTCTCTACCCTGACTTCCCCCACACAGGGGAGGACAAAACTTCTCTTCACCAAGCAGAGCAGCCAGATTCAAAGTGGCAAAATGGGCTTGAGTTTACATTTCCCCAACTTCCAGATTCTTCATTTACTCAGATGAGGTCAAACAGGCACAGCCATCAGGACATAAGTTCCCATGGTCCTCATAAACAAGGTCCACGCCACACGTCATGGTCATGCGTCTCTCCCAGCAGGTGGGTTTTGTATTTACCTGGATGATCCTTTCTGCAAACTTTTCTTGCTCCTCTCGGTGAAGTCTCGTCTCCTGCTCAAGCTGAGCCTGAAGCTCCTGTATCGATACATTCTGTACAGGTAAAACATGGGAATCCCTGAGCTGATCAGCAGGACAAAGGGATAAATTTAGCAGAAAACGTGTCTCCATGGTGTAAAAAAAGGAAAAAAAAAGAAAAGAACTGCAGGACAGACATCTGCACAACTCACGGTTATCAATAGTTAAAACCAAAGCACAGTGTGCAAATAAATAGCAATGCCCTAAGTATGTGTGGGAATTTCCTGTGTGGCTTCTTCTGAAAACTAAAGCTGGGATGCTGATTTTACTTGTTGGATATTCCCTTCAGGACTCTGCTCTGGGTTTGCACTTGAGTAGCTGAGACAGCGCACCATCAATGACATTTGCCAGATGAGCTCCTATTTACAGGATTACGTGTTTGCTGGCGTATTTCTTTATGATAATGAAAGCTATAAAATTTTAACATCTCTGCAGAAGATTCATCTAATGCACATTTATTGAATGTAATTATTTATTCATTTGCAACAATTCTGATTAGGCAGTTAATGGGATAGCATTTATTAAACCAACTAAGCATGTAAGGTCCCTTTCTTCAGATACAGGACAGCTCTCTGCACAAGTTGGCTTCATTCTGTGATTTCTACTCGAAATAATTACTCCACAAACGCCCCAGTGACAAGCTGTATGGGCCTGAGTTCTGACTAAAATGCTTAAATATCTCCCCTTTCAGGTCCAACACTGTTTTAATCTCAATACTTTCAATGTTATGTTCTCGTTAAGTTTGGCAACCCATCCACTTTACTTCTGAAAGTTACTTAAATCAAAAATAAAGACCCAAGAAGGGAGACTCAGACCTCATTATTTATACTATGTTAATTAATCTTGTGGCACTTATATTTCTGATCAGAATTTTCTATGCCCTTCAATTTTGTGTCTCTCACATCGGAGCTAAAACTGATTTGTCTGTACGAAGGTGATGCTCGGCCAGATGCCATCCTCTTCACACATGTGACCACAGAAAACACTATGGCACCAAACTCCTTCTTCTCAGAGTAAAGATGCATTTAAAGAAGGGATTGTTTCAGAGTGACTCAAAGTGTAATCCCAAATTCTCTACTGGCTGACATCCAGGGTGCTCCAGCCTCAGCAGCTGCAAAGACGTAATGCAGGTCGTGGGACCGCTCTCGGGGGCTGCGTTGCCATTTCCTCTCCGGCATCAGCCCCGGCACCATCTCCTCTCCCTGAACACTCCTCCTGCTTCCTGAGGGCAAAACCAGCTGCTGCCACTGTTTGGGTCGCAGCAGCCCTTGCTGGGACACTTTGGGTTATTCAAAAAGTATTTGTCACTTGGAACAGATGCTCCTCTCCTCCTCTAGGGAAAAAGAAGATAAGGCAAAGAGAAGTACCCCACAAACCACCTGCAGGACCATACTCCGCTGAAAAACTAAAGTCACCCTACATACACTTTCTGGGGCCTGTCAGATCCTTCTTTATTTGATTCCCTTATTGACTTGTGCATGTCTGTTTTGTACCTGAGGAAAAGACACTTCCAGCCCTCTGAAAGGTACACGTAAAGTGACCAAGAGAACATTATCTGCCTTATTGATTTCATCTTACACCTTAACGTGTCTGAAGACATTCGGTCTCTCCAATAATTTGGAAAGAACTGCTTGCAATGGGATTTGCCAGTTTTGCACAATCATTTGTAAATCATCGGTTTAATTTTCTCATCCAATAAAAGAAAAATTACTTTCATCAGAAATTCCTGCATTATTTTATTCTGATCAGTCTTCTTTAGGAATATGGGAAATAAGAACCAATGTACCTAGTTAATTCAGGTGTAATTTAAAAAAAAAAAAGTGTTCCTTCTTTTTATGAATCAGGCAAAATCATGCAAAGTTGATCTGGTGAAAACAGATACAACATGGCAAAGCTCTTCTGTTTGCAATAATCACTGATCTTAATATACCTCTCCTTAAAATCATACAATTACCCATTAAGATAGTTAGAAATATTGTTGGTCTTGGGATTCCTGAAACTGGAAGCCGAATCAGAGCAGCAAAAGTTACCAGGAAGGTCAGGTTTGAATTTTTCACTCTCCACTTCACACTAGTGTTTTCCAATGAACAATGATTTGCTAAAGGTAATTTGTTCTACTTCAGACTAGTATTAATTGGAATCACATAGTTATGTATATACTGACAACACCTTATATCTGCAAAATTAGGGCAAGAAAATTCTTAACTCATGCATTATTTGATAAACGTGTAGCCCATGCAAAGTCAAGTTTCAGGAAACTTGGGTGCTGGAATTATGTGATAACCATTGGAATTAGTAACAAGAGATTAAGTACACCATAAAGGCAGATAGACTATTACATGCACACTAGACAGTGCCAATCTTTTTACAATTGCTTTGCCTCTTTATGGATGATAGATTTTTATAAGCAGTAAATGTGTTGCAAAGCAGTTAATGCATGAATGCAGAGTTGCACATCTTTTTCCTTCCAGTGCAACCTGAGGACTCTTCATAGTCTATAATTTCATGCAATGTCAGTTCTAGCAGAAGCATTGGGATTCATACTGCTCAAATCAAGGGAGATAAGGCTGCTTAAGCGCCTAATAGATTGCTGCTAAACATCTGGATCGTGAATGAAGAATATGTAGAAATGTATCATGTGATATTTGTATGTGCAGTTCAGGTATCTGATATTGCATTGATGGACGTTTATATGTTTATATGTGGAAATCAGACCCCTAGCATATAAATGGTGGGGTGTGGTCTGTGGCACAACTGTGGTTTTGTTTTGTTTTGGAAAACAACACTGCTACAAAATGGACACAAAAGTTGATAAACTGTTAGCTTCCATTCTTTGTTTCCTTTGTTCTCATTAACAAACACACTACACGAGGAACGGATAACACCCCGAGTGTGACGGCCACCACACAACAGACCGACACCACAGAAACAGACACAAACTCACTACAACAAGACATACAAACACACTATGACGGGAACTACAAGCTAGTGCTACTCCATCACACTACCACAGAACCAGCTACACTTCATCCGCAGCTTGACACTGACTGACAGTTTCCTACAAATCCCAAATATTGCATTTCCAGACCCACTTCCACCTCTGTCCTCTTGGACAGGCAGCGCCAAATCCTTCTGCTGAGTCCTTTTCTCTCACCTGTTATCCCTCCAGAACAAGCTAATCCACGCCGATGTCTTTACCTCAAGAGGAGATGCAGAGAAAAGTCATCCACACTTTGGGGGCTTCGCCACCGCTCCCTCATTGCACTGACCCCTTTCTGCCCCTCTCAGTGTGTTGAAGGCTTACTTTGAAGGTTACTTTCCAGCTCACACAATCCTGCATTTCTGCCATGACTTGTTTTCACATGATTGCCATGCACCATGAGGGTGCACGGTACTGGGTTTTACTTGTCTGTTTTCTGCATTTTACCATAGCTAATTGCAACCTCAATTTGCCCGCAAACTTAATCGGTTTATATGCAACAACCGTGAACATCAAATTTCATGGAGTCTTTCTTTTTAGTCTTCTTTTCTTTCAGGAGGGATGGAATAAAATAAGGCCCGAGGAGACAGGGTAGGAAGATGCTCTTCAGAATTTGCATGCAATTCCAAGGAAGCCAAAATATGAACATTTTACGCTGCTCATCGAATGCTATGTTATAATGTTTTGACCTTTGGACCTTACATTTGACCACACAGTCTAATAACTGCTCCTTTTTCACACGTGACGGCTGACCATTGCATGCATACAATCAACCAGACCAGAGAGGAACCTCTGGTGCCTTTTGTATTACTTTTAACATGCAATACACATCTAACTGAATTCTCAGAGGCTGCTTCTGAAGTTGTTCTCTTCTCTTCTCCCCCTTAAAAATAAATGATGTATATTCCATTTGCTAGGGTACAATAGGCAGTTGTATGGTTATTTGTCTGTGCTTATACGGAGAGTCTCTGATTTTGGGAAAACACAGAAAACTGCTCCAAGCCTTTAAAAATCCATCTCATTGTATAGATAGTATACAAAGTCTCACCGAGTTCAGTTAGGACTGGGATATCAAGATTTACATCATAAAGGGTCTTTTAAGCCATTATATTGCCAACCTTTATAGAATCTTGCATAGCAAGAAAGACTACAATTCATCAAAGTAAATTATTCTTGCTGCCCCTAATCTTGGTGGGAAGGAATACTGTCAGCACCAGTCTGTCTTTCTTCTTCCCACAACTTCGCATTGGAGGAATAGTGGACATTAAGCGATATAACTTCCTATGCAGTCCACAATTGCTGAGGTTTTTTTTTTCAGAAGAAAGAAAAGTCACAATGTATAAAACATTCACTGTTTCCTTTCTGGGAAAACAAAATCTTAAGTCAAGGCAAGAGAAAAAGATGTGTAAATTTTCAGCACATGGATGGGAGCTGCTGGAAAAGCCATCCAGCTGGAAAGCTCTCACGTGGGATTACGAAAATTGCACAAAAGGAGCACAGACACACCATAACCAGCTAAAAATAGAACATTCAAAATATAGACCGAAATTCTCCTCTTATGTCCAAAAGGGATCCATACAGCAGATTTGATTCAAAGCAGGTGATAAAGTGACTTACCTAACTTGCACATCACTGTATTTGGTTGGTCCACACTTAACCCAGGCATTACTTTACAGTAATAGAGATGTTTTATATTTCTTACGGGCATCATAAGTAAGAAAAATGGTTAAACAGATTAAGAATGGGCCAGAAGAAATTATTCCTCACTGTGAGCTCTCCCTACTTATTACTAGACCTTGTGAAAACTTGGGTTTTAAGACACACTCTCACCTTCTCTAGCCTATCTGCTTTTATATTAATTCTCTGGTGACAACTTGTTCCTTTCAAGTTAGTTCATCTCAGTGATTTTTCTATAACCCACGAGTGTCAGAGATTTTGTGGCATTTTTCTACACAGAAACAAATGTGTAAGTTTTTAAAAGCCATGTAGGAAAATAAACACAGTAACCAAATCTGAAGTGCAAAGATGAGTGCTTTTGTCTTTGGTGATATATATTTCCTCAAGGGCAGAGTTGATACCCTTTGAAGGAACAATCAGAGCTACAAGGCACAGCTCCATTGGTATCAAATACTGCAACAAACTATATTTGGTCATTTGAAAGAGTGAATTTTTTCTTCTCTAGAATATCTTCTTGTTTCTGATTAAACAGAAGGAGACTGCTTAAGAAAGCTACCTTTGGTTTATGGATATTCCATAGGTAAAAAGGGTAAAATTCACCAGATGAAAAATTATTTACCATTTTTCCCACTGGTTTCCATTTGTTGCCATAGTAATCCTTTGATTTGTACCAGGCGTTTGCGCCATGAAGCATTATGTTACCTTTTTTAGTTCCTCTGTGTCTTTTACTCAGGGCAATTCTCACTTGTTCACTCACTTTTTCTTTGGATGGTAAAGAATGATTTCCCCCTCCCACCATAACCAAGCTCTGCTAGAATCATGAATAATGGATCGAACATCCACCTCAATGGGCTCCAACCTCCTGCAACAGCAGCTGAATGGTTTGTTTCAGCAAGAAAACAAAGCCCTGCTCTTAAGGCAATTTCAAGATATAATTTCCCTTGGACTGTGACTCTAACCCACCTCTTTAACATGCAAATACATTCTAATAATACCGTTGCACTAACAACTGCAGTGCAAAGCCCAAACAAAGGCAGATGTTTACAGTTAGGCTACGGGGTAGTTTCAAGCACAAGTCAGTCTGCATTTATTGTATTTAATCAAACAATTAGGCTCCCACGATGCTCATTTTTAAAGACAGGCAAAATGGCTAAATGAAAGCTGCTCAGCATTGCTTGGGAAAATTTTTGTTTAAAATTCAGCTTGGAAACAATGAATTTAAAAAGGTGGGTTTTCTGGCTTAAAAAGAAAACATTTGCCTCCCTGAAATGCAATGTGTTCTTCTTATGCTGAAGTCCATACACAGTAGGAAGATCATCAATCAGTGTTATCCACTGGCCAGTGTGTGTATTTTCACTTCATAAGTTAAAGCAGATAATGGCTTATGTGTAGCCATTAAAAAGTTTGAGTCTCCATGTGAAATTTCTGTTGTATTAGAAAACCTTTTTGGTGTTTGAATATTTTCTTTTTCTGTTTATTCATCTGGCACACACCCACACACAAAGTTAGTTTTTTGAGTGCAGTGTATGAAATTAAAAAAGACTGAAAATGATACCATACAAAATTATTTGGGGGAATCTTCTGCTTCACTTGAGTTTGACTATTACAAATTAAAAGATTTCAATTGGCTTGTCCACCCACTGAAAAGTTTCAGTGTAAAGCAGTGTAATACTTTGTTGCTTCAGTAAACTTGACTGAAACAAACACCTTAGTCTTTAACATTTTCTCAGGTTGGGCCATTTGAGCCCCAGCCTCAGCTGGATATTCTCTACCTTTGATTATAATTACTGGCTTGTTCCTTGTTAAGTGTTGGTGTGAAAACTATCCATCCTCTGTTTAAACACAGTTTGCTGTACACAGTTTACACACTATCCTATCCTGGGGGAGTTAAAAAAGGTGTTGTGCCTAAATTACCCAAATCCCTAATCTTAAGAGGGCTCACGAATCCAGAAGTCAATACAATACAGGAATTAATAAAGATCACAGAGTTTAAACAGAAATATTGTAAAGTTTTGCTGCGGTCATTTTCTGACCTAATCTACCATAAGTATTGACCAATACAATTGCAAATTGCTCAATGGCAAGCTTTCTCTACCTCATCATCTGCTCACAGCTGAGGAAGAAAGACTTTACCTTTCAGTGAGAGACTTACGGTGTCCTGGGTTTATTAGATATCCTTCCTGACGTTTATTATCACTGGGAAAAGTGAAAAGTTGGAAGAGGAGCTGCCGAACAAATTCATTATTCTAATACCGCCAAAACTCTGCACTGTCAGGATAGTTTAAAACAGACAAAACAAAACCAGCAAAGAATTACCTGTGTTAAGATGAAGGGCCACTCTCCCTTTGATACTCAATACAGCATGGCTACCAGCCGCCCTGAAGCCTTCTCTTCCTGCCCCTGCTTTCTCGTGCTTGTTATGGCTTCCTCACAAACCCACCTGTCCCAGACAGCATTCTCCATTTCCCAGACTCAGCCAGGGGTTTCAGATATAATAAGGCTTCTGCATGTGTCTTTAGAAGCATATTAAAACCCATCCCTCACTAGAAGCTACTCTAACCACCACAGTTTCAAGGGGAATTTGGCTTCCCAGTGGCCAGCAGAAAAGTTTTTCAATGCTCCAAGCTTGCCTTTTTGGAGACATTTTAGAAATTGTTTTCTTCAGGACCAGTTGTAGAGTTTGGACAACCTATGTTCATGCGAAAGCAGCTAAGGAAATGTTTATTGAGGCTGATATGGCCTCTGCATGGATGAAGATTCAAATAAAAACTGATTGATGTTTTTGACAAATGGAAAAGTACTCAACAACCCAAACAATGGAGAATTCTGCTCTAAATAAGTTTTTTTTTTGGAGGCTGCAGGGTGCTGTGTTCCCTGTTGAGAATTACTACACACACCAGCATCAAACCCTCTCCTGTGCAGACTACTGCCAGGCAAAACGCAAAGTGGTTTCTATCTGTAGAATTTCCAGATTTAAAACACCCAACAAGGTGAACCTGGAAGCATGATCTCACACCAGGGGTTACAACCTCTTCCAGAGATCTTTCATTACTATACTCAATTGTAGTGGGTCCCTGAGCCATATTTTCCCACTTAGCAAAGCTACTGAAAGTAGGGCAATGAGTCCAAAGTCAAGACCAATTTGCTTCCCTGAAACTGCAAGGGGGAAAAGAGGTCAACCTCAAATTTCACAACAGGGGTGCTGTGTTTGGTCCAATTTACTCCCCCAACCCCTGGCTTCTGTTACTCATCTCCTGGCTAAGGCTGCAGGAGGCAGTGACTAAGACGGGCTGCTTTGCTGACCTCTAGACTGAAACAGCCCTTGTCTCCTGGCCTGTAGAGTTTAATGTCTCCATCAGCTCTGCGGTGTGGGTCGGTGGTGGCTCGCTGGTGGTGAATCTCTCGCTCCTCTCCACGATCTTGTTTGAGCTGCCACTCCATCTGATCCCTCAGTTTGGACTGTTAGGTGCATGGGCGGTTTATAACGAAAAAACAAAAGGACAGGAGGGAATAAAGAAAACAAAAATGGGTAAGGTAGACGACTGAAAAACTACAAGACAAAGAAAAGCGTGAACAGAAAAACCAACTTAAATACAGTGGCATAAGAAAGTGAAGAGAACAAAACCAAAATGAGGATGAGCAAAATGATGGGCTGAAACATCTGAAAAGCAAAAAAGAGAAAGAGAGGAAAAAAGAACGCAAACACTGGTTATGAGGCGCATGCAATGAGGATGCATGAGTCAAACCAACAGCAAGCATACAAGTCATGAAGGATACGGGACACAAGGCTCTTCCTTCCTTACTTGTGCTGTGCAGAAAAGCCATATCCAGTGTGGCAGTTGTGGCAGTTTAGACATGCGCCCATGGGCAACGCTTTAGGCAAGGCAGTCCTTCGCTGGCTACAGAGCTTCTCACTCGCTGCTCGGTTAGGGGAGTGAGCTGTAAGCAGGCTTTTCAAAACACATCACTTAGAAAACTGCATTTGGTTGGGTTCTTTTGGCAAGGCTTTTGAGAACACGCCTGTCCCTTTTACGAGAGAGCATAATAAAGACCTCCTCACATTTCTTAGCAAGGCTGCTAATTTACATTCATCAGAATTATATTTTTTTTTTTAATTAATCTCCTCTTTCCTGGGAAACACTGCTGTTACAGACAAAAAGAAGACAGATCTCTATAGCACCAGTGGATTAGCCTTTTTGCCATGAGGAACCGCCTCTGAATCAAAGGAGTTGTGCAAACAAACAAAAGAAAAAAACAAACCTATAAAGTGTTTGTTTAACATTACACACTTTAATACATCACAGGTCTGAAATCATAACAAAGCAGCTGTGAGGAAAATTAGCTCTAGGGTAGCGATGGCAGCAAGAAAAAGAAACTATAAACAGAAAGAAGGCAAACAAGGGGCTGGCCTACCTGGAAGTCGGTGATTAACTCCTTCCCCAAGTTACCAATGGGAGAGTCTCGAGACATGGACGTCATTGTGGACAGAAAACTGGAAGACTCTGTGAGATGCGGAAGAGGGGAGAGGTCCTCCATCTGCTCTTTAAGGCCTTCCCCAATGTGATCAACCTTCTCTAGGAAGGTCTGCAGCTCCTTCCGGAAAGCTTTCATCCTGGAGTTGATGGTGTCCAGAAGCTCCGGTTGGTGCTTATCTTCTCCCCTTTCCTCACCACCTTTGAAATCCTGCTCAGTGGATGGGCTGCTGGTTACATGCACCTTCGCATCATAAATCAAGCTGTCCGTATCAGTGATAAGGCGGTCCACGGTCCTTTCAAGCCGCTCAGCCTCGCGTTTGATGTTAATTAAAGACTCGGTGTCCTCTTTCACCCTCATGAGCTCAGTGGAGCACAGGTCACTGACTTCGGATGGCTTCCCGCTCCCAAAACCCGACGTCTTCTCGTAAACTTCTTCAGAGTCACTCTCGCCCCCAATGGGACCTTCTCTCTTTGGCTGGGGTGGGCGACCCTCTTCACTGTCACTCTCCTTCTTCCCGGCATCGCTGTCAGCATCACTGTCCCTGGGGCTGGAAGTGCGCAGGCCCAGGTGAGAGGCAAGGTCGTAACGCTGTACATTGGACATCAGGACCCTGTTCTCATACTGGAGCTTCATCACTTTCCCACTCAGCTCGTTGATTTGACACCTGGCCGACTTCAGTTCCTCCTGCAAGGCGCCACCGCACTTGGATGCTGCGTCATCCAACCAGCTTGGCTCCTGTCCTGGCTCAAACTTGAATTTATTCAGCTCGTTTGTTAACTGCTTGTTGTGATCCTCGATTTCGGAGATTGACCGCCTCAGCAGTTCTGCTTCCTCTTCCACAAACTGCAGGTGCCGGCGCAGCTCCGTGGCTGACTCCACAGAGTCGCCATAGGGCGAGGTAGGAATGCTTGAAATGTGGTCCCTGCTGAGACACTCTTTTTCATACTGGCACCTCATATCCTCCATCTCAGCTTTAATCCCCCTGTTTTCCACCTCCAGTTCCACTATTTTTCTGCCCAGTATGTTCGCTTCCTCCTCCACCAGCTTCAAACGAAGCTTCAGCTCAGCCTCCCTGGTGCTGGGTGGGCCCCCTGCCTCCCCCGTAGGAAGGGGACTGTCCACGTCTCCATAGATGGACTTATACTTCTGAAGCTCCTGCTCCAATTCATCCTTCTCCCTCCCTAGTTTGGCCATCTTCTTACGCATCAGTGCTGCCTCCTCTTTGGCAAACTGGAGCTGGCACTTCAAATCAGCGCTGTCCTCCTGCCAAGAATAATCACACACCCCCCCAAGATTATATTAGAAGCACAATCAGTTGCTCACCTTCCAAAATCTTCACCTCCCCGCCATCTAAGCTGTATCTGTTAGGTATGCAAACAACACACAGACAGAGCTGCACAAACCACACAGTTGACACATTTCACGGCTTGGTCCTGGTTAAATTGGCAAAGCAGCTTGACGAGAGTTAAAGAGGGGGGAAAAAAAAATCAGTGTGCCAGTGCAAGTGTTCAGTGATGCAAGAGTGCCAGCACAATGTTTAGTTTTTCTCAAATACTGAGCAAATTTTGTGGAAAATAAGAATGACTCAAATGAAAAGGTGCTGTGATTTGTTGGCACCTTCTGTTCCATTTATGGTTAATGATACATTTGCTCCCTTCTAGCATCATGAAACAAAGACAACTCAGATGAATTTGCTCATCGTAATCCCAAATCTGAGGCTTCCTCAGCTAGAAAGCACTAAGATGTGTGCTAAGATGCATGGTTGCCCTGCAAAGTGAAGATTTTAATTACTGGATCTCACAATACTGTGAACTAGCCTGAGTGCCTAACTCGCTTTCCAAATAGAAAGCACTACTGTTGTCTCTGCTGCTGTTATTATTAGGACGGACCAGATTGTGATCACTGTTTCTGGGATGGACAACGGTTCACAAGCGAGACTGGTGAAAACTTGTGAAAAAGGAAAGAAAAATTCATTAAACCGCAGTTACATCCAAATCCATCCCATGTGAAAACCTGTGTTTTTCAGGAAGCAGCAGGGTATTAAATGAGAGTTTGATTTTTGTGGTGTGTGTTGGGCATTTTAAAGCACTGCATTTCAACTCGAATGAAAACTTCAGTGAGTATTGTGCTGAAATAAGGGACAAGGTTAAGTAAATTCTAAGCCGATGAACAATTTCTTTGCATGAATCACTTTCAAGAATTGTCATGGAGATACAGGCACTTGGCCTCTAAGAGACACATTTATCAGCATTAGCAGTATAATGGAAGGCAGGCTTTGAAAGATGATCTCTTGAGACAGCAGATTTCATCATTGTTGGTAGGCCATGTGGACATATGTGCAATTATCTATGGAAACTTCATTTCAGTCTCCGGAGCACTGTTATCTTTCACAAGCACCATTTTGTTATAATTCCTAACAAAGGCAACCAAATCCAGAAGAAAACATGACTGACTTTAATTGTTCACCCAGATTAGGTTATTAAAAAAAAAAAAAAAAAAAAGGATTTACAAAACTAATTATGGCTCAGCAATCTGAGGAAATGATTTAATTTCTAAAGCACACATCCTTGCACATTGGTAATGGTGTCTTTTATGTTACCTGGATTAATTTTGCCCCATTCTACTTAGATATATACTAATTGTGTCTTAATTTCAGCTATTAATACCTAAACAGACACAAAAGTAATTGTTTGTATGCTTCTGAACTCTGTCAGTTTTCTTACTGACTCTGCTTGGCGCAGGTTGGAACTTTAAAATACTGAATAGTAAAAGAGTTATCATAAATGTTCATAACATGATAGAGGTAAACAATAGCCAAAATTTCTGTTAATATGTGGTTTGCAGTGATAACCAGGAGCCAAACACAACTGCAATCAGTTGATCAGTTGACTGACCAAAACTCTGGTCATTGTGTTTCTGGCACCAGGAACATGAGTTTTCTATGAATACAACCAAGGTGCACATAATTGATTAGAAGCAGAGCCTCTAGAAGATCGGCTTGCTTTCCTCTCTATCATCTCCTCACGTACACACACCTCTTTTTCACGCGTGTATTAGCAAATTGCTTTTCTCTTCATAACTCAAAACTGCAAATTAAGTATCCGATTTAAACCTCGCAAAACTCCATCCAGCCTCCACTGGAGTCACTCTGAATTTGGGTTGCTCTGGCTGGATATGGCTGTATGATTAAAGCATCATGTTTGGTCAGGGCTGCACAGTACATTACCTCTGTTTTTCCTCTCATCGAGAATCAGTTTATCCCTGCAGCTGTAGGCTTTGCTTTTACGGAAAGACAAAGATCACAGGGACGGTTACATCCAGAGCAGTGCTGCACGTCTGAGCTCACAGGTGGGGTAATTACCCCCCTTTATTTATTTATCTGTTAATAGCTTGGAAATAATCACATCTGACATTTGCCTTAGTCTGTCTTTGCAATGCAGCATTCTTCCCCGTGCTTCTTGTCTGCCTTCGGCCGCAAGAGCCCAGCCGCCAGCGGCACTAACTGGCACCTCGCAGCTCCCTGGCCGATGGAGGTGGGGAAGGACCGGGCTGCCCAAACTCCTCTGCCCTGGCCGGGAGCACCAGGGGCCAGCTCCTCCCCGGGGGTCGGAGGGGGCTCCAGCCTGACCCCTACTGCGTGCCGAGCAATACAAATAACAGTCACTGAGTCGCACTTGGAACAACGCGCTCAGCGTTTTGAAGAGGGAAGGGCTTCGATGGGTTTGGGGGTCAGGGCCCCAGTGTTTTTGCTCAGCATCACTGCACGACTCGATGCGTCTGCGGAGTTAGCACGTTAGCACAAACAGCGGGACAAAACCCCCATTAAATTCTTACAACGGCATTACTTTATTGCTAGGTTTTTATCTAGGAAAAAAAAAGGATCACATTTGTAAGTTCTGGTTTTTGCAAGAGCTGAAACAAACGTGTTTTTTTTTTGTTAAACAAACACAAGCCTCATACAAAACAACAGAGCTGATGGATGTTAATCTCGCCTACTAAATATGGATCCCATCTGGAAAGGTGAGAAAGCTCTAGATGTTCCCTGCTTCTATGCCAGGGAACATGACTACTGAAAATCCCATTCCGCGGACAGCTTTTTTCCAAAGAAAAAGAATGGTCAGGAGAGATTTCTCAGCCAGATCTAAGCATGCCAGAAGGGTAGGACTCCAACCTTCATGCACCTGTCCCCCTGAAACTTTGTGTACAGAAATATCAATGATTTCTTGATCAGTTGAAATCAAGTAAAAACAGCAAAAGGGCGAGACACCCACACAGGTAAGTAGAGTTTTGACATAGAAGGCAAACTAAGGAGAGGCCATATTACTGAAATTAAGACTAGTTCAATATTAGTTAAATCACGAATGAAAAGAAAAAGGGTTGGGGGGGAAGGACAATACAGTCTTTCCACTGTTTTGGAGGAACAAGAGGCTTGAATCCCGGGGGGTGAATGCTGGGCTATGGCACAGCCTGGCTGTACTTCACATCCACTATTTGGAGGCTTTCCTAAAAGGTGTACATAGGGCAGACTGTATAGAAAGAAAAGAAGGAACGACAATGCGAAAATGTTCTCAGTCTTGGTGCTAGTCACGGATTTTAAGAGATCATTAAGGATAAATGGGAATTAATGATTACTGATAGTGATTGTTTGCATGCAATAGCATCACAGCTCTGCATGACACTTTAGAGGGATGTTAATGGAAAAAAAAAGCAGAAAGAAAAAAAACAGATCCCTCTCTACAGAGTCTGCAGTCTAATTTAGACAAATGTAGAATGTGGAGATAAAGAAATTAAACTTAAAGGAAAGAAATGAACTTAAATTCATTATGTAATGTAAATGATGTGAGGAGAATGAAGAGCTGATCAAAAATTCCCAAATACGATATTTCTTTTCCGGCAAGAAGACACAAAGATAGGTAGAAACCAATGTCATCTCCTCTACCACCACCACCAGCTCCGGGGAACAGCCAGGCAGAAGATGGGTAAGCGGTTTCAGGGTTGCAAGTCTGACGACAGGGCAGTACGACCAGCACCCAAGCATCTGGCTGAGTGCCAGCACTCCTACCTTGCGCTGGAGAACCACTTTTCTTTGTGTTTTTCCTGGTGCCTGGTATTTTCCAAGAAGCTCCGTTTTGCAATTCTGCTGAATAAAAACTTTTTTTCTTCAATACTGCTAGAGGCGGGTAAGCGTTCCTATGAATTCTGCTTTTACATGACTTCAGGACAATTGGTTTCACAGGTATTATTTACCCCATGTGCCCTGAGGTGGGTGCGATGTTCCAGCTAATTTTCACGATGAGCTTCCAGTAAGTAAAAAAACAGTCTTGCCATATGCTATACATATCTGTAGGCATGCAGATGCACAGAATAGAATCTAAGTTTGTGGTTGCTTTTCACAAAACACGTAATGGTTATTTGAACTTATTTTAGGTATTTAGGGCGGCTGTCCCTGAAGACCAGTGTTTTGAAGCTCCCGGGCTGTGTCTGTTCCAAGCCCTTTGGGCCATGGCCCAGGACCCGGTGGTTGTTTGACCAGGTTGGGCACTTGCTGTGGTGCGCTCTGGTCTCAACCAGCACATACCTCTGAAGGGATACTTGGATTTGGAAGCAGCTCTGGGCAACACCCATGAGTTGGGAGATAGCTAGGACAGGCACCTATAGGCTGGGCCATGCCAATATGTAAGATTGTTTCTCAGTCTTTCCTACCCTAAAGAATTTCTGAAGAAAACTAAACGGCCACCAGTGCTATCGCAATGGTTTTCAATTTCAAGCCCAAATCCATTGCTTGCACGAGTTACAATGTGTGTGTACAGCTTAAAGGTTTTTTTTTTCCCTGGTGGTTTTCAGGATCGCTTCCCCATGTTATGAGTGGAGCAGAGCTGACCTGGGGTTACTCGGATAATTTTGTGATGTCCTTTTTAAGGCTTTCCAAAGCATACTACAGCTGCTGTTAATGCCTGGGTTTGGGTGGAGAAACCAAGCACAAGGAATCCATTCCCTCTTCACCTCTCTGTATTTCCAGGAACGGGGAAAGGAAGGACAGTGCCGCCCACAAACCCCGGTGGACACAACTGTGCCTTCACATAGCTTCATCTGTGATTTGCATGTGTGCGGGCATACGGATTTCATCCATGTATGTTACAGACTTGCAGAAAAAGAAACTCTCTGACCTGACTGATGACTCAAATAATTCTCCGCAGCAGGCACTGCAGGCAGGAAGCCCAGTGCCCCAATTTAAGGTCTGATTAAGCCGTGCTTGTACCAGCTCGGCGGGGACGCTCCGTCTGCTGTGTCTCGGGAAAGCAGGCTGCAGCCCCCAGCCACCACGAGCCCCCAGTCTGCCCACTCTACCCACTCAACTGGCCGCCCTACCCACTCAAGTGCAACGTGTTGCAATGATTTATTATGGTTATTATTATAAAACAATGGATTTTAAGACTCCATCGACTCAGAGCAAACCCGTAGGGTCTCAGCTGCATACGCTGAGCCTGCCGAGAGGGCAGCAGGGGAGGTGCAACCTTTCTCTAATGAAGGCATGATGTCGCTCTTGGCTCCTTTTTGCAGCAAGGTGAAACACTATCCCCATCTCTCTGGCTATAAACGGTAACCACACGGGTGCTGGGAAAAGCTTTAACTCCTACAGTCAGCACAAAAAGCAGAGGAAACCGGGCAGACCGCTTCGCCAAGAAGGATCAGCGTACGGGATTTCAATAAAACCGGTGTCCAAAGGGAGACTGTGTGGGCAGCTCAGGCTCTGAGCTGCATCTCAGCCTGGGGGAGCACAAGTTCACGTGCTGCACCACCCCCTTAACACCAGAAAGCGCTCAAACCGGGGGCTGCGACACCAGAGCTCGCGACGTGTCGTTGCAGTGTGTCAACCGCATTCCCTGCCAAGATGCTCATTAGCACAAAATCTTTGGCACCGCATATAAATTTAGTTAGTCCCTAAGCTGCGATCCAATTACTTTGGGAGGCAAGGTGATTTTTCACTTCTTGTAAAAAAACCTGCAGCCTGAATCTACAGATACAAGCACCACGGGCCCAAGAAGCTGCATGGTTTAGAGATCACACTTGTGTCCTAAATTGCTTCTACATTATCTCTGGGAGGTCTCAGTAGATTAAGGCCTAATTGCACTCTAGTTAATGTGCCTGATGGCCCTGTCAACACTCGTAAAAAGAAATTTGGAGTTTTATCACATGCTTTTGCTCAAAATTGCATGTTCTTGAAAGCCGTACCTGGGTAAATGCCTTTTTTTCTTTGTGCATTTCTCTGCTGCCTCTTCTCTTCAGGGAACTCTGCAATAGAAGAAATGCTGAGTTATTGATAAGCTAAACAGAAAGCCTACAAGTTTGGCAGGGCTCACTGCCATAAAACTAATTGAGGAAAAAGCAAGAAAATTTTCCTGAGTGGCTGGGGATTTAATTTTTTGTATTAATCACTAAAAAAACAAGACGATAAGGCCCTTGTCAGTGAATTTTTCAATGCACACAATTGTGCATTGGAAAAAAAAAAAGGGGGAATAAAATTAGCTAAAAGTTCACAGAGGAGAAAAATATATCTCTTTTATTCTCCTCTGGACCACCGCAATTTTTGGCAAATCTTTCTTTTTGCATCGGGCAATGATTTATGTTTGATTAATCCAGGGCAAAAGTCCAAGAGTGTTACTCACAGTGGATGTGAAACACATTGTGGAAACCTCAGAAGAAAGCAAACCCAAAAAAAGGGAAGGACATGCATATTTAAGCTATGTGGTGTAACACTATTGGTTAAGCCTTGCTAGCAAACGCACTGAGGAGCCCAGATAAAGACCAGGTAATTCCCCAGGTATTTCCGAATTTACTTTAAAAATTAGATTTGATTGGCTTTGCAAATCGTTATAAGCAGTTTTTGTAAAGACACGGAAATGATGTCACCACCACTGCTTGGCGACACCAGCACCCAAATGGAAAAGCACAGTTTTCCTGAGAAGCAGGAGATGGAGCACTGTCAGGATGTTACCTGTGCTTGCACTGACTTGTGTCGCAGGACCAATTTCAAACCGGTGTGAGCTGGGTCTCTTTAGAAAAGGCATAAATTTGACTTTTGTAGGTTGAAGTATCAGAGGGGAGTGATAAATACTGGTGAAAAAAAGCTGGAAGCTAGAAACTACAGAGTCATTTGAATTCAAAGCTGGTCATACTGTGTTGCCTGTGCCCAGAGCCTGAAGGCTGATACTCCCCAGCAACCACCCTGACGTTGTGGCCTCTTTTATTTACTACTTCTGTTTGTATTAGCTCTGCGGGGGACAATTTCCAGCTGAGGCGAAGCCCGGGCTGTCATGGGCTTGCCCACGGCGTGCCTTCCCTCTGGCCCCATGCGATGGAGCAGCGTGCCTGGACCAGCCCTTCCTCCCACGTCTGATGGGTTAAATCCCGGTCTCTGTGTCCCGCACCAACCCAGCACTGCGAACCATGGGCCCAGCGAAGAGGAAGGGAAAGGAGGGAGAGGCATCCTGTTAATTAGTTAAGTCCAGTCTCCTGCCTGGCCGTCAGCTGGCAGAAAATGCGACGTGAGCTCGGGGACAGGCGCACACACCCCACGTAAATCCTAACCGAAAGCTTTCCGTGGCTTTGTGGTTTCTGACTGTTAAGCTATGCAGCTACTGCAAATTATAATTATTGCACGCTAAGACAAATCTCTCCTTCTGCTCTTTGTTATACGCAGTTAAGTAGTTAAAACCCATTCATACACGGCACCATATGCCCAAGACATACTACAGTTTATTTTTGCTAATCTGCTCTCTACTTTAATCCAGTGATTTCCTATAACTAATGAAGCTGAGTAAGAGAAATGTTTTTTTCTGGATACTGAAACAGTTTAATGAAAAAAGACTTTAAATGCTAAAAACATCATATGAAAACCTGTTACACAAGCTTAGCTAGGATAAACAGTTACTTTTTTTCTTTTTTTTTTTTTAAATGTGATGTTATTCTGGAAACAGACATGTAACTGAAAGCAGTTGCCAGTCAACAGCATCATGCCCCAGTGTGCAAGATGGGTCGCTGTGGTTGAAGAGATATGGGGCAAAGCCCTGGTCCTCACACTTACTGCTTTTCCATGTGACTTCAAGCAAGAGTAGTTTGAGAAAGAGGTTGTCTGGTTACTGCATTTAATTTGTAAGCTCTTTAGAGTCAGGGATGGGACTACCAATTTCTGTAGAGGCCTCAATGCACAATTGTAGCAAACAGCTACTGGTCATGCTAGAAATGCAAAACCTTGTGTCAAATCCTAAAAACCTCTTGCTCTTACCTATAGGCAAAAGGTTACACTTAGACACATCCAACTTGAGAAGCCCATGCACACATGGGCTATGGTGTGCAAGAGAAAGTAATAAGGCCTTTGCTCTGTTGTACAGGATAATACTTGGAAAATAAGGGTAAGGAATTAAAATTTAGGTAGGAGACATGGATCACAGGCTGAGAAACAGGCAGGTAGTGATCTGGCTTTGGAAGCTGTAAGCTCCACTCCTCACTGAAAAAATGGATTTCACAGATCCAGATTAACAAGTTCGTAACATATTGCCCTAGATGGGGCCTTGCTTTAAGCATTTTCACACTGTCCTGTTTGGTTTGTGTCAGAACAACCTTCTGATCAGTGCTTGGCTGGGAGATTGCTTTGTATTTCCATAACGCTGAGACTCAACCTTAGGCTGAGTCTGTCCTCGGTACAAGAAAAAGAATGGGATATTTACCTTGAGGGGCTACCAGTGGATTACAGGGAGAAGCCTCCCTCCCATGTGTCAGTGGAGGACTAGAAACACAGGCATAGCAACAAGGGACTGCCTGACCAAAACCCCCTAAGCCCTATAGAAGAGCAAGGAAAGATCTCCATTTCACCACTGTGGGACCAGGCTGCACGTGTGTATGAAACACCAGCCGATCTAGCTGATATTTCAGTTGGACTAAGGGCAGAGGGCGCTGTCGCAAGAAGTAGGTGGAACGCGCTACAAGCATAAATGATTTAAAATGTAAAATGGTGCAATAAAGGAGCATTTCTCTTTGATGTACAGGAGATCAGCATCAGAAGCTGATACGAATAATGCTAGAAGGAACATTTCTATACTACTTTTTATACTCAAGAGACCAGCCAGGCTTGGCTGTCTACCAAAAAGTCTTTCAGTGATGGTTAAACAAGATTTTATTAGTCCTTTCGTTAACACAGTCTTTTCGGAAAGAGGTTACTTGCCGGACATTTTCTACTTTCACAGTTTCACTGCAGTTTGATTGTCACCACACCTCTCGGCTACCAAGGAGAGCTAATATACGGGGGTAATAAATTATCCAGTTTTAGAACTTAAACTTCCCAAATGATTATTGGATGTAGCGACTACAGTATTAAGAGCAGGAAGAGACACAATTATTCTCACTTTCCCTAGGAGCCTAGCACAGACAGGAAGAGATAATTTGTGTCTTTTGGTGAATTCCATTTTTAACAGGCCCAAGAAGAGTCCTGCAAACTGAGCAGTGAGAGCAAGACTACCCCCGCAGGGAACAGCAAGCAGGAGTCAATGCACTGGAATTAGAGGTTGAGCAAGGCATGGAAATAAAGTTTGAGTTAAGAGCAATCATACATGTAAACACATGATATGCCCCAAGTTTTCATACTGAGGCAAGTGCTGAGTAGGATGAGAATAGAGCCGTGAACAGGCAGCAGTAGAGAAGGACTTGGAAAATAAGAAGAGAGAACCAAAAGTCCCTAAGAGCTGCCAGCCTGTCACTTTATTCACTGCTATTAAGAGAAGCAAGTCATTTTGGGTGCAGTCTGGCATCTGCAGGCAAGCGTGGGCTTGCTATCATACGCTCATCAAACCGAACCTGCGAAATCAAGTAGTCAGCCATTGAAGTGACAATGTCTGCAACTTAAAAACAGAGAGGCTGGCTTGGAAAGTCCAGCCCTGAAGGCAGTTTCTATCACTGTGTCCTGGTTGATGTGTGAGGAATTATGCACGAGCATCACTGGGGCTTATGAGCTGTATAAATAATGTTCTCTGCGCAACGATGGCTTGCTACTGATTGCTTTGAAATGGATAATTGCAATTTTCATTTGCATTCATTAGAAAATACTGCCTGTGAGAGATCTGACAGCACTTTAAAAAAAAAAAAAATATGCACGAGTGACCAAATCCACTTGCTTTACATACAACGGTAGGTGAAGCGGACTGTTTTCAGATCACCGGTATCTGCAAGATTAACAGCTTCAGAGTGGCCTATGGGCATTTCATAACAAGAGCTAACTTCTTGCTAGCTGTTGAAACTCCTCTTGTTCAAGAATGAACAAAACATCCAGAGAGACATAATCTCTGACCCAGAGTACGTGACTCACTGGGAGATCTTGCCAACGGACCAACTCTTTCATAGCGGTTACTCTCCAAGAAACACCAGTGATTTAAATGAAGGTAATTCTGCTTGGCATGAATGTGAATCAGAAGAAAACCAGATCCACTTGTAACAGATGGTCAGAAGGTGGATTTATCCCCAAGTGATGTAAACCAGCGTTCGTTAACTGCATCACTAATCACTGCTCAGGAACGCCCCACTGCAAGCGTTTTCCAAGCACTGTGCAGGACCGCACGGGAAGATTGTGGCAGAGGATGAAAAAAGCAGGGGATCTCTGTGATCCTTCTCTGGCAAATCCCCTCCACACAAATCCAGCTCCTCTGGCCACTGCAGGCATTTCCCCCCTTAATTTTTTGCAGCTTTGGATTTGCCAGACCCTTACATTGAGGGGTGCAAGATTCCTCTTTGTCTCACTGCTTCAGAGCTAAGCCTGCTTGCCCAGCCTGGTAGATAAAGACAAACCCTTCGTGCAGAGCTCTGTCACTCTCAAATCGCTAATGAATAAACTCTTTTAACAAATGTACCACTGAAAGAACATGACCCAGACCTGTTTCTTTAGGATGGGAAAGGGATACGTACACAGCTTCCAGCTATCACACTGCAGCTTTCTGAAATCTCCTCCCCCATTCTGTTATTGGCCCATTTGGTGAAAAGGAAGCATTTCCCATTTCTGTAGCAACATCCCTTTTCTTTAATGGTAGGATAGAGCAGCTTTCCATTCTTTCTATTCTATGATTCACTTTCTTAAGGCCTGAAGTGTCTCTAAATTCCAAGCACCCAACTGAAGTTTTTGCTTTGCTGCCATCCCATGCTTCTGGATTACAACGGCTGCGCAGTGAAAGTACGGTGGTAGCTTTTTCCATGTGGACTCTCATACATATCTACGGGATGGTTAATGCAACTGGAAAATACAATGAAATTCTAATTGCTTTTCAATTGCTGTAGGCCCTTGAAAAAGATATCTCACCAAGCCCTGATAAAGCTGGGTTTGACGCAAGTGATCTATATCTGCATTCATTCCCATGTGTGTTTCATTTACTAGAAACCTCTAAATACCACGATATTCATCATTCACATGACCTAGCAAAGCAAGCCATGTCTGAAATATCATAAGCATTACAGTCCAGGATAAAAGCCATCCCTTGAGTAAAAAAGCACCAAAGCACACTAGCTTTCAGCACCAGCTTAAATTTCCCTAACGCTGCATTACTCTATTGTGCTGAGCTTATGAATAGGGGCTTTGGAGGAGCCTCTTTCTTTTGCCTCTTACTACTAACACACGGCACCGACTGTCTCTCACGGCTTCCCAGTTCCCTTTGCATGCGGACTGATACCGTTGTGATATTAGCTGGCTTGGTGTTTACAAATAATTTGGCGTGACAGGTCTGGGAGCGTGCAGGGAAGCAGCGGGGTTGCACCCGCTGTCTGAAGCCCTGGAAGGTGAGATGGCAGCTCCCGGGTGGATGGGAGATAGCTGGGCCAGCTTAGCATTCAGTTCACAACACACCATTTCACTTAATACCTGGTCAGTTGAGGATGAGAAGGGGACCTGAAACCCGTATGATAATCCTTATTAACATGATAATTACTTAATAATTATAGTAATAAATGGTAAAAAGTTATAGCCCAGAGACCTAATAATTGTTATTAATATAATAAATGAAATCCTGCAACAGACAGCTGAGATCCTAAACTCTTAACAGGTGCATCACTGTCTTATGCAGTGCTTCTGCCCAAACACTTTTCTTAATAACTTCTTCAATGCATTAAAATGCATTTTAAAAGTCCCTGTCTGTCCCATTTTGTTATGACATAAAATATCCAGATTACATCATGTGTGTCACAATATATAAAGAAAATTGTGACACACTGAGACCAGACTGAGACAGAAGCCAGGTAGGTTGCTGCAGACAGCGCTGGTTCTCCCCCTCCTGCTACAAGTGCTGTGATGCTGATGTGCTGGGAGCAAACACATCCCTCCAAGCCTTGTCACCTCCCTGCTCGCGCAGCTGTCAAATCTGAGCTCCCCACGCTGTGCCTGTCCCTTAACCCCCACATCTAACCCTCTGCCATGGTACCACAGCTGCACATCCCTGGCAATCCCACCAGGCAGAAGCAGCAACAGCCCTGATCGGCAGCATCTACCAGAGGGTCGCTGCGAGCCCTCCACTTCTCCATCTCCCACCATATTACGCCCATAATGCCCATGGTAACGTGTGCTAGTTGGGACTGCCTGCCCACCCTTCTCTCCCCGACAGCGCGGGAGGCAGGAGAAGCATCCCAAATTCCCCTACATCAGCCGCACCACAGCCACCGAGTGCCAGCCCGCTCCTGGTCCCTGCAAATGGGCCATGTGCCACGTCAGCTTGCACCCCTTTCGGAAAGCGTGTGTTCAGGAGCCGAGCCTAATCTGAGTGGTATGTGCTGCGCTGACACCGCCTGAGCCCTGTAATTACCTCGTTAGTGTTATATCGTAGCAGACAGCCCGTGAAAAATGTGCCAGGCACTATGTACACACAGAAACAGAGCTGTCCTGAAGCGGCTCACCAATGGGAATAGTACTCATCCTTGGCCACAAAACCCTACGTAATGACACACGCCTGGTGCCCATAGCCCAGGACACGCTCCAGCATGCCGAGAGAGAAATGGTGTCCATCCCAGCGGTGCTGGCTCCGGCTCTCTTCTCCACCTCTCTGGACAAACCAGGGGTTGCAGAACTCCCAGAGAAAGGGAAACAACTTGTACGACTTGTTAAAGCCTTTTTTTTTTTTTTCTCCTGATGACACTTACCACAGCAGCCTGGGCAAACTAGACAACCGCTCCAGAAAGCAAACCCTTGGAAGCAGCCCCCGTCATACCTGCTCTGCCATCCACCTGCCCCGTCGCACTGCTCAGCATCGCCCAACCCTAAACGCACGCTGCCCGAAAACAGAGGTGAACTGCCCTCTCCTTCCTCTTCTCCCCCCAGAAATGTTTTAAAACCCCAATCTTTTCTGAGGGACTGCAGCAAATGTCCCGCTGTCATGTCACCTTTGAGTGGGGAGCTGCTGGCCAGCAGCCGGCCGGGGTTGGTTTTACAAGACTGGACCGCAGGCCAGGTAGTGGTCAGAGAGGGGATGAGGAGTTTACATTCCCAGAGGAAGACAGTATGAGAGCATTTACTGCTGATCAGCGCACACCCGGCCCGGCATTTCCTGTAGCACAGGCGATCTATTACAGGCACAAATGGTTTTGGTGGGGTTTTTTTCAGAACACTAAGAAGGCAGTACATGCACAGGGATAGATACCTGCTCTCCAACTGCAGAGACAAGAGCCTGCTCATTCCCTACCACCAAGCAGAGCTACGTTGCTTTTGGTCCCAGTATCAGGACAGCCTTCAGCACACTGGAGAAACAAACTGGAGAGTTTGACAGCGATGGGACGAAGCAGAGCTAGACGTGATTTGGACAGTGCTGGTAAAGGAGAGGAGGTGAGCTGAGCGAAGCCCCAAGCTCGATCAGGAGGTTACTGCAGCAGTTTATGGCAGTGGGAGAGGGAGAAAACACATGGCTCTGCAACCTCTGTAGTGTTCAAGGCATAGGTGTAAAGAGAAAATCTCATAGGATCCAAAAAAAAAAAAAAGAATATTTTTGGAAGTCTTTTTGCAAAGAAAGATATTCAGAGCTGCACAACATCTGCACTTTCCACACTAATAGATCAACAGCTACAGGATTGTTTTTTCGCATTGGGGATGGAAAGAAAAATTTTCCTTGGGCAAAGAACTGTAAGTACAAGCATATTCAATCTCCCCTGGATTAGAGCAACTTGCTCTTTCTATAAAGTATTAAATGAAATTCTAAAGAAGCAGAGAGATTAAAGGCCAACTGCAATGATCCCCGATGAACATGTCCCAGATAGTCTTTGTAATCCTCGGTTGCCCGTCTATTATTTCACAATTTTAAGGACTGCACTCTGAAAAAGGGATTTACAAAAACAGAGCAAAAAGACATCAAATTCACACTTTGGTAGCTGGTGACATTTTTGAACCTCAGATAGTTGCTACCTGTGACACACTTTGCTATACATCATTCAACACACACAACCATTTACCGGCGGGTCAGCCCCAAGACATCCATATTCAGCAAGCCAGAGGAGTCACAGCTGAAGCACAAATAAAATTAGTTCTGCTACAATGAACATGGCCATCAATTGTAGGAATGAAATTCAAGCCAGAGTGTAGCGCTTGTAATTAAGAAATGGTGAAGCCCGGGCCAGGGCAGGCGCAGGAGATGAGAAGGGGACGGAGCTCCTGCGAACTCGCCAGCCCACTGGTGACCTGTAGCACACGATGCTCCGGGAGCAGCAGCGTGACATCCACCTGCTCTCCCAACACATTCTGTGGGGCAAGAGTTACCCTCATGGGAGAAAAGTGCTAGGCTATCTATGAGACCAATTGCAGCTGGAAATGGTCAGGAGGGAAAGAAATTGTTCGGAGAGAGTATAATTGCAAAAGCTGCATTTCCTTAGTAAAATCAGTCTATAAAGATGCGTCAGCAGCAACTGTATAACTACCAAATGAAAAACTCTCCATGATGGACATAGCCCCACAAAGATGTGCTTGGAAAGGACAAGTGGGAACACTGCTCTAAACACTAAAATTCAAAACGCACAGAAAAATTAATAGGTGGCCATGAACACTAACAGCAAAGTATTCCAGTGTGAAGCATATTTCTGAGGATAACCTGATCTGGGCGGGCATTTGGGTTACCCTTAACCATTTTGTCTGTTCCTGGGGCTGGGCTGTGATTGCCTGGGAACCCGTTCCCGTTGCTTGCAAGGAGCTGGGGTGACTCTGTGGGTATGCAGGATCTGTGCTCTCCCGTGCTACCGCTGCTTTGAAGCCTAGACAAGCTGCCTCGGCTCCTTGCTGGGTTTCATGGTCCCTGCCTCTGGATACAGAGGGATACTCCCACCATGAGGACCAAAGCACAAAATGAAAGGCACATTGTGCATTACTGGGTCTTATGTGGGGAAGGGAGTCCTGGGAGAGGGTCTTCATGCTCTTAGACCTCTGAGAGCAGCTCCCAGGGAAATGAGTGAAAGCATGGGGTGAGATAACACTTCTTGGTCTGCTCTGTAGTTCCTGGGAAGGACAGATGGCTTTTCCGTCCCTTGGCGCAGGAGCTGACTGCCCCGAGCTTCCCTGCTGCAGTGGCTCAGAGCTTTGGGGCGCTGATTTCCAGGGAGCCTGTGGCTCTCAGCACCTGCCCGAAGGAGGAATTCACAGCTTCAACTTTGTTGGTATTCACCCCTCTCTACACACATCCTATTTGGGGCCTAACCGCTGCTCTTTGCTTGGATACAGATTTGCTTATGAAGCACAATGTTTTACCTGTTTTCTCAAAACAGAAGACAGAAAGAGGATGACCAATTTATATTCCCTTAAAATAGCAAAAAGATGAGTTTCACCAGTCCAGATCGCTCCAATAGCAATAACCCAAGGCAAAAATCTGTATTTAATGAATGTATTGATTTTAGGGTACAAGACTAAGGGACTTGGATCATCACCTCTTAGGTTAAGTTGTTATATGAATTAAACATTACAAAAATGGATTAGAACATCTTTGCTCAGATGTATGCTTTTTTTTTTTCCTCACTGTATATTATTCCTGCATTTTTGTTTAGTCTAATTCATAACTTCCAACTTTCATCACTCCTCTTGACAATTTAGTCTATGCTTTAAGTATTCCTGATAGGGGAGGAGCTCTTTTATTTCTGAGAATTTATCCTTCTGTCCTCCTCTCTGCCTCTCTTGCTAATATCTAACCAAGTACAAGAATCATAGAATCATTTAGGTTGGAAAAGACCATTAAGATCATTGAGTCTAACCGTAAACCTAACACTGTCAAGTCCACCACTAAACAATGTCCCTAGCGCCACATCTACATGTCTTTTAAACACCTCCAGGGACGGTGATTCAATCACCTCCCTGGGCAGCCTGTTCCAATGTTTGACAACCCTTTTGGTGAAGAAATTTTTCTTAATACCCAATCTAAACCTCCCTGGCACAACTGGAGGCCATTTCCCCTTGTCCTGCCACTTGTTACGTGGGAGAAGAGACCGACGGCCACCTTGCTACAACTTCCTTTCAGGTAGTTGTAGAAGCCTAAAATGGCAACACAGATGGACTTTTTTTTTTTTTTTTTTTTTTTTGTTAAATACAATCATTATGCTCAATGACACCCCATGTTTCCATTGCCCTGTGTGGGATGGAGCTGCAGGCACTCAGCTGGGGCTGGTTTGCAGGAGCTTCTTCTGCAGAAGAAACCTCGTACCCTCCAGTCACCACAGCCATGATGAGCCCCAAGCCAAGGCAGCAAGCAGGAAGGGACCATGTCTGCACTGCATGGGGCTGCTTGGGAAACTTCTCTTCTACCATTTCCTAACCTTTTGAGTGACTGAATTTGTAACCCTAGTCACGTTGTACGCAGTATTTTTATTATGATAATTATTATGATAGCAAATGATGACTGGCAGCACTTCGTTTTGATGGCTTTCTCTCAAAGGCTATAAAATTATGCCCTTTTCTCTGTAAAATGCTGCTGTAAAATGTATAATCTCAGCCTTTTGCTGAGAACACATACAGTTCATCAATGAAGTGGCAACATACCACTCCAGCTGCCTGGATTGTGTTGCTGCACATCCAATCTCAAATACGAAACGAAATACAAAAAAGGTGAGCAGCACTGTCAACTTTACAGGCCCCTGAAAGCTGATGCCAGTCAGTGCAGCCTTGGTTGCAGCCATGGACCAAAACACATTAAATTACAGGGAAGAGCTTACTGATCCCATTTGCACAGCTTGTTGATGCTTCTGCCTCGTAAAAGAGGTGTCCAAAGGTGATTTGAGAATCAGCTTCTGAGAAATCATTTTTAGACAGTAATCCCAAAGTTCTTCTAATCTCTGGGTACTTCTCATGCCAAAGCACCTCAGAGCAGGAACATCCTCATGTGTTGTGTATTTGATTTGCCTATTCCAAAGAACATCTTCATATGTGGAACGCTTTGCAAAGCACTCAGGAAGAGCAAAGCAGCAATGGCATGCTCCTGCTGGGCACTGCAGGCTGGGAAAATATTCTGGGAAAGTACCTTTTTAATATAGTTCCTGACCAAAAAGAAAAGGAGGCACTTTTTTTACTATAGATCAGCATATGAAGAACAGGCATTTAACCATATACAAATTGCTAAATACCATATACCACTGTGGAATATAATTCTGTGCCAAAATCACACCAATCTCCACTTTTTGATGATTTTTTCAAAAAATCTTCTCTCATTTTTGTGAACTTCAGTGAGGCTTGGACTAGGGCCTCAGGCAGTGTAAGGCTCTCGTTGTCTTCTCTGAAATGGAAGTTTTGAGGAGACTGGAGAGCATAGAGCGGTTGCTGCAGAGAGGTAACTAGTGGTCACTAATGCACGGCTACTGATGTTCCACTGTGATTAAAAGTAAGGCAGCAGGGATGCCTGATGAAGGAACGTGATCAGGTCGTGTCCTGACGCGGCACCAAGTCTGAGAGGCGCAAATACAAATCTAGGATTATTTTGCGAAGCCTGAAGAAACAGCAACTGCAGATTTGCCAGGGGACTTGATAAACCTTTGCTTTTTTTATCTGACTAACAAAGCAAAACAAAAAGGGGAAAGAAAACCGAAAAACCTCAAACCATCTAGTGAAATATTCTTCCTCTGCCACTGGTCAGGACCAGGGTTCCCAAAAGGCCGTTACTCTCCTGGCAATAACAACATGGAAATGCCTGAGCTACATCACTGGATGAGCTTTTGACCTGAAACATGGCAACTAACAGCAGAATAGGCTTTATCCCAGCCTGGCTGCAGAAGATTAATGACGATGAATAATATGTATGAATTAGAGTGAATAATGACAGCCCAGTGGAAGGACTGCCAGAGACCCGCAATTTTTTTAGATCATTATTTCTCAGATGACAGAAACTATTACAATGAGGAAATTCATGCAGTTTTCATTTTTCTAATTAAAACACGAAAACTGTTTCTTTCTACCACTTAATTCATTGCTCGCTCTTTCTTTCTGCATCCTCAGCCACCTGGAAAAAGCAGCTCCTCACAGGTAAACCATTTCTTAGCTGAGGGCCCACCCTGTCTCAAAGGGTGCTGTGGTGTCAGTGCTTAAAGTAAGGGCACAAATAGCTGCTTTAAGGATTCCCACGGCAAAAAAAACCCTGCATAATTTGAATTCCCAGTGGTCCTAAAGCAGGTATGCTGCAGTCATTACATACACACACGCTCTGCTCACTGACCAATGAAGAAGGGGAATCAAACTGCTTATGGGCCTCATTCATCTTCAATGCAGCTGCTGATTAGCAATGAAAAATTCACGTGATCACCGTTTTTATGAAGTTTTGACAAAATATGCATCTCTACTCTGTTCTTAGAAATCTAGGTGTGCTTTTTGTTTCAGTTTGTTTGATAAGCCTGAAGTCCTCAGACCCTTTTGGCAGCTATTTTCTAAGATCCTGGCAGTCTTGACACCTATGACATTGGGAGACAGAGAGTGAATAAAACCACAGGCAATTAGCAGCCAGTCTCAACGAAGACATCACTTCCAGCCCTTGCTTTGCATTTCCTTTCCTCCCTGATCTACCTTGCCAGGGTCCCAGGAGCCCCGAAGGGAGCTCTGAGGCAGGCTCTGGATAAACAGAAATGGAGAAGCACCCACTTTTTCTCCCAAGAAATCTCTAAAGCGTGGCAAAGCCCAGGTGTCCCTCTCCGGACACTGATTCTCCTCCACTTTTTCCAGTGTTTTGCCTCTAAATGCAAAGCAGGAGATGCAGCACTATTGTCCTTACAACTGAAGGAGCCTCACAAGTGTATATTGAGGCCTTCTGGTTTTTTTTTAGAGACCCTTGTGGTATGCCTTTGGCACAAGTTACTACACACAGTGCATCATAGGGAGGCTGGACCCCACAGGCTGGGATGGGCGAGTGAGGAGTGAAAGCCCTCAGAGATGCACAGCACCTCTTTGAAAAAGACCCCCCCCCCCAAAAAAAAAAGAAAAAAAAAAGAGGCTGGACCCCACAGGCTGGGATGGGCGAGTGAGGAGTGAAAGCCCTCAGAGATGCACAGCACCTCTTTGAAAAAGAACCCCCCCCAAAAAAAAAAAGAAAAAGAAAAAAAAGACAGGAAAAAAATGAGGCAAAAGTTTGCAGCGTACACAAACGACCTGAAACATATTGACCGCTCAGCACTTGCATGTTTGCAAATTCACTAAAGGGACATGAAGTTATAAAAGCTCTAAAAAAAAAAAAAAGAGCTCGGTGAAACTTAGAAACCTTGACCCCATGTGCTCGTGTGGTCTCTCACACACACATGCAAATACACACGAGCACGCACATTTCCATACTATTTCTCCATCAGCCAGCACCATCGCAGCCAGGCACGCAGCGCTACCCCTGTCCCATACGCACACACGTCCCCGTGCTACTGGGCTCACCAGTGTCAGTGCCAGAAAAGCTCTTCCTGACCACCCTGAATGCCCTGAACGACACTTAGTTTCCTAACCTGGCTCTGCTATTTTCTCCTCATTTTGCATGTAACTGAAGTATGAATTTCTAACGTGTTTTCATTTACATGGGAAAACTGGAGAAAGCTGTTTGTGCCCCAGAAGGAGACAAAGAAACTTGAAGCAAAAGCAGACCAGACTTAAGCAAAATAAAACTCTGAGATAATTATTTTTAATGACTTGGAAACGAAACTCATTTGGATGAATCCTCTTCAGACTTTGCCTATTCATTTCCCTAACTATCAACATAAAAATGGCAGGTTTTAGCCAAATAGTTTACCTTTATAACAAAAACTAAAGTGAAAGTTTGTTGCAACCTTAAATTCTAAGAGGCATAAATTAACAATTTTATTAGAAGGCATATACTTACCTGAAATCTCCTTCCACTTTTCAGATAATAAAACTACCCACAGTTTAGGAATAGCAAATGATTGATTCCGACTGGTGCTTAAAGAAGTTACTTTTTTTTTTTAACCTCGCTTTTTGCCACTGGGCTCTTGTACAGCATTATGTACGCTCTGTATCACTTGTTGCTATGATTCCAGCAGTGACTTGCAGATACTGCAAGACGAAATAAGTGGCTCTACGTTCCTTCCAAATGATTCAGCAGGGATTCTCTTTAAAAACAAAATTTTTTGAACACCATTCAGCACTACTGAGGCATAAAAGAAAAAATTCTCTACTGCCTAATAAGACAAAAATAATAATAAAAAAGTAAAAAAAAAACCACCCAAACAACAAAACACCCAACCCACAACCAAAATTCAATAACCATTTTTCTTTCTACAGAGCAAAGTGACTCTATAGTATTCGCAGCTATTTAGGCTCCAAAGTTGTGCTGCACGTACTGATGTGAGTGGTTCATTATTAGTCATGCAAGGCATCCCACTGACCTCTCTTCAGTACGAACTGCAGAGTCACAGCCCTATTATGGGCAGGCCCAATATTTATGCACACTTGTCAGATTTCACACCGCTCCTCTGAATGACACGCTCTCCTCTGGCCCTGCTTTTCTTCTCTTCAGGCGCTTCTTTCTTTCCTCTGCCCTCTAACTTCTATGTGGCTTTTCATAATAAGTGTGAATTTAACCAGCAAGCCTCCCTGCAAACTCACATGTGGGATTGTACGGTTCTCACAAGGAATGCTAGACGTATTCATTAAGACCCCGCACTGAAACAGTCAGTCACACAATAAACTTGCAATGGAAGGATGCTCGCTGGCCAACGCTAAAGAGCAGAGCCCAGGGTAAGAGCTGAGGGAATGGAAGAGGCTTTTAAAACTTCGCAATTACTGTTCTGCAAATAGTCTGCTGAAAATACTCCAGGGTACCAGCTGATCATACTTCTACTCGATGTTTTAAAAAGCAGCTTTGACAAGCTTTCCTCTGAACCAACTGCTCTTCCTCCCAAATTTTCCTGGAAATAGTATTCTCCGTAGAAGACAGGGGACTCTGATTTTCCTAAGAACAATAATGCTCTCATATCGAAAGCGTTGGAGATTGGAAGCAATGCCAGGTGTCCCTGCGTGCTGCCTGGAGGGAGCTATGTCCCCACTGCTGCCATTGCATTAACACATTCCCAGTGCAGAACAGCACTTCTGTATATATTTCACAGCAAGAAACTACGTGGGGTCTAATGTGGGAATAATCTGCAGAAGCAGTATTTTCCTTTCGGCTGGATTTTAACAATGAATGCGAATGCATATAGGCTTTCATAGTCTGAATGTTTCTATTCAAATCTTTTTATTCAAAAGCCTTTTTTTCTCAACCACTGATCATGAAAACAGAACCTAAAAACCAACCAATCCTTTTCTGAATCAATATTCTGGGTACCAACAGTGCAATAATGTCACCTAAGGGGTTACAGTTTTTAACATCATCGCTAGCTCTTACTTTTTCACTTGTCTATTTCAGTCTTTTTAAAATGAAAACAGAATAACCTTCATGTAGAAAATCCTGCAGTTTTGAGATGTTTCTTAGGATACTAGCCTGGTAGTATACTGTCAGATGGGTGCTCCCAGATTAGAGACAGGCTGGTATTTTCACATTTTCTGGCAATTTTTAATTTTGCAATGTTGTTTCCTTATGATCCTACTGTTGCTTCCCTATCTGTCAGTGTGCCACCACAGACAGATTAGCTGAAATTTCAGACTCCACTGAAGTCTCTTTGTCTTCTCCCACATGGTGCATTAGCTGCACATTGCAGTACCCCAAACAAAAAGGGATAACTGGCAACGGAGTGGCCCAGCGCCCACACTGCTGATGCAAATTTCTCCAAACCATGAGTTTTAAACCTCATTACTCTTGGATGTTTGTGCATATGTGCCTGGATCTTTGTGCACAGTTGTAAAAAGTTGCTAAATGAAGAAAAGAAATATTGATTTCTCTCTTCTTCTCTACAATTGGATATTTATGATGCAAACAACCCCTAAAATATGTAGACTTTCTTTCTTGCAGAGCCTTGCAGAGGCTGCACAGTCAGCAGAGTCCGAAAGTTCAGCTGTAAAGGTCAGGCAGACACATAGAAAAAGGAAGAAAAATGTCCGGAGACTACCCCCACTTTGGAGCAGAATAAACAGATTATTCTGCAAGAGAGGTCACGATTTTCATTTCTCTACAGCTCTATTTCTACCCCACACAGACAGACAACCAAAGCAGGAGATGCAAGCGAGGATGCGGGAAAGAAGAATGCTGAGCTCTAGTTTAACACCAATTTTTGTATCACCTAATTTCTGAACTGCAGTTTGCTCACATATGTACCTCACAGGATTGTTGCAAGGATTAAATCTTTCCAAAGATTAATCTTTAAATCTGGGTTTTGAAAAGATCTGCATATTATACATAGAATAACAGCTACAGTTAAGGTCACTCGATTACTCTCCAGGCGATAGAAATTAAAAGATCAGCTGATAGCTATTATGCAATTATCTTACATTGCATTTAGAAAAACTTTCTCTGTTATCCTGGGATAAAATCTGTGCATAATTTGGCATAACTTAAAAAGCAGACAGGTATTGCAAATAAATATACCTCAGATGATTTCGCAGTTACAGAAATAGCACTCATAATTTATTCTTCGATTCCCTTTGATGTTTCCCCACACTGAAAACGCATACATCATTTCACATTATGGCAGCTATCCTGGAAATGAGCCAAATTCAGCATCGGTGTTAATAGGTGCAACCTGGCATGAGCCAGCCACGACACAGCTGCTGCCAACAGAGATGAATTTGGTTCAAAGCTCTGTCAAACCGGGAACGTGCCAGTTTTACACCTTTATGGTCAGTGTGTGCAGTTCTGCTCCCCTATGTAATTCTATACTGCTGTCTTCTTTAATGTGAAGCATTAAATCAAAGAGAAGAGAAAAAGTAAAAACCGCAGTGTAGATAAGAAGTTCCCCACAAAACACAATGGTCAGGTTTATAGCTCTGAGGAGATAATTCTCAGCTGCAGTCCTGCAGTCAGAGCCATTCAGATCTCTCTGTTGTAAACTCTGAAAAAAAAGAAAAGGATCTTCAAAAAGAGAAGTGTGTTGAGTTCAGTAGAAGAGGCTGCCACTGGTATGAAGACTCATGCAGAGGAACAGGCATGCCATCTGGGGGGACAGAAGCATGTTCCCCCTAGGAGCCCTGTGCATCCCTGGTGACCTCCATTTCTGGACATGAGATCATAAAGGCTGCTTCGGCAGAGGAATTTTTTTTCACGTCACTTCTATTAGTTGCTACCAGTGGCTTCATGAGAGTTTATAGGGCCTGAATCCCAGTGGGACAGGCTACAAGGGTAAGGACGCTCCCCCAAAAAGGGTCCTTCTCTTCATCTGGAAATGGATATGAAAGGAAGGTCTAGCTCAGGAAAGAAAAGGTCTGTGGTCTGGAAACCTACATTAGGGAAGACCCCGAGAAGAGATTAGTTGTAAGGTCAATGTAGTGACAAAACCAACAGCAACCAGAGACTTGTGTAAGTGGTGAGAGCAGCATGACAGCAATGAGAGCTATCTGGCAGTAAGAAACAATAAACACTTAAATCAGATTTATACTTGGAAATAACACTCTGACCAACAATTAACGAGGCTACTCTAAAGTCTGCCCAAGCTGCTGCTGATCTAGTCCATAACTAAACTCGCTCTTCCATGCCTGACCAGTTCTTCCATGCCACTTCTGGAAAAGCAAGAGAGCATGTTATTCAATCACATCATTTGGTAGGGAAATGTTTAGTCCCTGCTCTCTGCAAACGTCTGTAATCTCCACATCACAAGAATAGCAAAACACTCTTCCCTCTTATCTGCGGACCAAAGTCTGACATCAGTCCCACGCTGGCCTGGGCCCTCGAAGCTCTTGCTGGATTCCCAGCGGTTTTTCCGCCCGAGACATGATTGATTAATCCCCACCCATCTAACAGAAGGACTTCAGCACACTCTGCGCTCCCCTGAATACTATGCAATCACAGGATTCAATTTAAAGTTTCTAAAGACCAACAATCAGCTCCTCAGACACTGATCTACCAAACAGTAGGGCGCTCAGCTACAAGAATAAAGGAGAAGCAGGAGAGGGCATTTCAGGAGTCTATTGCTAATGAGCAAACCATCTGTCTGTCTTCTTTGTGAAAACTGGCTATTTATTCTGACATTTCCTTTTCCCCAAACAGTTTTTCTGCTGATGACCTTATTATTTTAAACTAATGTAATCTAATTTTAATGCTAGTACTTGTCAGGGTTTTTTAAGAAGAAATAAAGATAACTGTAGCTATCTTAGCAAATGGAAAAATAAAAATGTACCATGCCCATGAGATAGAAAAGGTGCAATCTATCCAAGCTGTGAGGTCCCACCACAAACAAGCCTAGCTGGTGATAATTACACTCATTATTAAAAAAGAAAACCATGGTCACAGCTGTGAAATGAGTGACCAATACTGAATTCTTCATATGGGATCATTCTTCCATCACAAATGAAAAAAGACACTGAATACAAATTAGAAAAAAACAAAGGAAAGTCTCACTGTCGGCAAAAGCTTATCATAAATACATAAACTGGGATGGACTCTCCCTGGTCTGCCTTAGCCAATTTATGTCTCTCACAGAAATGGGTCCATTTCAGGACAGCAGACTGTCCTTGAATGCCTGTAAATGTGAACACCGTTTTAGCAGAAATGTAAGAAGAGGATACAGAGACTAATGAAGTTGTCCATTCGTCTTCCGGTATCATGTCTCTGCTGCAGACACCACCAGCTGCTTCAGAGAAATGGGTAAGAAGCCCGATGGTAAGATAATAGGGAGAATCTGCCCAGTCTGGAAGTCTCTTCCTTATTCTTACCAGCTACAGACTAGTTTCAGACCTCAAATATGAAGTTTTGTGGCCCTTTCAAGGACTTTCCTTCAGATTATTTTTTTTTTTGCCTGTTTTCAAGCAGTGCCATTACAATCCTAAATCTGAGCAGCTAGGCAATGCCTCTGCACTTCTAGCAAACGTGAATATTCTAAAACATAAAAATCCAGAGCATACTGAATTGCAAAATGAGGTCTGAGTACACAAGTGGTTATTTTTGGATCCACACCCCACTGATCTGTTGTCTCAAATCAGCAAGCAAGGGCCAACTCAGACCTCAGAAGTGAAGTTAGGGAAAGCTGTTTCTTTGGATGGGAAGATAGAACTCAATAGTATCTCTCCAACCACCTTCTGATATTCATTTCAACCGCAGCTGAGCCTGTATTTCTTTATGAATGGTTTTATGCCAGGTAGTAAATGAAGAATGCTGCATTTGGACTCATATTTGGACTTTGGTGAGGCAAGCATTTACCCCAAATGAACACTTTGCTAAGAAGCTTTGTCAGCAGCGGTGTTTTCTGATCCTTAAAACTGAAGTTCAGTTTGCCAAACTTATGGACTGGAAGGGGAGGTTTATGGAGAAAGGACTGACACGTCCTGCTGCCATGAAGGTCTCACAAGAATACACAGCTCATAACGACGTGTGGCCCTTCTGTCTTCAGCCTGGTGCCTTCCCCATCAGCCTTTGAGATATCTGTGACGCAATGAAAAAAACATAACAAGCGTTGAGCTAGTACTAACCTAACATCTTTGGGATGCAAAACAGCTATCAGGGATCAACAGCAGCACTAAATAACAACAAAATGTACAAATCAAAGTGGTACAAGAGCTACATCTCTTTTAATAACCTATGTTTACTGAGTGCAGTCCCAGATACCAGGAAGCTGGATCAGACCCCTGTATCAAGAGGAAGAAGCTGATCACCCCTGGTTTGTATAGTGTGCTACCCAGTGTGCTAAACAGTGTGCTAAAGCACTGCATAAAGTCAACAGTAACCAAAATTTTAATTTGATCAAGCAACAGAAGACACCTAAACATGAAGTGCTAAAAGCAACCAAACTGGCACAAACTTCTCTTCTGATGGTGAGTAAAGCTTAAGTGACTCTTGCTTCTCTGGTGGTTTACCTAAAGCACTTTGAGTATGTCCACTTGTCTCTAAAGGCACTGTGGACAATGGCTCCAAGAAAAGCTGCTTCACTAAAAAGTTGACTTCAAAAAACATGTTGTTCGCATTCATCTGTTCCTCATTACTCCAACTGAATACTATGTCTGAACAGATCTGGAAAAATGTACTTCCTACACAGACATTTTTTCCTCATTATTGTCTCTCTAAGTACTGAAAATGCAGCTGAAGGCGTGACCAGCTGCAATACTGGAAGCTACAAATATGTTACTTATGCAGTAGCGATGCTGGAATAACCAGAGCACGGTGCTACACTTTTCCCAAAAGGAGGCGTTTCAAGAGCGAACTGATAGAGCAGATTTTCCTGCTCCTCTAAGACAAGCAAGTACTCTGGGGGCATACGTTCATCAAACGACAGGACATATATTTCTGGTTTTACAATCTAGAAGAAGAGGGTAAAGGCCTAAAACCTCCACAATAAGCCACAGTATGTCTCGGCAGCTCTATTCCAAGTTGCTCCTTCTGGAAACATTAAACAACGTGACAATTTAGGTTTTTATTTTCATTAAATGCTGAGCCTAAGTGGGATTGATGGCAATGTGACCTGGGAAGGAGAATGGAGTCAAGACAGCCTAGTTACCCACTGGCATCCACCACCAGATTGCTAATTTTATTTGGTCTGAGAGTGACTGACCCATGGATACCAAGGCTATTATTATAAAAAAGCTACACCTCAGAAAATGGAAAAAATCAAAGAACAAAAAATGAGGGTGTAAGGTTATCTGACTAAAGGCTTTATCACAATAAGCGTAAAGACCTGGAGAGGATTAGAGGAAGGACGATAGGTGTAACCTATCAGTAAAATCAGAGCACGATGAATGCTCCATCCAAGGAGAAGCTTAAGCTGCTGTCCCTGGAGTGCAACCCGTGAAGAGCTGAGGGGAAGAAACTTTCTTCCTGGACTGCCATGCAAAATATGGTGGTTACTACCTAAAGGGGCATAGGACTTATTATGGGATGCAGGGGGAAGAAAATTTGGAGATGGTGTAAAACCTATCCAGTAGGCAGTTTGTCACTTTAAGATGATGAAATGCGGATCCACCTGCTTAAATTGGGCAGAAAAATAAGTTTAGGGAGAGAGATGGTGCCGCCAGACTACCCTAACATGTATTTTCTTTTTCTTCTTGGCATTGCTTGTATATCTCCACGGATGTGCCCACAAAGCCATAAAGTGCACTATGACTGTATGTTGTACATGCCCTACATCTGCATATTTTATTTATAGGGCTGAATAAGACAGCATAGGTACTTTTACCTCTCCATTACAGTCTTTACCAGCTGTGTTCAATTTCACTTAAGCATCTCATTTTGACATTAATGGACTGTAGTCAGGCTCACCTGTTCTGTGCTCACACTGAGTAAAAGACCTCATCATGTAAGTTTCCAGGAATAAAAATTAATTCAAAGAAAAAGGATTGTGGCCACCATTGCATATGATGAATGGGAATCACATGCCTGTTTCCAAAACTGGAAAACCCATTCTGAAGTTTCTGATGTTCTGGACAGGAACCCAACACAATCTCCTAAGATTACCTCAAGTTATGAACTCCAGCTTACAAAGGGACTATGAATCAAGAATTGTTCCAGTGGGTTAAGAAGATATGCAACTTCAAAGGACTAATTGAATCCCTTTTCACATAATTCACCAATATGGTCAGAACATGAGGAATCACAAGGACTTTACCCATTTTGGTTTGAATTTAAGCTTTCAATACAGAGCACCCTGTGTGAGCAGAGACGTAATCTTTCTCTGCCTCTGTGTACACTGGCTAAGTAACGGTGACTTACCCCTGATTGCTCCTCAGAGGCATCCCTGCTATCAAAAGGTACCCTAAAACTGGCCATTAGCAGCACATGCACCCCTTAAGAGTACACTTCACTGCACATACATAGAACTACAGTTACAACTTCAGATCACCCTCAGTTACAACTTCAGAGCACCCTCATTTTTAAGCACTGTATCCACATAAAAAATACAAACCATCAAGGATCAAGCGAAGCAGACTTGAAATAACAGAGTTGATGAACAAAGATAGGATCACACCTTGATAACCCCCTGTCTCAAGTAGCTGAGAAACTTCTGAAGGCAAGTAAGAGTCTACACCAGTCAGGAGCATATAGTGGGTCTTTCCATCCGAGGGAGTGTGTGTCTGGTGGCACACAAGGAAGGGCAGCGCTGTGACATCCCATGGTGTTACCCAGCTGGCCGAAGCAGAATGCACCTTCTGCTTTCACAAACCCTGTACATGCTTCTGACTTGGATTTGTTTGTTTCTGCTCTTTTGGGACTCAAGGGCCTCCTTGAGATAGCCATGAATGTTGGAAACAGCACAACGTTATCTAAACTGTAGCTGCCGATCTTAACGTATTTGAAATATGCACAGCTTTCTGGAAAACGGCTGGAACAATCCCTACCAGAATGTAAAAAGCCCCTGATTCGAAGACAGATACCAGGTTTTTTTTAGATGTCGTTGCCACTGTGCAGGAGGACAGCATGAAACTTCTTGTTTTACAGAGATACTTTATATCGCTAAATTAAGAGAGTCTGTTTGGGAGAACAATGCTGCAGCCACGTTACAGGAGAAAACTGGAAGACAGAGACTGCAAACATTGCTTGCCTTTTCACAGTTGGCAATATATTCCCCTGACTCACGCATACGTAGGAGAACTGCCCACAGACTGAGTCTATGCAGGAGCTTTGAGTAAGACTTTATTACAATCTCTTTCAGTGCGTACCCATAAACAAGTTTGTCTTCTCGGCATAAACCTTCTTTTACATTGTATTTACACTCCCCTGCATGTCTCAGGAAAACATTAGAGGATTTATCATTGCTAAAATTTCAGATATACTACAGCCAACGGTTTAGAAAATTATTTGTTAGCTGTTAAAGCAATTAATGGAAGCCTCACTTTTAAACTGTAGAGCCTTTATGTCTTCTGCCTTTTCTGCGAAGAATTTGGGGTATTTGAGGGCCACATAAAGTGATAATAATACCCTTGCAATCAAGATCGCAAAACTTAGCATTTTATAATGGTCTCTCTGATAGAAAAAGTGTTCCAGAAAACTTTGGGCATACCTATCTCCAACTGGAATTTTTATTTATAATCAAAAAATATTTCTATCTTGCCAGATCTTGATTTCATTCCTTTCTACCTTTAAACAGGTTTTCACTTTAAATCATACTTTCACAGGAACAAATGGCTTAAAGTTGAAATCCCTTTATTCTTTGCTTTCACCCCTCCCTTATGAAAAAAATACCATGGAAATAATGCAAATATTGGCCTCCTTGCCATAGGTCAGCACCAGAAAAATCTGAAAGCCTTAACTTTTTATATAATACTCCTACTGTCTGCTACATACATTAACATTTACGATGGAAAATGCTGAAGACCTCCCACCTCCAGTTGTTCAAGAATATCTTGTTTAGCATCTACTGCATACTGTAACAGATTTCCTGGAATACACGTCTGCATCCTCAGATGAATACTCTGTATGTTTGCAAAGGTCTAAGGGATGGGCATGCCAGAAAGAAAAGTTTGTTAATAGCTCCAGACAGTTCTCACTGGAGATTCTGTGTACTTCTAATACACATCTCAGTATTCACCTCGAGAAGACCATGAACCTGTGCAGTAGGTCAAAAGAGCCTTGGGATTGATATTGGCAATTCCATGTCCTTGAATATCGGGGCTTAAAGGAATAGCCTCCAAGGAAGTTCCAACCTTCAATTTTTCTGCCTTTTTCAACGTTTTGGTAAAGACCTCCCCATATCACCTTTTCCATCTGCCACTTGAATTCCCACTGAACGCAAAGAACATGAGTCAGAAGTAGATACATGAAGCATACTTAATTCCTGACAAAGAACAAAATTGCATCTTACCGCTAACCTGATGAATAAGGCTCTTTGCAAGTCAGTGATTAATTCCCCTTTGTCTGACGTGATTCAAAGGGAGGGGTGTGATAGAAAGCACATACTTCCTTCTCAGGTAGCCTTCAACTCCCAAATCCTCCATGCCATTGCCTACCCTTTCACATGTGCAAGGACTTCTAAGTCAATCCTATCCACAAAAAGGGCCATTAGACTCATTTCAAGACTGTCTTCATTTCCAAGTTCCCAGCTAGCACGAAGAAAAGTGGTTCCTGCTTAGGCTTGGGGCCATTTTGGGTGCAAACAGCAATGCTGGTTCATTTTCCTGAGTGATAGATATGGGGTGAGGGAAGAAGCTGCTGTCGGGCAGCCCCCTCCTGACTGTGCTATCCTTCAGGGAGGGCAGCATCAGGAGAAGGACACGTTGGATGCCACCTTTGCATGGACTGGCGCATGGCTGCTTCTCAGGGCTGCCGCACAGTTTGGGTTCGGCTCCAGGTACAGGGGTGGCTTTGAGGCACAGAGTGACTCCCTGTTCCCAGGGATTTACCACACTGCAGCCTTGGCCATGCCAGCACCAACCCACCAGGCGTGAGGTCTCACGCAGGCACCATCCCAGTGAGCCTGGGCAAGTGACTCCAGCAGCCAGCGGGAGCAGGAGCCTGTGTCCACACACTGACAGGTGGGCAAGTAGGTCACTTGCGCCTCCTGCACGCTAGCAGGATGATAGAAGTGTATGTCTGCAAATGAAACAACCGTAAAGGGAGCCCAGGTTTCAAAGGCACAGCTTCTTTGACAATGCAGCACTCTTTAAAATTGTCGTAAAATACACATGAGTATTTAAATTAACCTCATGTATTAAAGTGACAGGTGATCCAAGGGACCAACTGACGAAGTTACCTATTTCTAGGGAGAGGAGAGGAATAAGTCAGGCGAGGTGAGTTTGCTGTGAACATCTGCTTGCAGACCAGCAGTCTGTGGGAAGCAGTTAAGCCCTGCTTTATTCATTGAACTCATACAAAAATCTTTTAATCCTACCTGCCCATCAGTTCTAGCCTACAGAAGATACGGAAAACCACCACTGGTTCCTTCCCCAGGTGACTCAGGACACTGTGAAATTCAGCATAATAATTGATAAAGATGTAATAAAATCCCAGAATCTTCTGGGTTGAATTTTACAAGCAGTGCTGAGGTGGCATGGGATTAGTTCTTGTCCTCTTCTCACTTCCTGAGCAGTGCTACCAACATGTACACCCAGCACTCGGTCTGTCTAATGCCTTCCTTCCACTCCCCACCTGTGTGAGAACAATTCCTATGCCTTGGCCATACTTACTACTCCTGTTTTTCCTACATTGGATCTCATAAATGTGAAGAAGGGACCAATAGATTTTACATAACCCCTGTCCAAAGGATTTAAAAACTTAGAGGACCCTTTTTACCATGTTTCAGTGATCAAGGAAAAGGACTACACATATCTCTGCATGGAGCTTGACCCCTTGCTTGATTTGGCTTCTCCAATCCCACCACAAAAAGCGGTGCCCACCAGGCTGTGCTGAGCTTTGCCACATCATGTCCATCCCTTCACGTGCTGGAGGAGGAGGCTGGCCTGACCCTGGCACCGAGGGGCAGCTCTTCCCCTGCACAAACCCAGAGCCCAAATCCCCCCGTGATGCTGCAGCCCACAGGCTCCACAAGTGACTGTAGATCTGTTATGCAGCTGTTCCTCTCAGATACCTACCCACACAAATCCTGTTTACTCCAACTCTGCTGGGAAGGTATAGAGCAGCACTAAATCCTATTTTACTACAGTCAGGATTAAGCTTATACATCCATGATGATAGTCCAAAACTTACTAAAAAGCCTTGTAAAAGCCACGCACCAGCTAAAAACTGGATGCTCAGACTTCCTAGAAATTCTGTAACGTTATCTTGCCTTCATTGGCCATTGGGAAAAAATATAAAAAATAAAGACCTTGGTTCAGTTGAATTACTGATTAGGTGTTCATCTAGCAGTTTCCATCTAAAAAAAACCAACCCATCAATAAGCAGCAAGATGATGCAGCCTACTTAAATTTAATTCATTTTGTCAGAGAAAAATTACACAAGCAACCGTGTTATTAGGATGTACTATTTTAATTAAAGTTCCTGAAGAGAAGATAAGCATCAACTAAGAAAAGCAAGCCATGTCTGGAAGCTGTATTGATAATAAAAAAAATGAGATGCCAAAACACGTTACAGAAATGGACTTTGGACATTTGAATGAGGATTTTTAATAGCTCAGATGAAGGAAGAATATGAAACTGGAGTTTCAATATTTGGCTGATTCAGATGTAATCCCTTCTGTTAGGGATTTGGGGCTGTGAAGCTTCTCAGCTTCAATAAGCATGTTTTTAGCAAGGTTATGCATATCAGAATGAGAGACATCTGCACGTTCCCTTTGGGAAGCAAGCTGGGGATGATCACTGACGGTGCCCAAAAGAAGCAGCTTCTGCAGGAAATCCTTTCAAGCTAATGAGACCCGAGGTAAATCTCCAAATATGACGTGCACTTAAATCCGAAATCCAGTGTTGCCTTCATTGCTAAAACTTGTGGTAATATTTGCACTCGTATGACAGGTCTGGTTGCTCACTTCATACAGATGCATGCCTAGTCTCCTTTGAGTCTCCCTAAATCCGTGCCCTTCAGTAATAATCATGTAGCAGTGAGTTTCACAGACTGGTGACTTGTTTACGCTGTCTACCCGACACGTAATAGCTTTCTACCCTTTCTGTAATAGCTTCTGCCTCCGGCAACCCTCCGTGCCAGTATAAAAGTCACTTTGTCTTGAACTGGGGGAGGAAAGTAAGTAGAAGCAGAAACACTTCTGCAGTAAACACTGAGGAGAAATGATGGGGGTTTAAAGATTGCTGTTAAAAGCTGTGATTTGGAGTGCTGTCAACAAAAGGATACCCACACCAGGCAGAAACTCTTTAGCCACACACATTTATTACAATTCTAATTTGAAAACCAAAATAAAATATACAGCTGCTTTCAAACATATCCCTGGACAAACTACTGTAGTTGCACTTAGAGGATAAGAATTCATTGCATGGTTGTTGGGCCTCAAAGCCCAATGGCTATCCCTACTCAAGAGATCAGGAACAACAACAGCAAAAAAGTAGTATAAGTTTTAAGCTATCCTGTGCCTCTCTTTTCCCCATCAGTAAGACTAGGGTAAATCACACAGAGAACTCCGTGATGTAATTTATTAACTTTTATGAATTACAGTCAGGGTCTCCGACTGAAAATGTTTTCATAGCCTCAAATACATGACTAAATGTCAGTAAACACTCTGAAATACCTTCTTTTCATTTTTGTGAGTATGAAAGAGGTACTCATACTTTAAGTAGTTATATTGGCTAAAATATGTTTAAGATTACTTGAAATTCTTGCATACACAACAGCTCTGCACATTCCTGTTTTTTTTTTCCCAATGACTGTTTTCTTTGTAGTAGTACTGTACTGTAATAGTAATACTGATTACTGTAATAGTAATCAATAGGAGTTTAAATTTATTTTCAGCACACTTTTTCTTCTTTATCAGGTTATCTTTTCCCACTCCTGTTTGAATCCCCCTGGAACTCAGTGGAGACAGCAAGCTCAGTGGAGACTCAAGCTTGATGGCCTTAGCAGAGGATCTACCTTGTGCATGAAAGGAGTCTCAAGCTGACCTTAGCCAGGGCTCCCTGGATGTGGCTGAGCAGCAGTTTGCATGTGGCTATTCCCTACCACACCCAAATATGAAAACAAGGCATCAATCTCTGTTTACGCCATTGCAAGGAAAGCTGTAAACATCATGAGATCACCACAGGAAATTCACGTAGTAAAAAAGCAGGGAATTAATAATACAAACAGATGAATGCTTCCAGGCAAATAAACATCGTACCAAAAAAAAAAAAGGGGGGGAAGGTGTCTTCCAACCTCTACTGCACTGAAGAAGAAATACCAAATGCAAATTAAAACCAGAGTGCTTGTATTTCATTAAGGTTAGGAAGGAAATTCTGTCTGCCCTCTGATAGCTGTCTGTGCCAGCCGAAAGTGAATTTATGGCATAATTGAAATTACATTCCTTTTCTGCTACTCACTTGCTTCTGCTGAGCATCATTATGCTGATGCAATTTATCATGTTTTATATCTGGAAGAGCTGTCCTGTTTCCACAATCCTACCCTTTGTACTATCACTTCCTCAAAATCCGGGCATTATATATAGAACTTTCTTCCCTCTCCTGGTTCCCTTTCATGAAAACTCTGCAGGCAACTGTGAGACAAAATACAGAGGATGCGTGCAATCTCAGAGAACTATTCAGTCTTCTGAGAATTTAGACATGCTTTCACTGGCACAGGTGAATTTTCACTTTGAGCTTTTGGCTCCAGTGTCCCTTACCTAGCAAACGCTCCAAACCCACCAAAGAGCAGAAGCAGGCAGTAGAAGAGAGGCAGCAACCTGCAGCTGATATATCTGTAAGTAGGTAAACACAGTGCAACGGCCCCAGGCACTGGTCAAACAGCAGATCAGGCGACAGTTCTGCGAGAAGAGCATTTATACATGTAGTTCCCCTGATGCTCAGCAAAGCAATGAAAGGAGACACATTCTCTTCCATTCCACCTGGCAGACAAATGAATTAGCATCCACTACCGAAGGCAGAAGCTGGTGGGTTGGCCAGTGCCCTCAGATGTGTTATTACAAGAAGAGGCTACCTCCGCTGATCATGGCAGAGAACAGTTGATTTGTGCCAAGGAATACAGTCTGTTCAGCAGAACGTTGTTTTACTGTTGTTTATGAACAAACCTCATCCCATGCTGAGATTTCAGGACTGGTAATCAAAAAGTACACTAAACAGATGTACTTTAAAGGTCTGCTTGATCAAACTATGAGCCCCAGACGCTGCTTTACATACCAGTTTCAAGAACACAGATACCTTTTTAAAGTAGCATACTTCACTTAATCCAGATTTTAGCTCATTACCTGTTGCTGCGGCTCTGCATTGACAGTCTGGAGTTGGCAAAATAGTACTGCAGATGGGGAAAAGAGACTGCGTGGTTGCTGGATCCCATATAGTGTGGGTAGGAGTAGGCACTCCACCGGAAGGTACTAATCAGAGGTTGTTAAAGCTAGCTAATGAGCGTATCCACAATTGCAAAACACTGAAACCTTGATATTTTATTTGGCTGTAATCAAATTACTTTATCAAACCTCATGCAATTGTTTGCTATTGAACTTCAAACCAAAATAATGGGTGCTTTGATGCATTTGTATTAGTCTGAAGGACTCATTAGGTCTATAAGACTAATCAATGGTTTGAGACAGAAAAAAATCTTTTCATTGGGCAGTCTGCCTCCAGAGATTGTCACTGTTACATGGGATGGCTTGACTTGCCCTTGCCTCATAGCCAGCTTCTCTTAAAAAACAGCAGACAGACAGGGATCAGACCTTTGACACCTCCAGGGATCGAATTCCCCTACCTCCAATCCCTTATAAATATACAAGTACTGTCATCAGTTTGTCCCATACTCCAAAATTCCCATAAACTGAATGCTGAAGCCCTAAAAAGCTTAACATGGACTGATTTTTCCTTACTTGGGCAGTAATGCGATATTTCACTTTGCATTTCTTCCTCACATCACATCACTCCCCAAGGCTGCCTTTGTAACGCACACTCAGTCATGAAAAAAACTAGGTCTGCAATTAAAGACAGAAAAAAAAAAGGTAAAAAGCCAAAGAGTTATTACACCATGAGCTTAAAAAAGAAAAGAACTGCAGGTAGCTATGATCATTCTGAGATCTGCTCACTTCTGGTCAAATTCTTCATCTCCTATCAAAGAGGAAAAGGTAAGTTGTCACAGCTATGTATTCTATAGAGGCAGAGTCTGGCTGCCTGGCTAGAATAGCTAGGAGTGCTGTCAAAAAAAAAAAATACCCTAAATGCACAGTCACTAATGATTTCATTATGGTAAATCTGTCATTTGAAAATAATAGTCGGTACTTTAATGGAGAAAATAGAAACTCAATAAATCCTTAATGATGCCTAGTCTCTTTTATGCTAGCAGTTTTACATGGTAAAAACAATTCTTCTTGTGAATGTCAACCTGCCAATCTGGTTTAAGGTTTCAAACCTTTATGAAGAATTTCAGAGGAAAAGTAGAAATATTACTGTTAATGGCTTTGTTTGAAATGTCTTGATTATGGATAATCAGCTACGAACAGTTGCAACACAAGAAGCCCCGGGAAAGAAAGTTAAAGCTAAATCAGAAGTATTCCAAGGCTTTCTAGTCCTCATTCCTCATCACAAGTCTTCAAGCAGGTTCTGCCACGTCCTCATCGCCCAGCAGTTCCCACTTCTGAGACAGGAGTAAAATGAGCCTTTGGTGGTGGGCGATTTATCTGAACTATTTCCTCTCCTGATTACCCAAGCGGAAATCTCATATTCTCCCCCTTCTCCTCTCTGAGCTGCCAAACAGAACTCAACTCCAGGACCTCAGAGCAAGAGCTAGTGACCAAGTGAGGAACAAAATCAGTTGCAGTTCAGGAAAGGGATGAAAAGACGGCTTCAATTTTAAAGACCAGATTGTAATATGATAAGAATTACAACCTTTTGCATTCTAATTAGTGCTCCTGTCCCCTTCAATTATGTCGGCTGATGACCTGGAATAAAGGTGCCAGGTTCCAATCAACACCCACATTTAAAACCAGTTAACAGACTGTCAGGTTCAGTTGTGAAAATGCCTTTATTAGTAACCAGTCTCAATGAATCCTGGAAAGCGCTGTCAGTCTTCATATGCTGAGAATTACATGCTGGTTGGTTTAGGAAACTGAAGATAATGTACAGAAAGGCCTTTTTCTCTATATATATGTTTGTGTTCACTATGAAAAATCACATAGTAACGTTATGGAGATCTTTCTGTTAGTACCAGATTCTTTGAAGAAGTATTGTACTTCTGGAGTATTATGTTTTGGATGCTTGTGGAGCATCACTTGTGGATACTTCTGGGGTATCACATCCACAGCCTTTCTATTGGTTTTGCTTCTAAGGAAAGCATCTGTGAAGACATGAAGCGTGTGTGAAATGTCCATGCTAGCAACGCTCATCCCCACAAGGCTCCTCTTCCATCCTTTTGACTAAGAAAATTACTGCCAAATTTACTCCTAATCATCTTGTGGCAAAGAAATAACAATGTTGAAGTTCTCCACGGTGCTTATTCATACAGACTCAGAAGGACAGCAGTTCATGCAATGTACCTGTTTCTTCCAACAACCCAATACCACAAAACCACGTTCAATGAAAGGCAGCTGCAGGAGTGCCAATGCCTAATCTTCCTGTGCAAAACCACAGAAAGTCCGTCTATTTTCTACATTTCCCCCCCAAAGAATACATAAATTGTTAAACACGGTTACTCTCACAACAACTATGGCCAAGAGAAACAAGGGATATCTCTGAATTTGTGCTACCCGAATTACTGTCTCCTCTATGGCTGTGTGAACTGAGGGACTATCCACTCAAACAAAACCGAACAGATGCAAAACTTTACCCAGGAGTGAAATCAACACTGTAGGATCAAAGACACCCTGACTTTAATGTTCACTGACATACTGTTTTTCATTTTGTTTGGTCTTTGCACTTATTACAGTCAGGACCAGAATGGAAGTGACAAATTATCCCAACAAGGGAACGTTCTCACAGTATTTCCAGGGAAATTGAGAGCCGGTGGAACCAGAAATAGCACAGAAAAAACTTCCTGTTTAAAGATTTTTGTGCTTGCCTGAAGCCCTGACCCAGGGGAGCAAAAACTTCTGGCAGTAGCTGTAAAGTAAGTTTTCAAGCAGTGTAGCTCCGTGCCCAGCACTAGAGACTGCTGTCCCAAGGTGTGCCTGAAGTCCTGCCCATCACAGCTGCCCTTAATCTCAAGGGCTGGTTTGCATATACTGCACAATTGGGGGTTCGACTTAGCATCCACATCTGCAATATGCAGAGGAAAAGCCTACGGTGAAGAAGAGAGGGAAAGAACAAAAGATGCAAGAATCCCACCAAGGAGGGACCAGTGGAAGGGGAGAGAGGCAAGCTGATACTTTTGGCTATCTGAGGAGATGGAGGACACCAAAAGGGAGAACTGCTGTGCTGGGCATTTCAAAGATGCCTTCCAATTCTTTTTTTGACCTTTTTTTTTTTTTTTTTTAGGAAACTAACCTTAATTTATTTTCCCTTTCCCTTGTGAAGGTACTCCAGAATCTATAGTCACATACCCTGACAGCTGACCGCAACAGTGGAGAACTTCAGAGCTATCCTTCTACAATTTTGATGCATAATGATCAAGGTTCAACAGTAACCTCTTTCCCACAGGCAATTTCCACCATTTCACATCCTGATAAGTAATGTGGGATCTGCGTTTCAGTTACCACACACACACACACACACCGACTAATATAAGAACCTTCCCCTATAACTGCCCACAGTACTTAATATATCTTCTGGTCTGGGAATCATCAACAAATTAATAAATTCATCATAAAAGACACAGGAGCATGGCAATGGAAAAACAGAAGGACTCCTTTAGAAAGGAGGACCCTGGGAATTACCGATCTGTCAGCCACACCTCTGTGCTTGGGAAGAACATGGAACAGATCCTCCTAGAAGCTATGCTAAGGCACATGGAGGACAGGGAACTGATTCGAGACAGCCAGCATGGCTTCACCAAAGGCAAGTCCTGCTGGAACAACCTCATGGCCTTCTATGATGGAGTGACTACATCAGTTGACAAGGGAAGAGCTATGGATGTCATCTATTTGGACTTCTGTAAGGCCTTTGACACAGTCCCCCATGACATCCTTCTCTCTAAATTGGAGAGATATGGATTTGATGGGTGGACTGTTTGGTGGATGAGGAATTGGTTGGATGGTCACACCCAGATGGTATTGGTCAATGGTTCAATGTCCAGATGGAGATCAGTGACAAGAGGTGTCCCTCAGGAACACGTATTGGAACCAGTACTGTTTAATGTCTTCATCAGTGACATAGACAGTGGGATTGAGTGATCCCTCAGCAAGTCTGCAGATGACACCAAGCTGAGTGCTGAGGTTGACACGCCTGAGGGACAGGATGCCATCCAGAGGGACCTGGACAAGCTCGAGAAGTGGGCCCTTGTGAACATCATGAGGTTCAACAAGGCCAAGTGCAGAGTCCTGCATGTGGGTCGGAGCAACTGCTGGTATCAATACAGGCTGGGGAATGAAGGGATTGAGAGCAGCTCTGTGGAGAAGGACTTGGGGGTACTGGTGGATGAAAAGTTATACATGAGCCAGAAATGCATGCTCGCAGCCAGAAAGTTAACCACATCCTGGGCTGCATCAAAAGAACTGTGGCCAGCAGGCTGAGAGAGGTGATTCTGCCCCTCTACTCCACTCTCGTGAGACCCCACTTGGAGTACAGTGTCTAGCTCTGGAGCCCTCAGAGGGGCTCAGAGGAAAGACATGGACCTGTTGGAGCAGGTCCAGAGGAGGGCCACAAAAAATGACCAGAAGGATGGAACACCTCTCCTATGAGGACAGATTGAGAGAGTTGGGGTTGGTTGAGCCTGGAGAAGAGAAGGCTCTGGGGAGACCTTGCAGCCTTTCAATACTTAAAGGGGGCTTATAAGAAAGATGGGGACAGAGTTTTTAGTAGGGCCTGTTGTGATAGGACAAGAGGTAATGGTTTTAAACTAAAAAAGTGTAGATTTACATTGGACATAAGGAAGAAATTTTTTATGATGAGGGAGGTGAAACACTGGAACAGGTTGCCTGGAGAAGTGGTAGATACCCCGTCCCTGGAAACATTCAAGGTCAGGTTGGACGGGGCTCTGAGCAACCTGATCTAGTTGAAGATGTCCCTGCTCATTGCAAGGGGGTTGGACTAGATGATCTTTAAAAGGTCTCTTCCAACCCAAACTATTCTATGATTCTATGAAGGACCAGACTCTTGAAAACTGACAAGGGAGATGAACAAACAACCCTCAATTATTTTTTGATAAAAAGTATATTACATATGATGAAAAACATTAAAGAGAAAAGCAATTTAAAGGCTTTCAGATTTAAATCTGCCTTAGAACTGTTTATCACATGATTTAATTACTTTATTCCCTCCTTCATCACTTCAAAATCTGCCATTTTGACACCACTGAACTCAGGAATGGGAATTTATCCTGAACTCTGCACACAGCGACAGTGAGGAGAGCTGCCTTCACTCACCAATCTCTGCAGAAGACCCAGTTTCTCTCAGCACAGCTGACTGCAGCAAGAGCACGCTGATGAGATTGGACTGTAACTATTTTGGAGTGATCCCTGAGAAAGAGGCCTTAAATAGACCAATACGTATATCTGGCAATCTCAGATGGATCATTGTGCTCCTTCTGCCCACATAGACATTATGCTGACGTCCCTAAATATCAACACAATTTACCTTCCCCAGCTCCAGATACTATCATGGGAGCAAGACCTAAAATTTTCATATTCGGGTAAGAGTATCTTGCAACACTTATATCCATTTGGGCTTGAGCTTTCATCTCACAACAAAATATATAGTATAAAAAAAAAGGAAAACACAGAAATCAGAGGTAATGCACCCATTAGGGGCAGATAGCATCATTTTCCTAGATTAAATGAACCACCATTGCAGGTACTAAAAGAAACTTCAGGCTTTCTCACATCAAGGCACAAACCCAAATCAAGTGAAGGCTTCGCTGTGTCTCCTCCCACAGAACAGAAACTGTCTCCTTCCCAGGCATTTCTCAGCAGGCTGAGTGTAGGAACGGGGTGAAAAAACATGCCAGCCTTGGAGCGAGCTCCCTGGCGATATAACTGCTGGCAAAATCCGTGGGGATGTGTGGGGCGTGGGGATCACTCTGAAGGGGATGAGAAAGGGGCTGAAGTACTGCACATGCCACCACTTTGGCATGAACTAGATTTGCGAAGAGAGAGAGATGGGTGAAAGTATCCTCATCTGTGGCACAAAGGAAACAGGTTATTTACAGAAAGCAGCAAAATGTGCTGATTAGAGGTTGCTTGAAGACTCCCAACTGCTCAATTCCACCTCTTTGCCACTTAAACCCTTTTCCTGACCTATTCGCACCAACCGACCCCATTTTTCCATTCCAAGGGAATGGAGAACTTCTTGATGGATCCAGGCAATGTACGAGTATACACTTGACAGCCAGCAAGGCTTTGGGCTGTGGAGCCAGGCTTGCCAGGACAGTGCCAGGTGGAGGGAAGGGGGAAAGCCCCATGCCGTAGCATGTGGCAATGCAAAACTTGCCGAGACAGTCAGATCTTTACCCCTCATTCATCCTCTGACAGCTTGAGTAGTGCGATGTTAATAATTCAGAAGTTATCTGTGCAATAAGTTACATTCTCTTTTTAAAAACAGAGCCAGAGAAGCAAGTGTAAATAATTAATATGAGGAGAGAAATAATCAATTCACCCTCTCAAAGAAGGACAAAAATCAATAGCCCTGACTTTTTTTTACCTGCCTAAGCATTTCTGGACAGTGCCGGCCCCATGGCTGCCAATGCTCTGATGTGACATGTATTCCTACATGCAACATCACCACAACAAAAACCACAAGGCAATCTGGGAAATTTCTTAAGAAACTACGCATCTCACAAAGCTCCTCTTCTCACCCTGACAGACTGTCTCGTCCTCTTTTCCATCCCGCTACCCGGAGCTCCAGACGCTGGGATGAAATTACCAGCGATGTGAGATGAAAACAGTTGGCGCCTGCTCACCATGAGCCAGCCAAAGCGCAGCAGGAAAGCTCCACCTCACAGGAGCGGCGGCACTGAGTTCACCAGCGATGCCAGCTTGCACCGAGTGCCGAATGAAGGGTGATTTTTTTTGCAGGTTTATATACCCTTTCTCCTTCAGCTGGAGCTCTCAGATATGCTTGAGGCCGAATTCACTCAGGATCTGCGCTGGCTCCTCCGAACCCTTGGAGGAAAGCGGTAAGGACAGGGCATGAGACATCTCTGTAACCACGATGCTCTGGGTACCAATCTCCACCCCGAACACTGTATGACACTTCTCCCATGAACATTTGCCAGATGGTGGCTGGTCTGAACTTCACCACAGTTTGGAAAGATGAGGGATATTCCTAATTAACTCCAGTGTACACTCAGTTGTGGATATTCCAGCTTTTCATCCCAGCTTTTGCTCACAGAACAGCAGCATACAGTGAAAACTTCTTTGCCCTGGGACAAAGGCTTGCCCACACCTCGGCAAGGAAAGCAAAGAGTGCTGTCTTCACTGAGGACTTATGAAATGTTATTTAGAAATTGGAGAGCATGCCCTAATTTTACCCCCCCCCCAAGAACTGCACTTGAAGGATTTGCTACCATTTTTTTTACAAGGGCTTGCTGAAGAAAACCTTTAATTATGCTGTGGATAGATTAAGTGAAGGAATCAAAAATAAGCCCATTTTTTTCCCCATGAAAGTTCTAAATAGATGTCACAGAGGCTACAGTTTGTTTGCACTGTCACTGCTAAAGAACATGTGACAGACAGCAGGATTATTTTTGGTAACCGGGTGGAGGATGGGGAGACTGATACACAATTTGAGCTTCATGGAGGTTATCACTATGCCAGTTTCTGTTACTGAAAGAGGACCAGTCTCTTAGTTACTGAAAGACTTCTGCTATATAGCAAGAAAAATATGTGATGAATGGGGCATAGAAGAATTTCAGTTACTACAAGAAAGTTTCCTTATAACTAACCAGTACCTGCACAGTCATGCAGCTACAGTAGATGATCATCCCTGCTGTAAATGCCATCACTCAAATGTCATTTGTCCATGTGCAAAGGTCAACTGAAGTCCACCAAAGCATTTGGGAGTGAGACCATGAAGGGGGTGAGTTAGAGGAAGCCCACGTCTGGGGGCAGAAGCTCTGCTCAGGCTGAGTACCGGGAAAGCAGGGGCTTTTGCATGATATATAACTCTGGATCTTCTCAGCAGAGTTACTACTACTTTCTCTCAAAAAAACTCACTTTGAGCATTATAGTAGGATTTGGAAGCAGTGTCAGATGATTGCTGGCAAGTATGGACGAATAACAAAACCTAGAAAATAAAGGCTAGCCAAAGCTTGGGGGCAATTTATTTCATAAATCATAAATTCAGATGCAGATACTGTTTGGGGGTGGGGGAGGATATTTATAAGCATATGAGACTGACACAAAACATTAGAAAATCTTGGTTTCTTTTCTTGTTTAAATACATTTTTTTTAATTTCTAAAAAGAAACATGGACAGTGCATTGAAAGATGTATTGTATAATTCCTTGGGAAAAAAAAAAAAGTCTAAAAAGAAACATGGACAGTGCATTGGAAGATGTATAATTCCTTGGGGAAAAAAAAAGTAATTCTGTTACTGACGTTGCTTCTTAACTGCTATACATTTTGAGTCAAGCCAGATCCATTCCCACGCCTTCTCTCCACCCTGTTTGTTGGTATCAGCACTGAGCAGACTATTTCACTATCTGTACGGTTCCTGAAATGCCATAATGATTATAAATCATTAACTGTGGTTTAGGTAGCAATCCATTATTTATCACAGTGAAAAGAAGATACCGGAGAAAAAATGGTGCTGCAGTAAAACTTTCATGCAGTTAATGGTTTTAGTTATGATTATTGCAGAAGACTTCATTACTTGTAAGTGTCACAGACAGTAACTTCTAAGCAGGGTTACTACATCAACATGGTGATCTTCCTTAGCCATTTTAATGTTATTTGAATCTAGAGTTTACAAGTCTTCTCTTTGCCCCGTTCCTCAGCAAATTTCCATCGTTTAAACTCAGTGATAACTAAGAAAAGTCATACATTACTACAACCAAAGATTTTTCACAGTATAGCCGTACTTCACCCCAGTGAGTGAATTTCATTTGAAAAGTGACTGAAGAGTATTATGTGCTACCTTAATAAACATATATGAAGTCCTATCTAATGAAACATGGGCAAGATTTTCTACAAACAAGCATGTTTTCCCCAAGAATAATTCCTTCACCATTTGTGTATTACTTCACGCCTTATCTACATATTTGTATCAGAGAGAAAAGAGGGAAAAGTGATTTGACATTGGAATAATCATGCTTTACGCACATGCTGCATGTATTATGCCCTACTTAAAAGGTTCAAGGCAATGAAAATCAGACTGTCATGCTCAGCTCTAAGAAGAAGCCTCCAGATTTCATTTTGCTGTATTATGTTTATAGACCTAAATACTTCTATCAGCAAAATGCTTTCCACCTCTAGCAATGTTAAACAGAGTAGTACACATGCACTTCGGAGCAAAATTTGTCTCTAAATAATATGCCTGAACGATATTCCATCTCATCTCGTATATTCCTATCATTTTTATAAGCATTTGAATGCAACTTTTCACTCTGTTAAAAGAAACAGATATTTTAACAAAAAAATTACTTTGACTGTTAAAAGCAGCAGCTCTTGAACTGTGCCTCAAACAGCAGGTGCTGCAGGGGAGGAGGAGAGGGTAAGCTCAGGCATGGCAGCATCCCCATTAGCAAGCGAGCCTTGGATGAAAGAGCCTTGAGAGAAGCCACTGCTCTAAAAAGCCCACAAGTAACCTGGGAAATCCCATTTACAGTATGCACTGGTTTTCATCTCAGTCTGTGTCCTAGAGAGATGTGTTGGAGACATTATTAACGGCTAGTGGACTTGCACTTCTCTCCTCTCATGTGGAAATGAATGGAAACAGTATTTCTTGCCTTCTCATTTTGCCTCTCCCTTCTTTTGTAGAAACATCAGCAAACACAAGCTGTTGTCATGGTTCTCCAACAACTGGAAGTGATTTCCTGAGCGAACATGCCTGGAGAATGGCACTCGTGCCTCTAATGGTCCCAACATCCTGGAGGGCTCGAAGCACAAATGATTTCAACTGAAGTTAGAAGCTAGCAAAGAAAACCTCAGTATCTCAGAGGAGGTCACCGCTATGCCAGAGGTCCTTGCAAGAGAGAAAGCAACACCTCCGGTTGCTCCCCCTCCAATCCTGCTGCTTTCAGCAGCAATAAAGACAGACTGTCACCTGCTCAGTACGGCCGTCCCGCAAGCAATAAATGCCCCTTTCTTCCCAGTTACACTATTGTCATTCATTTCTTGCTAAACCATTTCATAGCACTCATGTCAAATCTTTCGGCAGCTGCTACCCCCATCCCTAATCCTCCCCTCTCTTTGTCCGATCCAGCAGGGCGACGCTTCCCAAGCAGCATCAGCACTCCCATGGCTGTGATTCTCTCTCTTCCTTGGCTCACAATGCCAAACCCAGACAAAGAACACGAGAAAATACATGTTTAGCAGCTGCAACCAAGCGACCGACTCATTCTCTCCACAGGGAACAGGAGTGGGTCCTGTGCCACCTCAGTGCATTTCTACAATAAGTAGCAAAAATGGTTTGTTCTTCCCCAGGTACAGAGTTTTTAGAGAGGATTACTCTGAGAGGTATTACTTGCAGGGGAATTAAGGCACCCAACACTTGCCAAGCATGATTTCACGCTCGTTTAAACTTACACTAAAGATAGATTGTCTAGTTGTGAAATATTGTTGCTGAGAAAATATAAGGAAGACGTTTCCTAAAGATGCCCCGGTGGCTCCAAGGAAATGATGTTTTGGATGGGTTAGATGTTGAGTGGAATATGTTCAAATCTCAAAGAAAATCCACTTGCTGTTCTCAAGCCTTTGAGAAAAGATCTGGTTTGTAGATGCTCTGGAGAGAATTGCTAAGGGCTTTGCATTGGTGCAAAAAAAGCAAACTTTGGAAAGAGCTTTCTGAATGCTTGATGTATATTGAGAATTTAACTTTGTCAATCAGCAGTATTTCTCATGAGCTGAATTATGGTACTAGGAAGGGCAAAATGTCAGTAGCAGGGGTAATCTGTTAGTGATGGAGTCATTTTTTTCTCTCCTGGCAGCCTATTGACTCAAATGGCAATGTTAATAACCTAGACAACAAGAGAAAAAAGCAAGCAGGCCTTGGCAGTGATATGTGTACTTATCGAATCTGTGAGGGTACGCTGCCTTTGCTTCCGAAATTATAAGGAAGCAGCAGCTTTGGTAAGTCACAGAAAATCCTAGCAGATTCCTAGAAGGGACAGTTCTTAGAGACATCCTAGTTTTGCAAGGGTACGCTACAAAGAAGTGTTCACAGCGGTAGGCAAACTCTGAAGCTCTGATGGAGAATACCACAAAAAAGGCATCAGAGGGAGGTCCAAAACCAGTTGAAAAGTTCACAGTAAAAAAAAAAAAAAAAAGAGAGAGAGAGGAGTTGGAAAAGGGAAACTGAAAAAGTAGGTGAATGTAATTGTGGAAAAAAATTCTATGAACCACAGTGCTGCAGCAGTTAGAAAAGACTGAGGCAGAAGAACTTGATGCAGTCAGTAAAGTTAAAAATTATTCAAAGAGAAAACATTATTACCCGATAAAAGAAGTGTCTTCAAGAGAATCAGTGGAAGTATTTCAGGCAAGAGTAGCAGAGTGATGAACCTACACAGTGATAAAGAAACAAAATCTGAAAAAAAATTAGGAAGCATTATGGGAAAGTAAAGCACCATTTATCTTCTGGCTAAGAGAACTGAAAAAAAAAAAAAAAAGGAAGTAGAGTGGCATGATTAAGCAAAGTGAATGCCAGGGTGCTGATGAAGATATTCAGAGAAGAACCATGTCAAACTGGAAGGCATCAGAAGTCAATTAAATCCACAAGCATTGGTTAAAAATCCTTACTGATCCATACCTTAGCTCAAAATACAACTATAGGAAATGCTGCAAAAGGCTGGAGGGATGGCCCATGCTTATGGAAAAAGAAAAAAAAGGGAGAGGTAGCATTATCCTAAAAACCTGTAAGTGACTCACTGATGATCTGAGAGCTCTTTATTGAAACAATCAGTGAAAAACAGAACATTTTGATGATGGGGAGTACCTGGCAGACACCAGAACAAAACAAGAGTCTAGGTGTGGTTTTGATAGATTATGCAAAAGCTTCTGAAAGCATGTCATGACATGGGAATTCAGGAGCATCTGGGACTGGGGAGGGAAGTGCATTAGCTACAACACAGCGGTAGAAGAGGAGATAAGAGCACTGTGAAGGACAGGGCAGGTGACTTCTTGTCACCCTTCCTCTTTCTTGTAATTTTGCTTCTATTATTTGCAAAGCTGAGACACACTGAGAAATGTTATTTAGTGACCAAAAAGGAAAGCCTATCTCATATCTACTTAATACAACAACTTGAAATTACATGGTCAGGAGGAGGCAAAAATTAATTTCCCAGTTAAAACTGCAAGGCTCTTTTGAAGGAAATAGGGATTTTATTTAGATAGAGCAAGCCTGTATATATTTCACACCAAAAAAATCCTGTTGAAAGTATCACAGGAGATTGAAACAGGTACTGGAGTGAAAGAATACGTAACAGCACTAAACATCATAAATGTTATGAATTCTTCAAAAGATTATGATAGAAAATGAAGGTGGCTTTAAAGAAAGAGTGCTTGCAGAGATGTGTACAATTCCTAAAGATATTTCAGTATGCAAAATACATTAAAGGTAATCAACATATACACCATCCACTGCAGTGAGAAACTGGACCCGAGGGAATTGTAGGGTAAGACAAAGCAGAAGTCAGCACTGAATTAAGCAATAAACACGAACGTGGATGTGAGAAAACCTTTTTGTTGATCAGAAGATGATAGAGGAAAAGGGCTGAGAATAGTCAAGGATGTTACAGAAAATAAGCTTATGGTGACAGTGTGAGAAAGATACTGTCTAACTGGGTCTCGGACAACACTCCAGGACTGGATAGCAAAGACACTTCTAAGTGTCAGCCTTTAGATAGACAAGATGCATAGTCAGGGTGGATTGGGAAGAAACTGCATGGCCTTTGGGTCACTTTTCTCCTGATACATAAAGCACTGGTTTTCCCACTGGCATGTCTACAATATATTCCTTTAGAGCTTAGTACACGTTAAATGTTCCATAAGAGGCATTGCTTCTGGTAGTTATTTGAACATATCTTGAGGCAAGAATATTTTTTTATTTATTTTATTTTTCAGCAATGTCAACAACATTGCAAACACTTATCTGGCACACATATCACTGTGTTTCTCCAACTTTTGGTTCATCTGTCCTTGTGTGACCTGCTGAGGGCCTAAACCTCTGCCTTCTCACCTCCTGTGACCTTGTGAAATTCTGACTCCCAGAGAAACCACCACTCATGGTATTAAAAAACAGACTCTCTCTGCTACTACTACTACATCTTATGCCCAGCATGAATGCATCCCATCATTCTACCTGCCATCTCCTCCTTTCCCTAGCTCCCCTCCAGCCTTTGCTGCTTACAGGGCAAAGCCTGCTTCCAAAGTACATTCACTCCAACTTGCAGTGCAGCAGAGACAGTTGAGTTGGTTGGTCTCCCCTGCCCTGCTGGGCAGCAGCAATCTAAGCAGCACAGTAAATTCAGCCTGGTTAGAGCAAGCTTGAGACTCCAGCACTGCTGGACCAGTTTCTTTCCCATTGCTCACCTGCAATTTAGATTCTCAAGCTGCTTTAGTCCCAAAGACCATCAAGCAGTATCTGTGTTAATCAACAACAAGCAATACATTCAGTACAACATTCAGAGAAGTTGTGGATGCCCCATCCCTGGAATTGTTCAAGGCCAGGTTAGATAGGACTCTCAGCATCCTGATCTAGTGGGAAGTGTCCTTGCCAAGGGCAGGGGGGTTGGAACTAGATGATCTTTAAGGTCCCTTCCAACCCAAACGATTCTGCGATTCTATGATTCTCCTGTGGCTAACATGGTATTTTTGTATGGAATATAGACTGCAGACCCTGTAACATGGTATCGTGTCCACTAAGCACAGCATTCACAAATAACATTGAGAACGAAGAAGAATAGCTAAAACATCATGCAGACTTTATCTTTTATGTCATGCTCCTAAGTAATCTAAGCAACTCTGATATTTACACTGGCTGATGATCTGTCCTGTTAGGTACAAAATGCTCCAAAACTCTTGCTCTGGACTCCTCATAACCCAAACACACAGAGAAATTAAATACGGGTTGTCCTCATAAAACTGAGTCAGGCTTTGTGCCAGTTGACTCGCAAGCATTGTTTGAAAGACTAAAATAACACATAATTGTACCAGCTCTCTAAATCTGACCAGGGCTCAAAGGATAAATGCCTCACCTCATTATGTTTAAATGCTCTATCTCAATCTGGTTTAAAACAGAGCAGAGGCTGCGAGCTGCCAATCTGCTGTGCTGTTAAGAGAAGAGAAATACCGCTACAGACTGGGATGTGGGCTCCAGCAAAGAGCCATGCTTAGTACTTGGCTTTCCTTTCTTGTTCCCTGCTCCTCAGCTCACTTGCTTCCAAGGATTGTCACATCACCCAGTATGACTACATGTCAGCTCCAATTGAAATGATCTCTTTTCTCAACAGGCAGCGTTTCTGCGCCTGAAGTGCAATGTTATTTATACATTACGGACCAATTTCCTGATGCAGAG
>NW_009647242.1:2227890-2241841 GCF_000708025.1 Charadrius vociferus | reverse complement strand
CCAAAGCGGCGGCTTGCCTATCTGAAGGTTCCTCTCAGAGACGAGTCACACACCCCTCATTTGACTCTCAAATAGGTGGAAGCCCCAGTCTGTGTAAAGGAGAGTCAGAGCTAGCTGGAGTCAAATCAAAGATAGTTTCACTCCAGTACGAAGAGAGGCTTTAAGGAGCCACTTTAAAATGGGACAGAAGCCCTGTGAGAAGCCCTGGACAAAAGCCCCAGCATCACTCCTCTACCTCTCTATTTTTTCTAAATTACTAACACATTTGGGACATACAGCAAAGGCGAGGAGACCTTCTGGGCAGTTGTAAAAGCAGTAGCAGTAGGCATTTCATTTAAGAGTTAGTCTAAGATGCTTGCACGTCAAATTTCCCATCTGACCCAGCAACACGGCTCTGCATGGCTTTCCTGACTATTGCTTACCTCTTTTAACTTGTCCAGCTCATTTTGCAGTGTCTGCTTGGATACTTCCACCTCAATAATTTGCTGCCGAAGGATTTCATTTTCATCTTCTGCTTTAACACGCTTCTCCTCCACGCTTTCCAGCTCGTGGTGCAGTCTGACAGAAACATCTTTGGCTACCTAGTCAGAAGAGCACAAACGCATGAAGGGGATCCATGAGGAGCAACAGCTACAGTGTGTCTCCTACAGTAGGAAGCATATTACCACCCTAGATAGCCAAGAAATTTTTAATTCAATTATGAGACTGTCAGTGAAAGACTCCAAGCCTTCCAAGTACCAAAATGAATATTCATTTCTAATAAAGAAATCCAAGATGAAAATATATTTGATTACCCATCTCCAGCTCCCTCTCCACATTATGCTAAGGCAGCGTCATGAACAGCCAGAGGAAATGAGCAGATACCAAACCTGCACATCAAAGTCCCAGCGTATCACATCGATAAAACAAAAGATGAGGAATTGTGCTGTAAAGTTGACAGGTCATCGATCAAAGCTGCATCCGTGCAGCAGTCTCATCCACCCAAATTTGCTGCTCTGGCAGCAATCACAACTAGGCAAGAGTGATATGAAAGCACAGAAATATATGCTATCTTAGGTTTTCTGAGTCCAGCCTAACAAGAATAAATATTTACTCCACAAGCATTGGGAAAGGCGATTCATCACCCAAAATGATGCATTACTGAATTACAACAAGTCAGCAAAACCAAGGCAAATAAGTAAAAAAACTCGATATCTCTTTCATTCAAATCTATGTACAAGATTTTTACTGAGCATCATTACTATTATGATAAGGTTATCGGTTATTTTCCATGATAAAAGAGAAAATTAGGTCTGACATTTTGAAAAGTTTGATGACTTGATATGTCACTCATTTCCATTGCTGGAAACCAATCATTCCAGTTTCAGAAATTGTTATGTTTTGTATTTTTAAGGACAAAATGTTTAACAATTCTAGTGGTAAGCAGTCCCTCTTTACAGAAGATATTTTCAAAACAGCTACAAGATAGCAATATTAAGAAAGACGAGTAAAGCTAGATAAGCATCGCACCTATACAAAGCTTAGCCTTGATGGAAGGATTTCTGAAAAATATAAAACCGGTTTCATTATGAACATAATTTTTACAGGAATTTGTGTTTTTATGGGAACAGCATTTTGATACTCTATCTGCCATGCTAAAATATTATAACAGTCTGTTCTTGTTATGAATAACTCATTAGGCACTAAGAAATGCAACTTTGACTAGTTTTTTTTCAGTTATTTGGCATAAGCAAGAAGAGAAAAGGAAGGAAATGGCATGAATTGGGAAAAGCATATCAGGTTTTGTTTATACAGTTTTGCAAAGCTACGGTTTTCAGTAAAACCAGAAAAACAAACCCCTTTAAATCTTTCAAATGCACAAATGTAACTTGACTGCATTTCTTTCAGTTTGAATCTAAGCACATGTTTTTTTACTCACTAACACATCTTTTTATGATGATAAGCTGCATATTTGTTCTCCACCGCAGAAGAAGGAAATTGGTACTGACGTTTGGAGAACTACTGCCCATTTCATAAGTCATCCTCCCTTCCATTGCAGGGAGCCCAATCCCTGTCTGCTGTCTTTTGCCACGAATACGAATCTCTCACCCACCTTTAAATCTTGTTCCAGGCTCCTAATGAGCTCTCCATCCACATGGCCTGTTTGTGCAACTTTCAAGCTTTTCTGTTCGGCTTTCCTGAGACGATATTGCAGAATGCGGCAATTCTTGTTTGCCCGGTCCAGCTCTCGCCGGAGCTCCTGCAGCTGGTAAACATCTTCCTCTAAATAGCTGTCACGCATTTCTTCCATTTCAGCCCGAAGTTCATCCAGCTCATCCTGTGAGAAGTCAAAGCAGTGCTCCATCATACCTCTAAATCTCACCCATGGGAGCAAATAGGAAACATGCTCACTAGGATACCATGTTAATGAAGTGATACAGATTGCAACATGCAGCTCCAGAAGTCATAGGAACAGAAGTTTTATCCCAACATTGACTAATTATGCTGAACTAAATTAATGAATATTTGTTATATTTCTTACAGTTGCTTTAGTAACTAAAAACAGACCAGATGCTTATCTGTCTCCTGAAACTGGTAACACCTTCATTTTACCACCCCTAATTAAAACCAAAACTGCATAATACTTTGCCACCATCTGAACTGATTCCTTGCTTTATTTAGACAGCAAACCTCCTTAGCCAAGAACCTCAACACCTCTGTGTGATGTGCCTTTTTCACAATCAGCACCTCCTAAAAATGCAATTGTCCCTTGAAACCTTTAATGAATCTTTACGCCAAATACCAAACCGCTCTGTATGAAAATGGTGTCCCACGTGAGCCTAGCACCATGCTCATGCTTAATGACAGATGGGTTGGGTGCAGAAGAAAGTGGGGTTTGGTTGTGTGCCCACACATTTCAATAACAGGACCACAGGGACAAAATAAAACCTGTGTCCGTGGGAATAACCTGGTCATTCTTTTCTGGGCATCATGAACTGTCCCAATTCCACATTATACCATGAGCACCACGTGCTCTCTAAAGTCAGATTTAAAGATTTACGGCTGAACAGGATAAGCTCTATCATTCCCATTTGTTTAATCTGTGCATGACTGAAGCTCCAGAGCTAAAACTCTTATAAAGGTCTTCCAAGCTCAGGAGCACAAGCGATTAAACTACTGTGTGAGAGGAAAACTATGACTCTACTAACTTTGAACACAGTTTAAAAAAAAAGAATCAAGAAAAAGAGCCAGGAGGAGAATATTTAAAATGAACTATTAATTTTTAAATTGTTCTCTTTAAAATTGCATTTGATATTATAAAGACCAAATTTTCTGTGGAAAACGTAACTTAAATAAGATTCATGCAGAACTTGCACTGGGGCTAGCTGCACTGTCACCTCACTTCCGATTTGTAACAGAAACTTGAAATACCAAGGATGGCTGGAGGGTATTTCGCATTTGTATCAGCTAGAGAAGACACTACTATGGAGTTAGGTCCCTTGACAAAGCCGGTCCTGAACATGTCCACCTACATCCCTCCTGGCAGTCCTCTCAACCTTTCCCACTTCCCATGGTCTAACTGAATGGACAGTCATCTTTCTCCCCATATTCATCTTGCTCCACTTGAGCTTTAGTCACAAATCATAGAATCATAGAACGGTTTAGGTTGGAAGGGACCTTGAAGATCATCGAATTCCCCGCCCCCTGCCATGGGTAGGGACACCTCCCACTAGACCAGGTTGCTCAAAGCCCCATCCAGCCTGGCCTTGAACACCTCCAGGGATGGGGCATCCACAACTTCTCTGGGCAACCTGTTCCAGTGCCTTACCACCCTCAAAGTGAAAGATTTCTTCCTAATATCTAATCTAAATCTCCCCTCTTCCTGTTTGAAGCCATTCCCCCTCATCCTATCACTACATGCCCTTGTAAAGAGTCCTTCCCCAGCTCTCCTGTAGGTCCCCTTTAGTTACTGAAAGGCTGCTATAAGGCGTCCCCAGAGCCTTCTCTTCTCCAGGCTGAGGAACAGATCTTGCCTCTGACCACAGTCCTGACCAAAGGAAGACGTGTCAAAATTCTTTAGCCTTGTTAGCATAGTTATGTTAGGATTATAGTGGTACTCCTACCAAAATCCCATCCACATGTAAAAACTCCAGTATTTAGACAGGGATGTTTTAACTTCAGTTAGCTGAACCAGCATAAGTCAAATTTTAGGTAAGCGCAAGTCTTGTTATTTCTAAAACAACCACTCTGGTCTCAGCAGCGAAGCTTTGCTCCACCAGTACAGCCCTCCCAGGGCTCTACACACTTCTCCCTAGATGCTAAGAAAGGGCAGACCGATTTTCTCACAATCCCACTATATCACTATACATTCTCAATATATTCAGATTTCTGCTATAGGGGCATCCTGCCCCGCAATCTCCCTGGGATAGATGCATGAGTAGGATATCTGTGTGGATGGAGAAGCTCAAGGGTTACTGCCCAGTGAGCTGGATCGCGCTTGAGCTATATGCTGTCTGAAAAGGAATAGAGTAAGCGCAGCAACAGAAGTTACCCTTGCAGCAATGACAGCCTCAGAAGTCGCAAACACGTTAATTAACGAAAACCAGCAGACTGTGAGGAAGCAAACAAGCTCTGCAGACCACACCCAGCACAATGCTTTCAAAATAACTTACGGTCCCGGCCCTACCTACCCTTCCTCAGGGTATGGCCAAACATTCAGGCCAGTTTACAGCCAACACCCTGGTGAAATTTTGGTAAAGGATTGATATTTTAAAAAAGGAAAACATAACAACATATGCTTGAGTGAACTGGGGAGGAGACCTGTTTTTCTTTATAACGTACACGCTTTTTCACTATGCTTCACATTTATAAACACTTTCAAGAGGTAAAGTAAAAGTTTACCCAGCAAAGATGGAGATGCAGAAGAAAATGTCAAGGTTTTGGAAGCTGCTTAGAGAGTAGCAGTGGCTTTTGAACCTAAGAAAAGAAGTACACTTTCGTGTTATCAGTATATTAACTAGGTGTTTTGGCTAAGGTAATCATACCAGAAGTACAGTCTTTACCTGTCAGAGTTAATACAGCCCTCTGGGACGAACAGGACCAGAGTCGTTGCTTAGGGGTGTCTGCAGACTCAGGAATTGAATCTACCTCAACTAGATTTAAGCTCAATTAACTTTTTAATATCATCTTCAGAATGCTAATGTTAGATTAGATTAATAATTTGGTTGTAAATTGATAATTTTGAAACACAAATCCACAATAAAGGAAAACATCTGTCTTCACCAAATTAATGGGATCTACTTTACAATCTGATGTTCATACTTCAAGAACTAAGCAATGGCTTTCGTGTACTAAGTGGCCTGCAAAGAGCAATTATAATACTATTGCTCATCTCAAACTTCCTTCTTATCTATCTATATCAGGTTTTGGAATTAGTAAATCTGGTCAGTTTCTAAAGACAAATAATCCCCAGTATTTGACTTGAAAGTATCTATTACAACCAAATGTGGAAAGTGAAACTCGCATTGTTTTGAACAACCCAATCCCTGAAACAATCATCCCATTGAAACTGAATATTCCCATATCCTCTCATTGGGCATGGGAGCTCTCCATCTTACTCGGAAACTCGAATCCAATGTCATTCCTCCCACCAAAGAAGTTGCCCAAAGAGCTGCAAGCGTTGGCATGAGCTACATATACTTCAGTAGATAGACCTGTCTTTTACCTCGAGGAAAACTGAAGTTTTCTCCATCTCCCCTAACAGCACAACTCTGACCTTGTAAGTCTGTGATTTTTATTTTTTTTTTTCTTATCCTTGCCTCTGATTTTGGTTATAAATACAGAGTTTGCTTTTCTCTAGTGCAATTTTGCAGATAAACCAATATATAGGATAGTATCAAGAAAGCTGTACTTTAAAACATCTCAGAGGGGTTTTTTTACTGAATTGAGCTTCTTTTCCACACTTAATTTTTTTTTCTAGTCCCAAAACTTTTGTATAGAAATCAGACTGTGTTTAGACCCCTTGTACTTAGGAATACAGCATCCTTTGGATGAGCTTTAAAACATGGCTGTATACATGCAAACACAATGAGGGCACAAACAATTTTTACCGTATAAGGAGCAGAAACCTCACCGTCTGGGCTGCATGCAGTGCCAGCCCGCTTTCTGCTGCATTACTGCAGTGCCTGGGGCTTAGACTTATGTAGTCTGTCCAGCCCAGGGAGGAAAAAAACCCAAATGGGACAGATTAAATCTTTCTTGAGTAGCAAGATGAAGTCCTATTTTTATATGTTAAAAATATATATACAGGAGCATGTCACCTCTGAAATGTCAAAATATAGGGAAACAATGTGTCATTCAGATTTTTGTATGACAGCACACAATTATGGATGCTGGGATAATCTTTTACTAGTTACAGTAAAGACATAATCTTGCTCTCAACACAGACCACAAAAACAGTGGCAAAGCTGTAGATACTTCCAGTTCATAACAGTTTCTTCTCCTTGGTAGGTACTTGTGGTTCTGCCATAGACGCTGAAACCTTGTGTGAGCGTCTCCTAAATCAGAGTTGTTACAATTACACCTACAAAACCAGGACAGCTTAGACTCCTCTTCTAAAGCGATGCACGCACACAAAACAGAGGAAGCTAAGTTAAAGACCCAGGGAAGTGGAAATTACAATCAAAACTATTATGCTCCTACTTACACTAAACTGCCAATCCAACCACTTTCGAGGAAAACATGGCAATCATTAGTGAAATCAAAGGTAAATGCAGCAAAGCCAGAACCTTAAAAATCCCAAAGTCAGTAGTTTGCAAAAAAAAACACAACACAAAAAAAAAACCCAAAAAACAACCATGCTTTGGCTGCAAGGCAGTTGGAAGTACTGGATAAACCCATTCCCTGACTTCATTAAAATGTATTGTTCTTATTACTATTATTATTGTGAGTGAGAATTAAAGCTCTTTCTCTCAGGAGGTATTCAGCTTCATACCGCGGACTTTAATATTGTAAAACTGAAGAAAGAGATCAGAATAGGCACTTAAAAGTAATTAAAACAAATGAGCAAGAAAGCGGCCATCCCTCTTTGTGCATCTAAAAAATGAAGATGCACAAAGATGCCTGCTCCCTTCCTTAAACAGGGAGGACCTGCTCCAGCATCCCAAAGTGGCAATTGAAATTGGGAGGTTAAGTGCTGGCATAAGAAGCTTCACTTTGCTGTACATTCCTGTAGGGGATGAAAGCCTCCTCTTGATCCCTTTTAATTTAATGGTAATTACGTTATTACTTCCAGTAAGAACAGCACCAGGCAGAGAGACCTGAAAGAAAGAATACTGTTTAGGAAAAAGTTGAACTGCTTTTCTTTCCAGATGTGACCCTGGTCATCAGAAAGAACAAATGGAAGTGTGGGAAAGAAAATAACCTTCTAACTGGCAGCTCTTTCCAAAGCTGCAGTAGAAATTCAAGTTGCTCCTGCTCCTGAGTCTAACTGCTTACAGTTTCAGGTACTTGGCCCAAACGACTTCCTAAAGGCCAGCTATCTGGGGTCTAACAGGGATCGCTCACCTGAGATTCACGGAGTGGCTGTACGAACACTGGGCCACACTTAAATAGCTGCTCCATTTGCAGGATTTCCCGAGACTTCAGTGCAAAAGCAAGTAAATTGGGATTCACTGTTTCCCTGTCAGTCTACCAAGCCAAGGCAAATTGGCCGAAAGGGGAAAGCCTATGTGCAGTTTACAACGCTGCGTATCCCAAATACATACTGATGGTGTCATTTCACATCTGTACTGTGCAAATTGAAGACTTGCCTGTCAGAAGAGAAGCCACTATCTCATTAATACCTTTACTGATGTCATGCTTGTTTATTATTGATTTAATTTACAATGAAGCATAATTAAGGGTAAATTATAGGAATATGCCTTGCTGAGGATTCTTGAAAAAAAAAAGGGGGGGGGGAGAGAAAAAGAGTCAGGCCATGCAGCTATTACACTAAGTAACCCATACTTGTGAGTCACTCCCACTGAAGCGACCAGGAATACTTGCGCAACTGACGGGCTGTGTCTACCGAGCCAGTCTGGTTGAGATCCGTAATGAGGTTTGAAAGTAAATTTTCCAGTCATCCCCACCAACTGCGCCCTCATTCAGCCCCCAGAGTACACAAGAACCGGATTCCTTCTGAAGTAAAATAAACCTACACTCCAAGGCTGCACCAAATGGGCTCCATTACACTTAAGTCCTCTGGTCAACTGTAAAACACATGCACAATGGGGATGTTTCGTTCAAGGGGCCAGACAAAATACAGCCCGAAGTAATACCCTTAAATTGCCTGTAAAGGCAGATGTGGGGGCATCGGCACCAGCTGCATCTAGGTCAGCCTGCTGTTATACCCTCACTGAGCTGAATTACTGGCTAAAATAGAAAATGCTCTTAGCTCAGAGCACGAATAGAGCCTAAGAACTGGAACCCAACCACGGGTCAAAAAAGAAAAAAAAAAAAATTTTGGAAATTACTATCAGGGAGAAATTACATGCAGAAAATAGCATAAAAGATATATGGATACTGAATTCATTACTATGCATTTACAGTTACATATATTAACAAACTGAGAGTCTTTAGGCTCCAGGGAATTAGAACACATCAGCGTCCAGAAGTTCTAACTTGGAAACATCTGGAAACTAGGAAGGCAAAAATGTACAAAACCAACAAACTACGGTATTTAAGAAAATGCAATTGAAGGATGAGATTCAATTGTCTATGTAAAAAATGTAAGTATTTATTGATTTAGCCAAAAGTCATATTTTAGATTATGCCAGTACTATTTTCTAAATAGAAGGTTATTTCATATACATTAAATCAAATGAGGAGAGAGCGAGGAATGGAGGAGGGGCCGAAATTACAGTGGTTCGCTGCTATTGCGCTGGCGAATCCAGAACTTCTAGAAAGTCCTTGACAAATCCAAGATTCATGAACTGTGATTTTACATAATCTTTGTTTTAATTTTTAAAGTATCTCAAACTGTCTGTATGTAGGAGATGCAGCTGCTGCTGAGGAATAAACACATCCCCCATATCACTTTACAGCAGAACTGCAGTAGGGACAAATATGCTCCAAAAGGCATAAAGGTTGGGAAGAAAGCAACCACCATTATTTTTGCCTCTTGCAAAGCATGTTAATGAACCTAAAGTCCCCGGGGCCCTGATATTATTGTTTAGCTCTCAGACCAAACTACAAGTCGTGCACCGATCCGATGTTGTTTGAAGTTTGAGCACAAAACAAGACGAGAACTGAAAAATCGTAGGACCATGAGCACCTGCTGGCTTCAGGGCTGGTTTAAGTTTGCAGGATCTGAGAGCAAGAGCAGCGTCTGGCAGCTTTTCCGCTTCATTCAAGCATTAACCCCAGTATTGTTTCAACACACCTTCTCAACTGGGGCGGTTGAAGCCGTTCGAGCAGTGATCCGGCTGGCGCAACATTGATACCATCTATTGAGGGCCACCACGGGAAACTATTGCCCCGTGCACCACGCAGCTAATCCCCTCCAGGCAGTGCAGGGGTTGATGGGGACCCCTCCGACAGCTGACCAAGCCCGGCCACATGGGTTTTGTGCCCCAGGCAGGGTTATCACCTCCCTTCTCTTTGAGACCACCAGTCACCAGGCGGGAAAAGCAGCGTGTCAAGCAGAGATGGGGGACGAGCTTTGTTTTGCTAACCCGAGTAACTGCATCATTTTTGCTCTGCAAAACCCTTTGACATACACAACTCCCTGCAGGTTAATAAAAGAAACAGTGGCACTACTCCCGAGTTCATCTCAAGCCTACAGACTCGAAGATCTACAGTTTCAAGGGAGCTGAGAAACACAATGTAACCTCATATGACATACACGGTGGTTTTGAACAAAATTAACATCCTTTAGGTGTATCAGAGTGGAACAGGGGACCTGGAGCGGCCACTTATTCAATTTATATCCAGCATATGTCTCAGATAAAAATGAATATAGAAAGCATAAACAAAAAGCAAGATAAACAAGATGATTATCTAATAAACCCAAGATAGTTTAGAAGTATTTTTGTGCTAGTCCACTCTGTAGCAGCATTTCTGGCGTGCTGAACTTACACCAACACAGGCACAAGGAGAAGGCCTGGTAAATCAAAGCAGAGCAAGCACCAGTTCCGTTTTGAGGGCTGTACGAAGCATTATACCTGATGCAGGAGGCTGCTTTCAAATTGTGACCATGAAGGGTGCAAAGAGGAAAGGGGCATGTGTCACGACTAAAATACCACTGCTGTTTCGGCTAGCACATTTATTTAATTAAAACAGTCTGTATTAAACTTTGGCCGAGATAAAACAAGAACATTTTCATTTGCTAAAATCTGGGCCCTCTTCCTGAGGATCCCTCATCCTTTAGAGGGCTCTACACCACAAAGAGCGTCTTTCAAAGTTTCCCAGGGACTTGCATAGTGTATGACGCTTCTCCACGTGCTGGACACTTTAAAGTAATCCTGAAAAACCACTTGTGTGGGAAGTATTATGCTATTACTAACAGGACTGGCTAGCAATAGCTAAACCTTCTGCTAGCACTGACCGATGACCTCCTGAGTCCAGAGAGTCAGCCACCACGACATAAGTTCTCTCTTACACATCAACAAATAAGTGATAAATGCCGCTGTAGTATTACAGTCTTTCCCCATAGGTAGCTGAAATAAGGTTATGCAATAAATACATGAAACTGAAATCAATGATGAAATTTCACAGAGGTGGTGGTTGAAGAGAGACTTCCCAACGTAAACATTTCTCCTCAGCCACTTCACCTACAGGCTTAACTTTACAAATAGTTGGCCACTGTTGGAGCCAAAATCTCAGCCAAGGTAAAAGTCACAGTCCCTGGAAACATATGAGATGGTAACTTGATATCAGGTTGAGATCTGCCTCACAGTACATGAAGTCTGAGACATTTGTGGCACCAACAGTTTGCTCTGCAAAGGCTTCCATGAAGCATTCTGGGAGACTTTCTAGCACTTCTTGAAAAAAAATAAAAACAAATTATTGGGGGAGGGGGTGGGTGGGGGTGGGTTTGTTTTGTTTTGTTTTTTCCTAGTAGCCCTTTAATCTCCAATAATCTTTAGCACGAAGTCTATGCATATGTATATATATACATATATACACTATGTTCTATAACCTATGTTCCAGACACATGAAAAACCATTCTGTATGAAAGATAAATTTTCCTGAAACAGGCTTTAAAATTATGCACACTTTCTGTTGCACTCCAGCTGCAGGGAGGGGTAAGGAGGAGTAAAAACTACAAAATTCGGCATATGGCCATGCACAGGAAATTAACAGTTTTTTTCTGGGATTTATCTAATCATTTGTCAATTTATAGCTGACAGCTTCCCCATTATCCCTTAACCCCCTCCAATTAAAGGAGAAACACAGCTCACTCCAATACCAACCAAGAGAACTGCATTGTAAAAAACGCGAGAAACAAACCCACAAGTAAACAACTCAGGCAATGCTGTGGTTTTAATTTGCAGAAGGCTTTTATAGGTTTCCCTAGGAAAGGAAAATGAAGTTTAGGAATTCTGATAACTTTTGTGCCACTGGGCTGTTTCCAACCATTTCGAGAGAAGAGCAGAACTGCTTCATGCACCCAGGTGGCCAAGGAGAGCAAACAGATCATGTACTCATTCCCCCCAAGAAGAGGCGACAGCATGAGCTCGTGGCTTTCCAGGCAGCAGGAAATGCCCACTGGAAGTCAACTGAGACACAGAGCCCCAAGAAACCAGTCTGCACTATCCTACTGATCTCAGAAATACTTGTAGCCTGAAAAAGGCATAGTCCAAATCAAAGAGTCGGGACACAATTGCTGAAGATGCTGAAGACATCGAGGCGAAAGACCTGCAGATACTATTGCACAGGGTGAGAAATTTGAAACTATGTAAAGTTCTTTACCTAGGACTTGCCAATGTCAATCAGGTCGTGTGATCAGAAAGTCCCTCAGGTGGGACACCCTAACTGGTGGTCGGCCTAGACAATTCAGACAAACTCTTTTTTTCAGTTTCCCATAGTTAAAAATTACTTTCAGTATGAAACAAGAGGCTTAACACATTCTTCATAATGGGTTAAAGTTTAAGGACTATAATTGTGCAAATCCTGTAATGCAAAGAGATGCTCCTGGGCTTTTGGCCTCCATGACTTCTAATGGCAGTGCCAGTTTACTTACTCCTAAAGCAATTCCTATTACCAATGCTGATTTCATTACATCACTTCTTGTTTCTGGGCTGTCAAGTAAAACAGAAGCTTCTGATAAAGGTTCTCTATGCTGTTCATCATTTTATAGACTATTACATTTCCCTAACTCACTCCAGAGTTTTCCATCCAATGAGTGCTATAAAAGCTTTGCTATGCGCCAATAATTTTTGTTGGTCTAGTTCTGTATTATCCTTTTCTAGATGACCAGCAGTGCCCACAGTATTTCAGGTACACCCACTGATTGGTGCAACAGCTACAGATCTATAAAGCATTTTAATATTTTCTTGGTTATTCTCTGTTCACTCCCCACTGAAATCTAGCATAATTTTTGCCTGCAGTTTCACACTGAGCGGAGATTTTCATTTCTTCTTCTCTCATGATGCTCCTGAGTTAACATATTTAAAACCCAGAAAAGAGCGTACTCAGTCCTTCTTTTCTCCAAGTGCTTCAAATTTTCAATATTGACATTTATTTCCCATCCTCTGCCTTTGTTTTTCACTCATTCCTCGGGGGTTAAGTCTCCAATTAAGTTCTGTCTGGTCTTTGCTGGCTTGACTTAAGATAAAAAAAAACTTAATGTCATCTGAAAATTTTGCTGTATCATTGCTCATTCCTTTTTCCAGTTCATTAAGCGGCACCAGACCCAGCAAAGAACTTTACAGCACCCCTGCTGTTAACCTTTTGCTATGCTAAAGATTGTTTCTTGTCCCTTAGCCAAAACCCCTTAACAAGCCCAGTCTATATCTTTACCACGCTCCTCTCCCAAGGTTATACGTAACTCCAGTCCTTATCCAAGCAAAACTCCCATGGATTTCCATGGTCATTTTGCTTAACAACAGGGTGTTTCCAAAATCAGGAAACAAAGATTGTTCTCACCACCAGCAGAGTCAGAAGGTACAGTAGCTGTGGTTACACTATTATCTCAGTTTATCTTATTTATAGATCTTTATGGATGTAGCCTCCTTGCTGTGCCAAAAGATCAGATTGTAAATTCGAGTCCAACTAAAGGTTGCCACAGGTCAACCCAGCTCAGAGCACGCCTGAATTTAGCTTTTCTGTTTCTCCCAGGATGAGTGCACATTGAGGTACTTTTCCACCCGTACAGGGAAGCAATGACACTTTTTATTGCTGCTCTTGTTATTCTGTTAGTACTTGACAACGAGCGGCTTCACTTTCCGGTGATAAAGTAACACAACGAACAGGCAACACAATGCTGTCATCCTTTCCACATCAAATGAGGGAACCGGTTTCTTTGGCTTGTCTTAACGGGTGATACCGAGGAAAACAGTTCCTGGAAAGCAAGGGCTTGCTAACCAGTACAGTGTTTGCGGTGCTTTGGAAAGAGTCGGGGTTTGCTGAGCTACCACCACGCCAATCAAGCGTAACGCTGCCACCGTACACGTTGCACCGGACTTCACGATCATCCAAGCCTCCGCAAATCGGGCTTTTTGCAGGGAGCCGGGATCACACGCTTAAGTCCCTTATCTGCCCTTAAGCCGCGCCACGGCCCCGCTTTGCGGGGGAGCGCCGAGGCGCCCGGCTGGCTCTCCCTGCCCCCGTTTCTCTCCCGCGAGTCAAATTGGGCATTTGGTCCGACGGGGATGGGGGTGGGGGGGTCCCGCGGGAGGTGACATGAGACTGCACGAATCCACTCGCCACCCCCAGCGCGGACACCCCGCAGTCCCGGGCAGGAGCGGGCTGCGTCTCCACCGCCGCCTTC
>NW_009647242.1:2226499-2226814 GCF_000708025.1 Charadrius vociferus | reverse complement strand
CCTCCGCCTCCTCCTCCTTCTTCTTCTCCTCCTCCTCCTCCTCGCCGCTCTCTCCCGAGCACTGATTTGTTTCAATAAAACGAGCCCAAATCCCCCGGTGGCAGCCGTCTCCTCCTCCTCCTCCTCCCTCTCTCTTTCCTTCTCCTCCCGCTCCCCGCTCTGCCTGGCTCAGCACGATGCAGCTCAAGTTGTGATGCAGCCCCAAAAACCCCTCCTTTCCCCCTCAATCCCAGGCTAACGCGTGTTTCCCGGTTGCCTTCGCCTCCGCTCGCAAGCCCCCCGCTCAGCCCACCGGCGCCTCTAACATGGCTCCCC
>NW_009647242.1:2225505-2226275 GCF_000708025.1 Charadrius vociferus | reverse complement strand
TTTTTTTTTTTTTTTTTTTTTTTTTTTCCCCCGAGCTAAGACTTCGTGAAACCCCCCTCTCCGGAGATTGGCAGCAGCAAAACAACAGCCGCCGCATTATCTCTTTGCTCAAGGCAGACACAGGTTCACCCGGAGGCAGGGCTCAGTGTCGGAGGGAAACGGCGAGTTGCTGGCTATGGCTAAACTCCAAAAAGGCACGGACCCATCCTTTCGGAGCACGGGGGATATGAAATTACAGCCCTCACATTTGCAAAGCGCCCGGAGAGTAAATGAAAGGCAGGAGAGGCTCAAGCGTGGGAAAGAGGCGCAGCCTAATGGGTAGAGCAGAGCAGCAGCGACCGGGATGCTTCTGACTCCTCCGCCCGGACACAGCGGGACTTCGGACGACCCGCGGTGGCTACCTTCTCTGTCAGACGGAGGTGGCGAAAGCGTGCTTAGCTCACGAAATCCTTGGGAGGCTCAAGTCATCTGCGTCTGAACGGCAGCGACTGCAGCGCGCCCCGGGGAAGGGCAGTCCCGGGTTGTTTGGGTTTTTTTTGGGGGGCGGGGGGTAGCACCCTGCGGCGCTTCGGGTCCCCCGCTCCGCTCACCTGAGCGCAAGGTGTTACCCCGAAAGGCAAAAGCCCCAGGGACTGCTGGAGCCCGAGGGCACCGAGCAGCATCGCAGCAGCAGTTCTGGCGGTCCCGGTCCGTGTCCGGTGCCACACGGCGTGGGGGAGATCAGGGACCGCCCCGGCATCCCGGCACTGAGCCTTCTCCCGGTAAACGAG
>NW_009647242.1:2188684-2225299 GCF_000708025.1 Charadrius vociferus | reverse complement strand
CCCTCCCCGTCGCCGGCCCCTGGGACAGACCTCCCCGTCTCCGGCCGGTGGGACAGACAGACCTCCCCGGCAGGGCAGGGCGGTGCGGTGCTTCCGCGAGTGGGGCAAGAGATGAAAGCCCTGCTCCAGGGCACCCACCGGGCGATTTGTTGCTGTTGTTGGGTGGGTTTTGTTTTGTTTTATTTTATTTTTTAATCTTTTGGCAAATTCAGCTTCTGTTAGTGCTCACAGTTTCCCCCCGTTGGCATCGCCGCTGGGCGGCTCGGTTCCTGCAGCCAGATGTGCCTTTCAGGTCACACGGCAAAGTACCTTTTATGACAAAAATTGCACTCTCTGCTGCCTGTCTGCACATCTAGTAGAGCTACCGGGAATACTTCGTTGGGCCAAGTCCTTTAACATTTCTGCAAAATACTCTGAAGAAAGGAAAACACAGCAAGCCCACTCATGGGTTTAAGCCTCCTCATCCTCCCTCCATGTACAACATTACTAATTTACTTAGTTGGGTGAGATAACCAGTCTATAGAAGCAATATGAAGTGGCTCAGGTAGAGTTTGATCTAGAGGAACGACTTATGAAATATAAACTATGGTTACATTTTAATGACAAAGCATTTTGGCAGGCCATCACACATTATCAGAGTTTCCTACCAAGCTGCTGTGTTCTTAGTTGGATATTTCTTTTTTTTTGGCAATATGCTGCTGGTCAGTTCACTCAATCCTCCTTTTCAAGAATGTTTGAGAGTGAAAGAGATGGTAGTTGCTGTATTTCACCCTGAGAAATAGTAGTTATTATGGAAATACTACGTATTATGGATGTTGCCCTAGATGAGAGATAGCAGAAGGGTTGTTTTGCTCTACTATATTGCCACTCTCACTTGGTTTTGGTTATAACTTTCAAGAATAGATGGGAATTCCAGCTTTGCTTATTAGATTTGCAATGTGTTCTATTCCTGTGATGAAAGGGGAACTGCTCTGTAATAATTTATGAGTACCCTGTTTTTACTTTGCCTCATGAACAGAACAGTTCAATTCAAAAGGAAAATGAAAGGAAAAAGTATGTCTTAAGATAAGCCACTTTTCCACAAACAATAGCTGAGAGACAGTGCCAGGCTTCTTTGCACTGGAGGGGCAAAGAATTAGGGAGGTGAAAAAAGGAGCACATTCATAAAAGGCTGGGAATTGTCTGGGAGAATTAATCTGAGACACTTGAGTGCCTGACAGAGAGTCTGGTTTCCTGTGGTTACCTTGTTTTTTACATTGCAATTTTACGTTGCAAATACATGAATAAATGTATTTTTTGCTATTTTATGTTTGGGGTTTTTTTCACTAAATGCTTTGTTTCAACTGCTAAATTCTTTATTTTTAAGATAACTTATTATATTGCAGTGCATCATTGACCACAAGCTCCTAAAGGCAAAAAGGACCGAAACTCAGCCTGACTTCTGAGGAGGTGCCCTCGATAAATAAAGCCTCAGAATAATTAAAGGCCCACGATGTGGCAGGGTGACCTCAGATCAGAGAGGGGACTGGAGAACAGATACCTCTGTAAACGTGTATGCTTGTATTCTGTGCATCTTCCTCTCATTAAAACACACGGTAAGGTTCATTATCCTTTGCATTCAGAGGCAGCACTGGTTCAACTAGGCATCTTAATAAAGTGATTTATTTAGAGTGATGCTCAAGCAAAATAGCTGTGGAACTGAAAACATGAAGCGGCAAAACACGTTAGACTGAGACGAATGCTCAGTCACACTAAGATCCCTTTACATTGTGCTGGCAGTATAAAGCATTTAATAACAAAGAAATGCAGTCTCCTTAACCCTCGCTGGGCACGTGCCTGGCTGGCTGGGTGCAGATGGCAGATTTGTGTGGTATGAGGCCAGCTGTAGTATTTTGGCTGTGTTCCTCTGTCCTCTGCTGTCTGCGCAATGCCATTTGGAGATCGCTGTGCAAGTGGTGTAAATAGGCATGGCGTGAATGAGAATAAGACCCTAATATGAAAGCTAAGTACATACCACAGAAATCTCCACTGGGCTAGGCAAATGCCCAGTAAGGATTACTGATATCGTATTCCTTGTTTATTTATATCAAACCATTTCTTCCTTTACTTAAAACTCACTAATGGTTCTCATAGGAACATGCAGGCACAGACTATCACACTTACCCTAATTCTCCTCTCCCTTTCTTTTTATTTGCTTGTAATGTCCAATTGTTTTCTCTTATCGTAAATTAGTCACACACTCCCTGGTGGTGGAATGGTTTCTTATATGCTTGTGTAGCTCTTAACATAATAGGACGTCTGGGTGTTGGTTGAATAATACAAATAATCAGACATAACACTTTTACAACAAATTTATTTTGGCAATGCTGATATCCTTTGTCTGATTAATGCAGACATTTGATAACTGAGTTGTATTTGCACAAATAATTATGAAAAGTCGATGCTAAGCCTGACTGCTTAGATTAGCTATCACACATCTTACAAAGCATAAGGCACAGTTTTTGGCAGTGGCAGGGCTGCCTAAATTCTTTTCTAGGGCTGAGGCATGAGAGTTTACAATTACTTAGAGAAGATGTGAAGAGGCTCAATCTAAATGTAAATTTGTCCCTTAGCCGGCCCAGCTTACAGTAGCCTAAGCCTAAGCTGTTATTTTCTCCTGTTTCAAATCCCTATTTGAGATCTACTTCAATGACACCATAAGAGCAGCCAACTTATAATGGCTGGGCTCAGAGTTATAAGGGAGCACTGACGTTTACGGAGCTAAAACAAAACAGTAAATGAAGACACAAATGCATCCGTACAGGCCACACGTATGGATAAAACAGCATATATCTGGTTGAGTCTATCATTATTCCCCCTTTATATGTTGCAGATCATGAGTTGTAATTTCTTTGTGGGCACATTGTGCTCTGTGATTATACCATCCCAGAGGAATCCTAATCAACGCCAGCAGGTGTTACAGTAACACATTAACAACAGCAACAAGGCAGAGCTTCAACAGAAAAATGTGTGACATTTTCAAGTTCACAAATCCTATTTTTTTTCAGTCTCTCCCTCAGCTGCTCTCTCTCCTTGGGGGGTTCAAAGCCCTGAAGACCTTTTTAAAAGCTTTATTCCTGGTCCCAGGAGTTATATCTAGATTGTGACTGCTTGCTCCTTATTTGTACAAAACTCTATGGATAAAGGTCTTAGTTCTTTACCAGAGCCTCTGTCCTACAGTAACAACATTACTGATCGCCATAATTCAACCAGGGAAGGGAAACAATTGCATGAACTAACTCCTAGTCCAAAACCACTTCAGTACTAGAAGAAGGGCTTAGGGAGACTTTAGGCATCTTCATCCAAAAGCGTGATCACCCAACCCCACAGACTCAGCTCTGTTGGCCATCTTAATTTTTGCCATAAAGGTCCATGGGCAACCAGAGCTCTTCCCTTGTCTATGTCCATGCCAGCTCACCCAGAGCCAGCAATGGAGCCCCTGGGCATCATGCAGTCACCACTAATGCTTTCTGGCAGGGGTTGGGGTCCCCGCAAAACATGGCAGCAATCAGCTTTGTGGAGAAAACAGCAGCACCCCACCTCTTGCAGCAGGCCTGGTGGCCATGTGGTGGGCCAGCAAGTGGGATGCTGGGCTTCACAGCCTTTCCCAGCCTGCAGGGATTAAAGACCAAACCCCCAACTACCAAAGGGCTGCAGGACTCGCTGACTGCTATTTCCTGCTGGTGCTGAGCTTTCGTGTGTGAAACCTCCTGTGATCACGGTTGGGAAGCAAATATGGCTCTTGCACCCTTCTTGCTGGGGAGACACCTCAGGCCTCCCGGTGCAAGCAGCAGGTGCTTCCCATGGGTGAAGCCCTCCACCCCTTCTCCCTGTTCCTCCAGCTCTGTGTTAGTCACCCCCGTCTGGGCTGAAATGTGCAACCCTGTTACAGGCATGCATTCCCAACTGTGCACGGTTCCTCTTTCAATGCCCACGGAAAGACCAAAGAGCCAGAATGTAAAGTCCTATATACCCAGCATTACAAGGTAGGTAGTTTTTTTCCAGTCTGGTGTCTGCTTAAGAGTCACAAAAGTTCATGCTGAAGCCTGACTTAGTCTGTTACCCACTGTTCCATCACTGCATACTACAGCCAACTGTAATGTCCAATGGGAAAAAAAACACCAAAATTAATAAATCGTGCTATCATACCAAGGGGCACCTATGAACCTCAAATACCAAGGAGCACATACTATGCTATTAGAGTTATTGCCTATTTCAGAACTAAACAAGTCAAACATGCAGTTTCCCATACTAATGAATATGTACTTTTCCTTCTCACAAACCACCTGCGATCTCAATAAACACTCACACGCACACTTTAAAATATATCATCCACTCACCATTGTACACACAAGTATCTAGGATCTGGTATTGTTTGTAGCATAGCACTACATACCACCCATTTTCCAGCTCCCTAACTTTCAAGGGATCATTTATTGCATTTCAAGAATTCTCTCTTTTAAAACAGAATTGCTACAGCTTCTTCTGTTTCTGGTCAATCATTACGTGCTACTGGTGCACCTCAACCCAGTTGACCATTACTGTTTGTTTTCAGATTATTTGGGTTTTTTGGGAGGTTAACTGTACTAAATCAAGGCTTCCAAAGCCATGAACACTTGCTTGTTTTGAAGCCCTGGAAGTTCCGTGACATTCAAAAGGAAGAGACCAAATATGTCAAGAATCATTGAGAATCAAAGGTTGGCTCTAGTCAGAGGCACCAAAAGAGGAAAAGTACATTTTAGGTCTTCCTTCATAGAAAGTAGGGAGCTGGCACAGAAAGGCAGCATTAATTTATCAGCCATTCAATGAGGAAAAGGAAAGATGGGTCATATGCTTGTTACTGAAGACAGATGCTTTTCACAGGTTCTGGTTGTTGAAACTGATACATATTACTGGATATACATTTCGTAAGATATAGTTTGATATTACCTCAGCACCAGAAATATTTCACAGAATTATGAAACATATTTTAAAAGCTGAGGAGGCAGACTAATAAGATGACTGCTGGTTGGCAGTGTTATTAGTTTGGATACTCTGCAAGGAAAGTGTCACCTTACACTGAGCAAAACATCAGTCTTAGAATATTATAAATTATCAATTTCTAATGGTCCAGTTGGCTGAAGAAAGCTGCAGAAAATATCATATTCTGCACACACACACATACCTCTGATAACTAACCAATATCCCAATATAGCAAACATTCAGTAGGATTAACTTCCTAGATCTATCCGTGCCAAATTTAGCAATTAAAGAGTCAGTATTTTTTCACAGTGCTTCATTCCCACTGTATTATTTCCTCCTACTCCTAGCACCTCTTCAACTATTTCTTTTCTGACCATGATTAAGGAGGCTGTTCCCAGCAGAAACTAAATCTCAAATTTTTTTCATTCCCACTTCAATTCCTCCGAAGATGCTGTAGGCAGACACGCTGTATTCTTTATTGTGTCTCTTTTCAGTAATGTCAATTAATCTACCTCCAATTGATACCAAACCTTTAGGAGCTCTGGCTTTAGTGCCAGTTCCCTTCAAAGCTGTAGCTGGTTTTGATTTAAGTCTGGGTTTTGAGACAGCTGCCTCTGAAAATCCCAAACAATTGCTTCTTACAAACACTCTGACTGTGATGGTTTAGGACTCGCTTTGTCCTCGGTGCATCTGCTGTTTTGTTAGGGCTCAGGAAAGCTGATTACTGAAGTCTGCTTCCCGGGCTGTGCTTTCACATGGAGTTTCCTTTCCAACTCTTCCATGCAAATTTGGGGCACGTCATTGCACCACCGTGTGACAGTCAAGCTCTCGATTCTGCAGTACCTTTGAGGCAAGCCCACGGTTACCTCCTGCAGTTTAGGCTCATCTGAGAAGGCTCCACAATCAGTTGAGAAATCAATGATTTTTGAGGAACATGCAAACTCTCGCCCATCAGTGTTTAAGTACCAAAAAATAAAGGCCGGAAGAAGAAGAAGCCAATGATCAGGAATGTGTTATGCTGACGTAAAGAGAAGTATAACCAAGTAAGATCAATTTCCTTACATCAGAGGGATGTTTGGAAGATGGACCATTGATTGCAGGGGTAGATCAAGTCTAAGTACAATCTAAGCATAAGTCACGAAAAAATAGTATTAGTGGTATGATCAAGGTTCTACGCTCTTTCAGTAAATAAGTCACTGACTTTAGTTTGTGAATTTAAACAAATAGTGTTAGCACCTCCTATTCAGAAGTCGAAGAATAAGTTTTGCTTGCTCTCTTAACTTGTGTCATAGTGTATTACAGTTCGTTACTGATCAGCAGCAGAACCGACAGCGTTTTCTCTGCACCTGTAACAAAGGCCTCAACCATAAAATTTTTCACTAAAGAAGGAGTTAATAGTCACTAAAAATATTTTCAGATCAGCAGACGCCTATAGCACGTCCAAGAAGTATCCTCAGCACCGAATTGTTAGAATTCCAAAAAAGGCTCAGAAATCAGACACCAGTTATATCTTTACAACTCTTTGGGGCTCTTCTTTTTTGGGGCTAGTTTGAAGCAGTTCTTTATGTCATTTAGTATGGGAAATGACCGCATTTTATAAAGAATAAGATACATTCTGATAATTAATTGATTCACTGCATTTCAGTTTGTAGGGTCAAGCTCAGAACTACGCTGAAGTGCCTTGCCAGGGCAGGAAAAACAGGGGGATGAAGAAGAGCTTTCTAGTTACCTTATCTTGTAATACTGTTTGGAGTCTGTTCTCTAGCTTCTGAAGTAAGAAATATCTTTTTTGTTCAATTTCTTACCTGGCAATGTAATTAAAGCTCTAACATTCTCTATTTCAAATTGTGAGGTGACAGCATGGTGCTAGCACTGACCGGCCTTAAGATGTTAAATGTATTTGAATGCTTTACCTGTGCATAATTAGTCCAATGTTGATATGAAGATCTTGTTCCATTAAAGACAAAATAAAACAAAACCTCAGTTTCTTGGATATCTTGGTCTGGGAGTGATTACAAGTTCCTGCTGCTGTCTTTTTTACACTGACGCTGCAACTTCCTAAACTAATTTGCCCTAACCCTTGGTAAGATCAGGCACTTGCCCGAGGGATGCCATGGCAGTGGGTGCTTCGGCATCACTATTGCTGAGGCAGGAGTGAGAACCAGCCCCCTTTGCAGTGGGGTGCATCTCCGCTGCGGGATGCAGGCGATGCTGCCCTGCGTCTGCTGGCAGTGGTGCTCACCCCAGCCCCAACCCCTCAGCACTGAGCTGGGAGGAGACAGGGCCAAGGTTCAGTTTTCCAACCTTTCTCCCACCTCCACTGCCATAGGCTTGGCTTTCTGCTCCGAGGCTTTGTGTTACCCCTCTCTGAGGAGGGACTGGTGAGTCGGGTGCTTTGCTCACATATACCTAGCTGGGCAGTATGGATGATCCAGGAGTGTGGGCTGGGGTGTGAGCTGGAGCCCTGGCTCTGCTGTCCATGTCCACGCAGAAAGTTAAATCCACTGACTATGGTGGCACAGCTTGTGACTGCTTGGATAAGACTAGATTAAGCCCAGAGGACAAAAAACAGGAGGGAGATCTCCCCTACCAAGAGGGGATATCAGCACAGAGATGAAATCACAAGCCAGCTACCGCTCTGGGAGAGTGCTGAAGAAGTGGGCCTGGTGGAGTGGGTCCAGAGGAGAGCCACGAGGATGATCCGAGGGCTGGAGCACCTCTCCTATGAGGAAAAGCTGAGAGAGTTGGGGCTGTTCAGCCTGGAGAAGAGAAGGCTCTGGGGAGACCTTATTGCGGCCTTCCAGTACTTAAAGGGGGCCTACAGGAGAGCTGGGGAAGGACTTTTTACTAGGGCATGTAGTGATAGGATGAGAGGGAATGGCTTTAAACTGGAAGAGGGCAGGTTTAGATTAAACATTAGAAAGAAATTTTTCACTTTGAGGGTGGTAAGGCACTGGAACAGGTTGCTCAGAGAAGTTGTTGACCCCCCCTTCCCTGGAGGTATTTAAGGCCAGGCTGGATGTGGCCTTGGGCAACCTGGTCTAGTGGGAGGTGTCCCTGCCCAGGGCAGAGGGGTTGGAACTTGATGATCTTCAAGGTCCCTTCCAACCTAAACCATTCTATGATTCTATGAAAACTCAGCATTGGGCGTAGTGTAGTTAATTAAAAACAATAAAATGAAACTGTTGAGACTTTCATAGAAAAACTGATGTTCTAACTACCAAGGGTTTACGAAATGTACAATAAACAGCAGCTGCCATTTATTTCAAATTTTCTGATGGCTTTTGATAAAATCTGTCTTTGGGGGTTGTTGACAATTCATTTTGTAATGAGCTGAAAACTTACTGCAAAGCGGGAAGTACATAGGGATAACTGGCAAAAATGGAAAGCCATCAATCATTGAATTTGTCAAGGAATATCACAACACAATTGGCATTTTCAGTCTATTTATCAGCAACTTAGATGAGGAAGTGAATGTCGTCATTCAACAAATTTGCCGATAGCAAAATTTTATTCTGGTGGCTCAAGACTGTGACAGACTCTAGGAAAACCTTAATGAAATTAGGTAATAGACAATTCTGTGGTAAATTAAATTCAGACCCATGCAAGACTGGGGACTAGAGATGAGTGAATAATTATTTCTAAAATGTATCCAGCATATTTAGCTTTTGTATATGTTTGCAAAATGCTAAAGATCCATTTGTGGTTTTCCAAAATTCATTACTTGTTTCAGTTATTTCCAACGTAATTGTTATGAATAATTCTCAATTCATAAATTGTTTGTGGCAAGTTTTGGCCATTTCATTAGGCAGGACCTCAAAACACATGCCCTGACCCCCGGTTCCAGATTGGTGGTATCTGAAAACAGCAATGCAAACTGATTTTGTGTGCTTTTAACACCTGAGTATCCTTAATTTATGCATTAATTAAATATGATAATGAGATATTTCTAAAAGTTTAGAATTAGCTAAATTAAGGGAAGTGAAAGACAAATGTATGATAGAGTAGAAAATGTAATGGTAAGACACAGAACAATGGCAAGAACACAGCCTTTCTTCTCCTGTTTTGTATGAGAAGGAACTCTACAGGATTTTAAAAATACAAGCTAAAACATATACCCTGCATCAGAGCTTAGCAGCAATAAGAAAAACTAAGCTAAATAATATAAAATGAAGTTTAGAAAAATTACAGGAATAATTATGGAATGGAGGAGAATTAATCCTAGTAAAACCAGTATTTTTGAAGGAAAACCATAGAAACACCATAGAGAAGCTCAGACAGTTTGTAGGACCCAAAATGATCAGTCCATTATCACAGGAACCTCTTTAGTGTTGCCATTTCATCAGGATGGTCAAGAAAGATTTCAATAGTTAAGAATGTAAGTTTGCTTTGAAAAGGAACTACTCTGTGGGTTAAAAGTGAGAAACCATGCTGGTCAGCAGCACCTAAAACTCCACCTAATGGGCATTGTTAACTGTGTGTGAGAACAACTTGGAGATGAGAACTGGATTGACCTTTCATCATTTTATAAAGATCTGTACTGAGCCTGTTTTGGCACATATTACAGATAACAGCATTGGATTATAAGTCATATTGCACACCTAGTTTTCTGTAAATCTACCATCACACAGCAAAGTGGAGAATTTGGGGGAAAAGCAGGTGAGGAGAAAAAGAGAAGCAAGCGTACAAATCCAACAGTTAATAAAATACCTCTAGGTCTAGGACATACTTCCCATTACAATATATTTGGAAAACTGCCCCAGCGTAGCCTGACAATGCCTTGGACCTCCCTCTCTTCCCATCCCTCACATGCCCTTTCCAAGTGGATGATGAGGAACCAGGCAATGGAGGGCAGGGAGGAGGAAGGGACTGATGGAGGCCCTGTGAGACACCATGGCCATGAGCAACGCTTGCTGACAGCGCCTCCCTCTAACAAATCCACCCCACACATCACAGGCCTTTTGTCACACGAGGATATCCCTCTGCTTTCTGTGTTCACCAGTGCAGAAGCCGTTCACCCCTCCGAGGGTAAGGAGCTTTGCTCCGAGGAGTGCCATCCAAACAAAGCAGTTCATGAGGGGCACGGCAGTGCAGTTTCATTTTAACAACAGTGAGTTTACGTTTCTGCCACCTTTCATTTTTAATTCACTGTCATGGATGCATTAATTTTGTACCATCTGCATCATAAATAGAGCTTTTCCTGCAAAAGGAACACTAAGGGTCCATTATTTTTATCATCCCCCACCCTTCTGCTTTGCTGTTAATTCACTTTTTCTACATGAATCAATGTTTTCTCCCCCAGAACAGGCATGGGGGATTTATTCAGGCAAAGTGTTAATACTAAAACTGGGGCACTTCCCCTCAGCACTAGACAGTGAACAATAATGTAAAGCATTATGGTGGGACAGCCATTGCTTGAATGAAGAAGAATACACACCTGACTCATCCTTCTTGCTGTGTGTCAACAGTAAAGGATTCAGATCCGGCAGTGCCTCTGCATGCCACACAACAGGTCACGTCCTCGTGTCTTTTGGACTTGTGTACTAAGAACTTGCATTGCCACAGTCCAGAGAGGGGCAGCGATTTTTATAACACTTCTGTTCTCTGCTGAAGTGCAAGAAAGATCTTTAACATCTATTAAATCACCATTTGTTACTATTTATTCTTAAGCTTATCATTTGTAACTTTAAAGCTCTCTTTAGTTGCTTTACTTTTGGATCCTGCACACCATAATTTTTCCATTCAAGAAAAGAGTTCACCATGTCAGGAGGCAAAGCCATGTACTACTTTAATATCTCTCGAAGAGATGAAAAAGGTATGAATGGATCCCACGGTCTAGGCAAACACCTATTGTACTGATGTGACTGCATGGAAGAAATCAATACCTAGAATATAAAAAGCCAGGTTCACTTTTGGCATTAAGTTTCTCGTCCTTTACTACTCTTGCCCTGAAGCATGCCCGTGTCTTTATTTACCTCCATCTCCTGCTCTCTCTTCTCGTATCACTCCTGCTCACTCACAGTATCAAAATCACTTTTGCCCTGTGGGACACCTGACTCCTCTCTTCAAATCTTTTTTGCCTGCAGTGTAATTGTTAAGGTCTTATCCTCCCATCTTCGTGGGTTTACCCATGCTTCCTGCTTCTTTCCAAGCATAAAACACAATTAGGGGTAAGAAAGATGCCGTAGGCCTGCGGAGTTTGAAACCATTATGTTTAAGTCTGGCAGTGGGTCAAGGCAGAGATGCAGCTGCGAAGCTGCATTTTTGGTATACATTGGTATACATTTGGTATACATTGTGCCTAATGTAGTAGAAGTGAGCTGTTTAAACTGCCAGTTGAAACATTTTTGTGATGGAAAACCACAGTGACATGAAATACACCACCAAAAAGAGAACGGGGAAGGACAGGGGAAATGATAACTGCTGTTCAGTGAACTCACTACCTCACTGTCAGATGAAACAAGGTGACAAGGAAAACCTGATCATGGGTGCTTGACTGTGCTCTCCTACCTGACCTCCTCCAGAGCAAGTAACATCCATCCACTGCGGCGACAGCAGTCACAGCCCTCCAAATAAAGTTGCATTTCATGGTGAATAAAAAATATGGCTTCAATCTCTTCTTTTTTGCCAAAAATGCCACATTTATGGTGCTTGCCTGTCCTGGTTTCAGCTGGGAGAGAGTTAACTTTCTTACTAGCAGGTATAGTGCTATGTTTTGGATATGGGATGAGAATAGCGTTGATAATACACTAATGGTTTTAGTTGCTGCTAAGCAGTCAAGGCCTTTTCTGCTCCTCACACCACCCTGCCAGCGAGTAGTTGGGAGAAGACACAGCCGAGACAGCTGTCCCCAACTGACCAAAGGGATATTCCATACCATGCAACATCCTGCTCAGTACCTAAAGCTGGGGGAAGAAGAAGGAAGGGGGGGATGTTTGGAGCTATGGCATTTGTCTTCCCAAGGAACAGTTACGCGTGAGGGAGCCCTGCTTTCCTGGAGATGGCTGAACCCCTGCCTGCCGATGGGAAGCAGTGAATGAATTCCTTGTTTTGCCTTGCTTGTGTGCACGGCTTTTGCTTTACTTATTAAACTGTCTTTATCTCAACCCACGAGGTTTCCTATTTTTCTGATTCTTCTCCCCATCCCACTTGGAAGGGGAAGACGTGAGCAAGCAGCTGCATGGTCCTAGCTGCCGGCTGGGGTTAAACCACAACATTGCCCTTCAAGAATTTTCAAGAATATGTACTGATTAGCTTGATGCAACATTAGCTAAAGACTAGGAATGATGCCATATGTATCCGTTCTTGTATCACGCATAGGATACAATGGGAGAAACCGGGTTACAGTTCTGCTAAGTTATTAAATGCTCTTCCGGTTAATCGATGTGATTGTACAGCCTATGGGCAGGACAAGAGTGCAGGTAACTCTTCAGTGGTCCCTGTGCGATAAGAGATAAAGCAGCTACTCACTTCTCTACTTCCGAGCTACAACCATGAAGGCTCAGACTCAAATTCTGCTGTTCTCATTTCATATAATATTGGCCTCACTATAACAGTCCTGCAACTTCAGAGATCAACTCTAAAGCTAGAGGCCGGATTCACAGGCTGTGTCTCAATTGCTTGGTAATGTTCTTCTGAACATGGGAAAAAAGTCATAGGAAAATATACGTTGTTGAGAAAATGTCATAGGAAAATACAAGCTGTAAAATCAGCATTACTAGATGGTGTGCTTTATTTTGTATTCTTTGGTATCATCTTGGTGAGTTTTCCCATAAATCTGTGTTGCTACTCCATGTTTTATCTTATAACTGATATTAAATAATGGTATTCTTTTTTTTGTTGTTGTTTCAATTAGTGTGCATATTTGAAATTTTACATTGTATTAACTGAAGAATATTATCCAAGCAAAACTATCAAGTGTAAGATTAAGAATTGAAATCTATACTGTTAACTCAAGGCTACCACACACTACAGAGCAAAGCCTTTTAAAGAATACTATACAATACATTACAGATCTAAGCTTTTCAAAGCAGGATATGCAGGATTAAGGATACATTTAAATCCAAACATGATAAAAGGAAAAAACCAAATAGGCAAAACATGACTACTTTATAGTGATGTTATGTAAGAACTTACATGGGGAACTAATTCATCCCCTGGTTCTATCTTGTAATGGTATCAGGAGCAAAAAAGGTATTTTAAAACATTAATTTTTTTTTTTTTTTTGGTCCTTATCTAATCTCATACTATAAATACTAAAATACTTTAATCCAAACTGTATGGCTATTGCCATCACAGTGCAGAGCTCATTTTGTTTGTGAGCCTCAATCCTGTATTTTCTGTTTCAGCACACTTCAATTTCTCTTCAGTACCAGCTCAGCTCTGACATTTTGGGAGTTTGTGACCACTGAAATACTTAGCTTCATGACACTTTTCAGATAACCACAGAATTATCTGTACTCTATTCTATTTTCAAGTTTGTGACAGATATTCTCAGTACTGACTCAGTCTTGAAGCTACTTGCGTTTTCAGGCAAAAATGCTAAGATTACACTATCCTTTGGGACTATGTATACTGCCTACATCATATATGTCTATTTTGTAAGCAGCTTAGGATAGTGACCGTGTATTATATAAAGCGGGGCGTATAAACCAATGCCCTTATTTAGTAATAACCCATGTTCTCACTCCTTCTGACTGTAGTGCCCAGTGGCAGGCTGGGATTTATTAGGGAGAAGACGAGTGATAGCACAATAACATCTACTAAAACACACTTGTTATTCCTGCCTTTCTCGTTTGAAGTTGAAAACAGCCAGCAGCAGCGGTGTAACCTCCTTAGTAATCAATAAACATAAGAGGCTCCCAGATCGCCTCCATGTCATTCCATCTTCCACCTCCCAAGGACGAAAGGCTGTGATGGAGACGGCAGCATTATCCGTGGGAGGGTACCACTGCTCCCCTCCCTCCATCCCTCCCTCTCTCCCTCCCTCCCCTGGGCTCCCATAGAAATATGCTGCCTTTGAAACTCACGTGCCAGGATATTATTCAAAGATTTATGGTTCCTGATTCTCGCTACAGTTCGCTCTTGCTGCTTTGTTTACTTGGCAGGGTGAGGGAGGGAGGAGGGAACTGGATTAGCCTCCGAATCCCGCAACAAAAGGCAGAAAAGCTCTGCTTTATGTGTTTAATAATCTGCATTTCTAGAGAATTACTGAATATGCTGGAATTAACTCCAGAAAATTTGGCATATTTTAAAATAGTTATTCATAGCGCTTAAGCAACACTTCACATCAAAATAGATTTGAAGCCAACAGGGGTTTTGTTCTGATCTGCTAACCACAGTCACATAAGATAGGAGCAAAACAAAATGATGACACTACCAGATGAGCAGAATTTAATTATTAAAGTCCCTGATCTGTTTTTATCTCCTTTACCTTTAGATGCATAAATGTCACACAGATAAAAATAATCAGAACCACTGGAACGGAAATATTGGGAAAAAGAGGGGGAAGTAATTCAGGTTTTTTTGGTGAAGCGAACAATTCTCTTCACATTTGTAAAGACCTTTATAGCTTAGAGAGGACTAAAGTATTTCTCTGAACATAACATGGGGAGAGGACTGGGGTGTTGTTTTTGTGGATTTCTTTTTAAGAGAGGAAGAAAACTATCTAGTCTTTGCTCATGGTATTTTTATACACATATCATGCAATGGCTCAAAACGCTAATTTGCTTAATTGCATTAGTCCACTCCCCTCCTGTTATGGGAATTCAAGCTTCAATGGCAAATTCAACCTCCTAATGAGATTATGGTGACGTTCCCAATATGAGGCTGTAGGGTGGCAGTACGATGGGCACGGGAGGCACGCGTTTCCTTGGCGACTGGCTGAGTGGTTAACCCTGGTAAGAAAGGGTGGAGGGAGAAATCAGTTTGAGTGACAGTACTTCATCCTTTAAACTTCAGCTCATGGCTGAGCAAAGCAGAAATAGTGCCAAGCAATGACCATGGGGAAATTACCCTTGTTTTAATCTCTGTTTCTTCCAGCTGATGTCAGTAGAAGGGGACAAGACAAAGGACCTCAAGCTGTGGTAAAGATCATTAAAAGAGAAGAATATAAAGTCACGGACATCACAGTGCCATCTATTAAATATTAATTTCTGTTGAATGCAGACATTTTTCTTTGTTATGCTGTTTGGCACTATTATTATTATACTATCTTTAATCCATTTTGTATAGTTTTATTCCTTTTTTAACCTCCTTTGTAATGAAGGTGCCTTTTAGTCAGGTCCACCAGCTAATCAGATTGCTTTCTCTTCATTACTCACATTGAGCTTTTAGAGTCTGAAGCCTCAGCTCACTGGAATATACGGTCACAATTTAAGTTCTGTGGAAGAGCTGGAACTATGCCAGAAACACAGCACATAGCTATGTTTTTATTGCCGTCATATCGAGAGCAGGGGAGATGCTTTAGAATTTGGGAGTATTTAATCACAAACATGCCTGATTACTGTACAGGAGTAAAATACATGTGTCTATAATTCACAGCCTCCAGTGGAAACAACTAATAGTCTTATTTTGCCATTTATCCAATAAGTTGTATTAAGACAAATGTAGGGCAACATTAAAGAGATGATGCCTATGAATGGAGAAAGACAAAAATTTGCGGGGGGGATATTATTTTTTCCCAAGGCATTTCTGAGTCAGAGGACAATGTTGCCCACATGCAATTAAGCAGTCTATCACCCACACACATGGATCCCCTGAGCCTGGGTTAGTTCACAGCAGTGCAAATCTAGAGGATTTCCATTGCAGTCAGTAAAGTTAAGCTGTTGTGAAAAACACTCATAAAAGCAATATTGTTCCCACTTTCACAAGACTGGGTACATGAGGAAAGACTAGAGGTGCACGCTTGTGGGTACACCTGAACGAAGGGCTCCAAAGGCTACGTGAATCTGAAAGCGATAGAAAACTTACTCTGAGCACCGAGCACCATCGGCGGGTGATGGGCCTCTCTGGCATGTGGCTGCTGCCCGGGAGGGTGGTGGCGGGGAACAGCGTCCTGGTGCAAGGGTGAGAAGAAAGGGAGAGACCATCTCTATGTGAAACCAACAGCAGCAACTTCTAATTCCTCTACGCTCTAATTTAGTACAACTGAGAGCGTCACCAATTGCTGAAATCTTTTCACTATTTTTAAACCATAGGGAGCAAATGGAAATCATATTGTAAAGACAGAAACTTAATTAGTGTTTTTGAGAGCTAGTCATCTGCTAAAGGAGAAGCGACAAGGCCAGTTTTACATTCCTTACCTCTTCTCTGCTCTGGGAAGGTTTCTGATGTCTGTTGCCGATCCACCCAGTTTCCTTTATTGTGGCTTTGGCTGCGATGGCTCCCAGCAGATCATTTTGATGTAGCTGGTCACCAGGGTTAAAATAGAAGAATACATGGGGGTTTCAGCTTGCTTTTGGTTTTGTTTTCCTCAGTGCTCTTAGAAAAGCCTGTAATTCTTATAATCACATCCTGACCCTGGTTCTCAAGTTCATCTATTTTTGAAGATACCTACATTGTAATCAAAGTTGCCATTATGGCATGGCTATGTATACCTGCAGCGGCTTTCATCTAGCTGTATTCAGATTAAAGGTTTCTGCAACCTTTGGGCTGCTGAAGCCAATGGCAGGGACAGCCCCTCACAGCCCTACAAGGAACGCTGGGCATCCACTTGTGAGGGCCATGGGCTTGGTGGCCCTTCCCATGACAGCTCCTGCCTACCTGGCTCTGCTGGAGTTACACCTTTGCCTCCTAGAAATACTTTGTTACCCCCGTCACGATCAGATTGTCTGTAGTTAGGTCTTCAAAACATGACCTTCTTCAGTCCTTCAGCCCAAATACTTATGAAGGGCATGGCCAGTTCTGCTCATTAAGCTCTCACAGTTCATGCAGGCTGAGAGTATAGCCCCAAACGCAGCAGCTACTGTTGGGGCTGCACCACACATCTGTGGCTCCTCCTCTCCAGCTCTGGATTTTCTTTTGAAAATCTTTCCTTCTCAGCTTTCTTCAAGCTTCTTTGTTGTTTCCTGTTGGTCTAGAGCCCAAGAGAAGATATTCTGGTGTTCTTCTGAAAGTTCAGCATTTTTTTTTAAGAAGTTGAGAGGCTGGGAAGAAGGCGACATATTCACAGCACCCTTTTAACGTATTTGATACATAATCAAATACAATCAAATATTTTGTTACATAAATTAGGAGTCTAATCTCTCTTGATTTTCCTAACAGTGAAAGAGATGACTCCTCCTGATTCCACTTGGTGGAGGAACCTAATTTAAACATCCAGATTTAGAGGAGTTAAGTATATGATGTGATGACTCCTTCCCACTCCTATTCATTTTTCCACTGCTCACATGGGTAGGAAATTCAGATGTATGTTACTATTTTTTTAGCCACGTGATGTGACCCCTTATTGCTAATGAGAAGAAATTAACCTTTTGAAATGTGAGGATGAAATTACACTCTCTTCAGGACTAGAGCCATGAGCTAATATAATCACATAGAGCCTAGTAAAGAGCTATGGAGACACCAGAACCCCAGATCTGAAATTTGTGTCTATAATGAGAAAACCAGAACCCTTATTAAAGGGTTATTTAAACAGGCTCAGCATCACAATCCCAACCCATTCTGCTTTGGCCAGGAACAGAGAATAGTTAGAGAGTAAAGGTGCGAACCCAGATCTCCACCCACACTTTTAGTGGGAGAAAAAATCATCTTCCAGCTGGGTTTTGCCATTGACTAATCCTGCAACATCAAGAATTTTGATTTTCATGGAGAGGCCTAAGAACTAAAAGGAGCTCTTAAAGTGCAGCCCCAGCACTGTTTGGAACTGAATTTTGGGTGTGTAACATACACTCACGAGTCTTTGGCTGTACTATGTTTTGAACACAGCTGCAAGTACTCATGTAGTCATTCCCTTAGAAACATCCATCTTGGTTATGGAAATATTAGTATTATTAGAAAATAACTAATAGTCATTAGGAGAGTGCACCCTCATCTGACCATATGCTAAGAGAAGAACTGTGGCATACAGGCAATATTATTTGAAATTTTTAAAAAAAGGGTGTGAGGGCAAAGAAAGGCCAAGATAGAACCTTGTTATATTGTATTACCATAAAATACAAATAAATAGAATAAAATGCAGTCATTATTCCAATTCAGTTTTTGAGGAGATCCTTAATTATGGCTCTGCCACAGGTGCCTGGTCAAGAACACTGCCCTTCTGATTGCCAGAAACATTTTCAAATTATTTGACATATGCTTAGGTGAGGTGCTTGTGAACCCACAGCGGAGGAATAAGAAGGTATAATGCAACGGCATTAAGTACATTTATCCAATGCAGAAAATACTTACCTACATTAATCCATCTCCCTTTTGGTTCTGCTGTCTTGTGCATCAGATGAGATGTCAAGTTAAATATTGCAATGCTAGTAAAAGAGGATTTGCTGCTGTTATTGACAGAGTTTTAAGAAAAGCAGAGGGTTAGTTTCTTGTGCCACCACAAAAGGAGCCCTACATATATATTTTAGAAACAATCAAAGTACATACAATTAGATGCTGGTTGAAAGATGCTTCCACTCATATGCTAACAATTTTGTTGGCAAGATCTAGACTGTGCTTTTAATATTATCAACATTTTTTCCAGTTTCTCTCTTCCATTTCAGTATGTCTGCTTCTTTCCTCCTCCTTCTCCAGCTCTTCTAATTCTTCTGCTCCCATTGCAATAGCGCTCCGGAGGCTCCTGTCAATCCTGTCCTGTAGGTATGAAATGTGCACGAGACTTCCGTGCTACGGCTCCTTGGGATCCCGGCCCGAGGATCTGAGCCCTACTCGCTCTCCGGGGCTGCCTGGGGAGCACCTGTGTGCAGCCTGGACGATGCTCAGCTACCCGCTTTCTGACTGGCAAGAGGCTGCTTTGATGGTTCATCTGGGCACACCAGGAGCTCGGCTCAGCTCAGCTCGTGCTGACAAGGTAGGCAACACCCCCGCTAACTCTGACAGCCTGACAATATAGGTTTAATACTAACAAGCACAATTTCTTCTTCCAGTACCTCATTAAAATTTGCTTGATTAGTCTCATGCCTTCTTCCTCTGCTTCCCCACTTCTACACCCTCATCTAAATTCAATTTACCTGTGATATACTCCCATCCATTCTCTACTTTTCTTTGTTTTCTCCTCAAACACTCTCGTTCTCTTGCCTACAGCAACAGTGGCCAAGCGCACCGAGCTGTTAGAGCGCAAATAAGTGGTTGCTGAGCTTCCGAGCCCTCACTAACACAGCCTTGCATGAAGTTAAATGAGAAAGAAGGGGACATGATGGGTCATGCGCGTGGGAGTGAGGTCAATGTGCTAGCCACGGCTGAGACGTACTTTCTAATGAAGAGCTTTTAAGGGAGATCAAAGATGAGGCTGCCCAGATGTGCTGAGGTTGCAGTGTACCAGAGGAGGACGGAAACGGGTCCAGGTCCCTCTGGTCACCCTTCACTGAAGCCCCTCACAGGAGACTGAGGGGATGTGAAGGAAGAAGGAGAGCGCAAGGCACCGAGTGCCCCGAACGACACAGGGCAGATCTGACTCTGCTGAATTACTACTTGGCGTGCAACATTTAAGATGTGAGGTTTGACTGTCTCACATCTCTACTGACATTTGCATTCTCTCTCCTATTCATTTTAGTTACTCTTATCTTTTGCCATATAGGAAAATGTGAACCTCAATGCTTTTTTAAACGGCATACCGCTTTCAGAAAGCCATTACAGTAGCATAATCCCCTTCTCTTTCTCTTTTCATGGCAGAGCTGGGACAAGTTCAACTTTCTCTGGAACCACTGACTTGCTGAAGTTTTTAAAATAACTGAAACATATAAAAAAGCCCCATATTAATTCAGTAGGAATTCAGGTGGCAGATTAGAATTGGATGGCTGATTCAACTAATCAACTCTGATGGCTGTTGATCAAGCTGATAACTGATGTACTCCAGGGACTGCTTTCTGACCGCTTCAAAGACAGGCAGGCACCTGGAGGCAAATGTCTAATTTTCATTTGGACGCCTACATGAGACAAACCCCTCTTTTAAGCCTTTTGTCTCTCAAACACTGGTATTTATTTATGACGCTTAGTTAGAGTTGTGCAATGCAGAGCAAAAATTGATTTTATTGCAGAATATCTGAAATTCTCTTTTTCTCACTGACCTAATTGCACGCTGTTGCCATTTACTGGGAAAAGAGAAGTTGAACTTGTCAGGATAGCCCTCCTCCATCCTCCTTTGTGTTCCATTATTGACAACATCTTTCATTTCAGCAGGCATCTAAACTTTCTTCCTGAGCTGCTAGCACAGCCTAGCACAACTGCAATGATTTAAATCTATCCTATCCAAATGCATTTTACCCGTCAGTATCTTATGACCCAGGAAGACATAAAACTCAATTTACTCATTAACCTTAGCTTCCTGAAACTGCAATTACTGCCCTGTGGACAGTTGGTAATTGAATTGAATAAGAGTAGCATGCAAATGCCAGTGGTTGCTAGCTACTGCTAAAAAGATAATCCTGCACGCGTACAAAAATCGCATGTGGCACACAGACAGCAGGTAGCAAAGCGGAGTGTTAGAAAGGAAAATAGATAAAATAGCATGTGCAGGGATTAAGGAGATGCAAAAGACCAGAATCACAGGAACCCACTCAGTGGAAATAAACACAGTATTATATGAGCTTAGGTTTACAGTTACAGTTAATGGCACACAGTTATTACTTTTGTATTGAAAAGCATTTTCTGAGTGGATGGCTTTGCTGCAAAATCAAATCCTGTTTTTCTTCCTGCCTTTTGTAATTCAAGATGTTAGGTGGCATTTTATACAGCCTAGTATCCCTTGCCTCAACTGCAGCAAAAGAGGTCAAGACATTACAAATAAGGACCAGAGTTAGCAGAAGACGATTCGGTTTGAAGTGCACTTGTCTTTCAACATTTTTACTTTGCATTTTTTTTCCTCCCATTGAACCACGAGTGTATGCTTTTCCAGGCTTGTAGACAGAGCTTTTGCATTTTTCAGCTTTAGTTAATTTAAGTGTAGATGACCCTGGTCCCTTACAGCTACATTTCATATCTCAACATGGCCCTTGCAGAAATATCTCACTGGTTGGTTGAATGCATTTATTATGCAACCTTGTATTCCTCTCACATTTAAATTTTGTTTAGTTTCCTGGTTCCAGTCCTAATTTCTTGCTTTCTTCCTTCACTACTGGAAGATGTTCCAGTAAATAAAAAATGCCACTTTAGGAGCTTTAATCACCACGGTTCTGATCCTATGCAAGACATGCCTACATTAGCATTTTAATTGAGATCAGAATCATCCCTTCCGACTGCACTTCACCTGACATCGCAGAATTGTGTTCGAGAAAATGAAGTGGATCTCTTCTAGAGGAAACTAAACCAGGTGATCTTCAGGGCCACAGCAGTCAGTTTCTGAGGCTACAGCAGAGCAAGCCCAAAGCAATCCCTTCCCTAGCAATGCCCATGCAGATTTCCCAGCACCAACTCAGTTCACTGGATCTGATCATTTTCGATCACATCACTTGTTAAGATTGACAGAGCACCCACAACATATGTAAGTATACACAGCTTTCTCCAGCTTTAACTTTGTGATGCCTTGCAAGAACATACAGAAGTTCTACAGCTATCTACAGAAAACAGTATGATTTTTTTGGCTAATATTTTTTGTTGTAAATGATGTCTCTTTAATCTGATATTTGACTTATTAGAGTTGTCTGGTTCTCCTCTTCCTTATTCTTGTTAACATCAGAGATGGACATAAATACATCTTTCCAGGACCTCTCAGGTCTTCAAGTGTTTTTGAAGAGCAACTGTCAGTGCTAAAGAAGATTTCTGATTCCTTGGAAGATATCACCTCCTTAACACAATTAATGCATACTTTGTTTTTCTGAGCATTCTTATATCCTTCGCATCCACATTCCCGTTCTTGTGGCACAAGACTTTTTCTGTGACAGGAAAAAAAGGATCTTGGGAATTCTGGATACATTTTCTAGACTTTTCTTTTCTGTTTTTTTGTTGGGTTTTTTTTTTTTTTGAGACCACTTTGTTTACCGCTCACACAGTTCCTGGGTGGGTTTTTTTTATTATTTTTTCCATCTTTCTGGTAAGGATTATTTAATTTTCTTTTCACCACCTTTACAGAAGATTTCATTAACTTAAGCAATTCTTTGATTTCAGATGGCTACACCAACAATGACTTGCCAGTTTCCACCCGAGGCTGCAGCGAAGCAAATGGGCCGTAGCCAGGTTCCTAGGCCCAGCCCACAGGTTTTGGACCAAACCTGCATGGCATCATGGCTGAGGTTCGGCAGGCTTTGGCTGAACTTGTCTCAACCTGACTGGAAACCTTGGTTTAGCTTGTTCACTTGTAGCAAATCTTTTTTTTCGCAGTGATCAAACAGACAGCTACTACCCAACCTGTTTCCTTTTGCTTATTTTAATCATGTGATGTAATTTTTATAGAGATAGTAGTGGCAGTTGGTTATTCTACATCAAAAAAAGTTTCTAGGACTCAAACATACAGTGACCAGTGTAATTACACAGGAATAGAGGCAAGATATGACAGCAAAGGCCTCCGAAGTGGGGACACTGGATGCAATTTAGACAAATACAGGCCTGGGCTGATAAGGGCTGGAACACCTCTCCTGTGAGGAGAGGCTGAGAGAGTTGGGGTTGTTCAGCCTGGAGATGAGAAGGCTCCGGAAAGACCTTATTGCGGCCTTTCAGTACTTAAAAGGGGCCTACAGGAAAGATGGGACCAACTTTTTAGCAGGGCCTGATGCAATGGGACAAGGGGCAATGGCTTGAAATTAAAAGAGGGAAGATTTAGACTAGATATAAGGAAAACATTTTTTACAATGAGGGTGGTGAAACACTGGCACAGGTTGTCCAGAGAGGTGGTAGATGCCCCATCCCTGGAAACATCCAAGGTCAGGCTGGACGTGGCTCCGATCAACCTGATCTAGCTGAAGATGTCCCTGCTCATTGCAGGGGGGTTGGACTAGATGACCTTTAAAGGTCCCTTCCAACCCAAACTATTCTACAACTCTATGATAAGAAGGGGGTAGGGATAACACTAAGAATGCAAGTACTCACCCATGGCCAATTAAAGATACACACAATTTGGAGCTGGGCAAAACCAGTGTTCAGAGTATAAGAGAGCAAACCCCAAGTATCCAACACATGTAAAATGCACTGTATATTGTAAGCACGGATGTAACACACTTACAGACCAGTGATGAAAGAACAAGGTGTATGAGTGTGTCAGTAAACAGGAAAATAGCCCCATGTGGAGCCTAGGGCGATGAAGAAGCTGCCAAGATCATATTCCTCCTGACAAAGACAAGGAGGAAACCCAACCATCAGCATCACACTCCACACATTGTGTGTACGTGTGCTCATGTGTGTTTCTCTGCAACAATTTAAACTGATTTTTTTTTTTAAACAGTGAGAAGTATTTAATTAGACAATTGGGACTGTGACATTTAGTAACTGGACTAATGGTAGTAACTGTTTATTGCATTTTAAGTCTAGTAAGATTTCAATTAGACCAATAATAAATTCTTGGCTTTGCATATGAGGTATGCCCCCATTTCTGCCCATGACAAGATTTTGAGAACAACAAACTGATTTCAATTAAGATTCATTTTGTTGCCATTTTGAGTAATCCTTGTCTGGATGCACACAGTTCACAAGAACCTTCGAAGGCGAGTTACTTTTGTACAGATTTGTATCCAGAACAATGCCAGTGGTGCACGTTAAACATAACCAACTGCAAACTTCTGAATGAGTCAACGTGGAGATTTTTCCCTGCTTTTAAACTGCTTTCAATCCACTCTTCAGCTGACAGACACAGTGCGACGTGCCAGGGCTTTCCTTAGAGTGGTGACTATGCACTTCTACTGAAAAAAACTACCCATCTCATCTGTCCTCCTCCACACATTCCACTGAAGAGAATTCTCTAAGGGACATCAGACTGACATCGATATGGGATAGTTGGTAGATCCTGTAATCAAAGAATAGAAGACACGTAGAAAAATTACATTGGAGATCTAATAATATCTGTGACAACCAGCCATTATAGACGGCATAAAAAGAGAGATCCACTTGATCTAATTTACCTGGATTTACAAAAGCCATTCAACCACGTCCCTCACTGAAGGCTCTTAGAGATACTAAGATGCCATGGGATAAAAGAAAATGTCCTCTTCTGGATAACTTACTGATCAAATGATAAAAAGCTATTGTCCTTGGACAAAGATGGTAATAGAAAAAATGTACAGAGGAGGGCTGTAAGGACATTTAAAGGTATGAAATGTCTTCAACAACAGGAACAACTGAAAATATTAGGACTTGTCAAGCCTGTAAAGGATACGACTGATGAAAGTATTTGATAAAGGATCTTAAAATTATGGGTGGCAAGAAAAGGTAAAAAGGAAACAACTGTTCCCTGTTTCTTCTGGTAAGAGAATGCTGGGGTGTGAAATGAATTAGCAGATGATAGTTTCAAAATAAAGGGAAGCACTTTTTCTCACAGCATACAGTTATGCTGTAGAATTTACCATCACCGTATATTGTGGATATCAATAATCCACATGAGTCTAAAAAAACCACCAGCAATCCGACCAATTCTTGGAAGAAAAATCCATTGTGCTATTACAATTCATCAGTTCCAGGACAGCAGAAGTTTACCATCAAAATTTCCTACCCAGCAGGGGAAAAACTACTTCCTTTTAATCCTTGTCTATTATAGGATGGCAGTAGGGGAAAAGCTTCTATTTTATGTTTGCCTGTAATCATGGGGGATTAAGTTAAAGAAGCCTGAGCAGTCCCTTCCACTTCTCTGTTCTTAAAAATCAAAACTGCATTGGAGCAAACACAGCCATGCCCATATGGTGCAGGTCCTCACTGGCTGTAGATGGATGTTTCGGTCTCCTCTTTCTCCCAGTGGTTATCAGAGCTCTTTGGACTTTGTCCTTCTCCTGACATGCCACTAGAAACCCCATTAGGTGCAGTTGCAGTATCCTCCAAGAAGCAACTACAATAAGAAATCTGTAGCATAAAGTAAGTAATTTCATAATTTGGCAGGTAACACATTTTGGTTGCCCTACTGCCTTCCCTCCTGCTTTTCATACAAGCTTGGACAATTCCATAAAGCCTGTGTTTACATAGCTACTGTGAATTTGCATCACTGTCCCTGAGAAAGAAAACTGACTGCTTGCTTCAGTACTAGCCGGCTTTTAGAGACCCATAATTTTATGCCAGTTCGGGAAGGTGTTTGTGGGATTGTGCATACTAACACATTGAGATACACATAGTAAAATTTTATAACCCTTAAATGCAACATAAGAAGGCTTTAGAGAACATAATAAGGAACTCTGGGTTAGAGGAAAACATAACAAATTTAATCTAAAAAAGCATCTTAATTCCCTCATAACAACAAAAATCATAGCCAACACCAAACAGGATTCCTCCTTTCTAAGAGACTAAAATAATCTTCAGGAAATAAAAACTTAAAATTATAAATAAAGTTTTTCATAACTATCTGTTAGGATCTACAGAAAGCTGGATTCTTTTGCAAGGGCTGGCACTTACCCAGACTGACATAAAATTTTGTTTTAATAGCATTGACCCTGTAATCCTCTGTGATAAAACAGCATCCTTGAACAGAATTGAAGAATTGAAGCAACCTTGAAGAACAGAATTGGACCTCTGAAATACTTAGAATTAAAATGAAAATTTGACCTTTACAATTTTAAGGAAAAACATGCTTCAAAGACAGTTTATGTATATTTTTGCCAGTGTTGGAAGGAAAAATATTTTCACTCAAGACCACCTAAATCAAGTAACAGTACAAAGAACAAATTTTAGGGGCAATTTTAAGAATTAAAAAAAAAAAGATATTATGAGTCCTGACAGAAAGGCAAATAAATAAATCACACTGAGGGTTTTTTATGTTTTGATTCATTTATTAGGAAATGAAGAAGGCCCATCTGTATACTTAATGATTTTTGAAAAAGTCATCAAAGGGGATCCTCAAAAAGTACAACTAAACAAATTGCATCTATCATACAGATGACTTTAAGTTCGTTAGAAATATCCCTTCTGTCAGCAAGATACTTAAACACAACTTTGCATACAGAAAGAGCAATGTCTATTTTCAATCCTTCAATACTTCCTTCCTTGTATCAACACAACACACTTGTGCATTTCTTTGGCTAACTTTTCAGCGCCCTCAGCCATTCACCACTATTATACTTTAAGTTGCTGCTTTGGAAAAGCAGCAGGAGTTTTGCAAAAGAGACATTTGCTGAGTAGGAAGCAGCAAGAAGCAATTGCTAATCCAACAGGACAGGTAACAGACTCTTTCACGGTGGAGCTTCAGTGACCCCTAATGGACAATTCCCACCAGTGCGCCTGCCCTTGCAGGAAATCCAACCCACGCCATAAAAACGCACAGTACTCAAAACTCCTCGTTTCAGCCTGATACGAACTCCGGCACTTCTGCTTTCCCTTATTTAGTATGAACGCTCACACTCAAGACGACGGTACCTACTAGGATGCCACTTTTGTATTTTGACCATTTGAAATGTTCTCAGCCAGAAGGAAGAGAAAGGTGAATAAACTCTACATTTAATGCAGCCATTCAGACAACTAGTTAGGACAAAGCCAATTCAGCTTTTTAAAAAACTAGAGCCAACAGGTTTTACATCTTTCAACACGAAATAAAACAATGTTAAGGACTAACATCTCAAATTGACCCATTTAAACTATTTTAAAAGGAAGACTTGCAATCAGCACAATCAAGTCTGTATAAATGGGAGTAGTAATTTAAAAGACACAGTCCAAATATTTCTGCCTTTTCTCCCCAGAAGTGAGACCTATACCTGCCATTAGTATGGCAATGAGTTGTTTCCATTACAGGGAAAGGATTCTTTACTTCAGCAAAACTACTACTGTTTCCACTGAATAAAAAACTGCCAACACAAGAAGGGAGAATGAATTCACGCTGGTTGGTGCAGTTACTTTTTGTCTTTCACAAACTGCAGAGATGAACTCAAGTGAATGAACTCCCAGTGAAGGAAAGTGACCAAGCTGGAAATGGGCTCCGTTCCCTATTCCCCTTCTAGAAAAGGTTTTTGTTCATGTTCTTTCATTACAGGCTTGATCGCTCTGTTCCCCTTTTCCTACCTACCTTGCTTTCCTTCCCGCCTCAGAAATGTACCTGCTACAAATCGAATTTCTCTTCCTATCTCAATGAGATAGGAGATTTTTGACACAAAAAAAGGTAAAGGTATTGAACAGAAGGATGCCAGCAGCGACAGCTACCAGAACAGCCCCATTTAGACAACTGATAGCACTAGTCTGTAAGAAAACTATTGGCTTCCAAGGCTAACTGGATTAACTAGAAATCCTTGCCCAAGTCAGAAAGACCTACCAAATTCCCAATCCTGCTTAAATCTAGCACCCTAAGTAATGATCGCTTTGGAGTATCACTTTCACAAATAACAGTGATAAAAAGGCAAACCAGCTAAGGCAAATCCTTTGCTGCCAGAAGTTCCAGCCCCTGGAATGACATAAATAACAGATTAAATTAAATTAAATGAGGGAATGCTGAAATCTCCAGCAAAGGCACAAGTACGCAGCCCTAAGTTTGCTTTTGCAAGTCACCCTATCCTGACTTTCAACTTCCAGTCCTTTTTTCCACCTTTGTCACATCCTCCTTCCTCAGAAGTACCAAATGTTGACATTAGTCATATATCTCTGCTCTGAAGGAGCAGAATATCTGGTGAAAGGAACATGTGACTGTCACTATTCCTCTAGTGCACACAGCACAACAGCACATAATTCAAGATATGCTGGTAAGCCAGTAGCTTTCAGCTCTTTGCGTATCATGACTCACTATTACACAAGAGAAATTTCCAGTCTTCCTACTTTCCTTCTGGTCACCTACAAAGAAATGATCTGTTAACTCAGCCCACTGGTTGAATGTCCATTATAGGCGGATCTAAAACTTTACAGACACAATCAAATATTGTATCAGTCTCTTGACAGAGATGAACTTTGGTTTTGGTACAAGATGCAGTGCTAACTGGACATACCACTGAAATTGTGCCATTTGAGGAATTTACTGGATTAAGTCCTAAGCACACTGAAATCAGTGGCAAACCACCACTCAATGGCCATGATCTACCTACCATTTTTTTATGAAAGCCAAGAAACCACCACTACTTTGAAGCAGATGTTACTATCCTATTTCTGACACTCCTGTGATTTCTGCTTGCCATGCTTGCTTATCAAAAGACCCTCCTGTGTATTTTCTCCAGCATGAAGAAATTGCCAGGGCCTAGACGACCTCACAGCATCTGATGAGTTTAGCGGCAAAGCATGTTGGGCTTGGCATTAGAAGGAAACAATCCCCCACACACGTCCTGAAGAGCGGGAATGGGCTACCCTTGACCAGGGCTCTGAAAGAACAGTGATCTGCTAACACAAGTTAGAACAGACTTACAGCTGCAGCCAGTGCTCATCTTCTCTTTTTTCATCCTGTGATCTCTCAGTAGTTCTGCAGACCATTCAAACAGTCCATCATTAGATGTCAGCAAGGGTTGGGCTGACAGCTGAACTTCCACGTGAGGCATTGGAGCAGCAAGAATAACTTTTTTGCCCACCCATCTTTCCGCACCACACTGCAAATGCCTGCTAGGTGGAGCAAGGACATAAATGAACTTTTTTTTGACTCATATAAAAGTTGCAGAGATAAAATTAGGAGACAAAACCCTCTTCAGTCTCATAGTATAATGGATGCAAAGCAAACAGGTTTCCTGAACTTTTTATGATTTCCAATGAATAATCAAATACATTCAAGCATTCTTACATAAATATGTCTGTCTTAAATGCAGTAATTTTTAGTTTTTGGTACAAAAGACTGCGATTCCAATCTACCTATATACAAACAGAACAGAATTACAAGAAAGTGTATCTAAGTCAAATTTCTTAATTTTTATTAAATTCAAAAAACTGCAGGAAAAAAATCACAAGTTTCTAAGTACAAATAAAAACAAATCAACTAAAATAAAATGGTTGTCAAGTTAAAACTCATTTTCCATAATTTTCCCTTCCTCGCTACTGCCCACAGTACCATCAGAAATCCTACAAGTGCTTTAGAAATTGATTTTACCTTACCAATATGATAGTAAACTGTAAGTTTACTATATAAAAAAGCAAACTGTTTAGGCACAAGGTGGCAGAGGACATAAGCACAAATATCAACCATGCTTGCTTAATTTGTCAGTTGAAGTCCAGCTGTGCTAAAGAACCGCATGGTATTGTATTCAGGATGTCAGAGCTTACTCTGTGAAACAAGGGCTATTTTTTTTTTTAATGTTAACAGTTTGTTGTGTCTTTTTTGCTTCCAGAAAACAGAGAGAAGCTGCTTAAGTCAGTGGTATACCTTACTGGTCAGTGCCAGTGTTCTGGCTACAAGAGTGGCAAAAGTGACAAAATGGGTTCCAGCACCAGAGAATGAGAAGTAGAGAAGCTGTAGCGTGAAAAAGACTGCTTCATACTTGTGTTGCCAGTGTAATTAATAGTTTGGTGACCACTTGCTGAGATAGCATGACAAGCAGTCACATGCTATTTGAAGATATCAGCTGGGCTAGGTCATCAGCTGCTCTCCCAACAGAGCAGTGATCAAGGTGAACAACTAACGTCTGCTGCTCTTCTAACTACACCTACAGGAACTGTCAAACTGAAGATTAAATCATAACAAAATTAAAACAAGTGTTGTTCCATATTCCAGATTATACCTCTTACCCATCACTTGATACTTGCCATTCTAATAACAGGTGCAGTTCCATTGTCATTCATAAATACAAAATTTTATTTGCACTTCATTAGTTTAGAAAGACCACAATGTTTTTCAATACCACAACATTCAGGACACACCAAGTTATTCAAATATGTAACTACTGATTTACCACAGCTAAACTAAACAGTGCATTTTAATAAAAGATATACCAAAGATATAATTCACAAATTCATTATCAGACAAAAACCTAACACAGTATTTGCTTGATGGGAATAATTTCCACCATTAGGAAAGAAAATAATTTTACCTTAGGTTCCCTTCCCCCCAACCCTACAGATGTCCAGACAAATACACATATATATTCCTTAACACAGGAAAATGTATCATCTTAATTATTTTTTTTTTATAAAGAATTTGTCTAGGACAGCAGCATTGCTTTTTATACTTTCTTTTAGAGCTTGAATATATATCCATTCTTTTATTGAAACTTAATGATTCTTGCAACCAAGTTTATGCTTATGCAGAAAATTATATATGCTATTTCAGAGTGCAATCTTAGATCTGCACCAGATGTGATGTCTTGGTACACAAAGAAAGGGTGCAGCATTAAATGAAATAAATAAAAGACTGCCAAAAATTAAACTTAGCTTTTCAATAAATCCAGTCAGCAGAGGATGCTACAGCCAAAAATGTTTTCACTACATTTAAAGGAAACATAATGCTGATTATGGAAGCTTTGTACATAAAGTCCTCTGTTTTTAAAAAATTTGTCTTTAAAATAGTTAGCAAAGCACCATATACTTATCTTCATACCAGAAGAGCTTCTGCCTGCCTGTTTATAATAACAAGAACTATTACAACATTTATGTCAAGAATAGGTATAGATTTAATTTCTCCTCCTCCTCGACTGGAAGCTTGGTAAATTCCCACCGACTGTACAGTATTTATAACACTGGGGCAATGAATGAAACATCATTGTGAGGGAGAGGGGTAATAATTAAATGTTATAGCTGAATCCTACACAGGATTGCATATTTGCATATTTACAAGTTAGTGTGTAGCTCTGACTCGAATAACAAAGTGCAACAAGAAACTGCCAAATGATTGTAGTGCAGAGTAGTACAGATACTTTCTTTACCCTCCCACTCCTATTTTTCACTCTGTATGGAGTAACAAGTCAACAGCAACGGACATGTGGCCTTGGAGGAGGCAGTTCTGGTGGGATTTCAGGCTCTGGTTGCAGGGACAGGATACTGTTGGACAACTCATTTCTTATAACATCCAGTGGCATCTTAAAGAAAAGAAAAATCACCTGTAAACAGTCATCTGCATAGAACTCAGCACAAAGAGCTCATTTCAAGAGCTCACTCTCAGCCAAAGCCTCAACTTAAGGATCCTCTGGTTCTTATCACTGAACTACATTCAAGTAAGTTGCGTTAAGAATTTCTTTCAGAAAAAAGTTGCGAGACATTGTCGAAATAAAGCCAATTCCTAAACCAATTACAACAAATTACAACGGAACTGCCTGCAAATGAAAGCAGGCAAATGTACAGTCAGCTGCCAAATTCAACAGCAGTATTTATTAACTGAAGTGTTCAACGGAGTCTGTGAACTACACCATGACCGCTACATATTCACCAAAAAATTTCACCTGACTGCGTGCACTTACCCTCTATGTCCTCCCAAAAAGTGTCTGCAGCCATAATTTAAACATAGACCATTTATGTGGTCAGAGGAATTACCACCTGAATATTGTACCTTTTTCAGAATGTCATCAACAAGTTTTAGAAATATTTCATCCACGTTAAAATTATCCTTGGCACTTGCTTCACAGAACCGCATCCCAGTTATTTGCTGTGCAAACTGATGGAAGAGAAAATAAAATAACTACATGAAGATATGCACAAACAGCAACAAACAGCAATATAAACTCCCCATAAAACCTTTAAAAAAACCCCACAACTTTCTCCAAATCTGTGACTGAAATCTAATTCAATTAATAAACCCGAATCTCCAAGGTACAGCAGATATTGCCACATATAACTAATTTTCACTTAAAATTGTTTTACTGGAAAAGTGTACTGCATTTTTCCAGACTTAAATCTGAGAAATTCATGTCTTCAGCTGACGTGGATTGCTGCAGATTGCCAGAAAGTAAGAACTTTTCAGAAGAGTTAATCTCAACCTTCTTATTAAAATGCAGAAAAGGGAAATACAGATGTAAGAATTAGCCTTGACGCTCTACTCTGCTTTACTTCCAAATGCACAATAGGTAGCTGAAGGAAAACATTTGTATATGCCCATACTGATATTATTCTATCAAGATGGTACTATGAGTGGTATGCTAAGACATATTCTCGTCAGGTTCCTTACCACTTTTGGAGGTGGAAGAGAACAAAAGAAACAGGAAAACAAAGGTGAGCTAAGTGATCAAGCAGGGCTGTTTCCTGTCCTATAATACTACTGAAAAGCAAATGTCTGGAATAAGGCTCACAAAGATGTCCTGAGTAGAGATATCTCCATTTGTGATTCAAACCTTCACTACACCCTCTTTCAGAGCCCAAAAAGCCCCGCACTACTATGTAGTGTTAGCCAATTTGTAGTTTATTCTTTTTTTTAGAGCAGAGACATACTGCTCCAGCAGGAAAGCATATTACTGCAAATTCTATAGAAGTACATAAATACCATATGGACTTTGACAGGACACTGCCACTCTCAAATATCCTCCTTAGTCTAAATCTGAACAAGAGTAGCCATGGACTGTCAGCAGCAATGCCACAGCAGTTTCGCTTCTAACAGTAACTAAGAATTTGGGTAGACCTATTCTTACCTTTTCTCCCTGCTGTCGAGTAATCTCTCGATCAACTTCACAGTCCAGTTTATTTCCAACTAATAGAAGCTCTGCATCTTCTGAAGCATACTGCAATTAAAACATTTTCAATTAACTAAACCTAGAAATGTAAGATTTTGTAATGTCAACACAATATTAAAAAAGGGCAATTCGTCTACTAAGTAAGGAACCACACCTACACAGTTTATATGTAAAAATTCTTCCCAAATGCTGTTGCAAAAAATTTGCAATTTCAGTCTTTAAATTCCATTTTTAAAACATGACTTCAGAACTAGCTGCTCTAGTTTATCTAAGAATGAACATAAAACCTTATTTCACGGACAGGAAATAAAACACTATTTTTCTGCCCCAGTGCACAAGTAAATGAGCAATGTTACAGATTTCCACTGACAATTCTAACTGGGACAATTCTAGTTCAAGAAAGCAGGAACGGACAACCATTTTGCAACAAAAACACATTAATGTTAAATCCCAGCTAAAAGAATCCAGTGAAAATTAGTTGGCATTAGTTTAATAATCTTGTATCAAAAAGTCCTACAGAGTACCTTTGAGGAAAAAATTGTTTCTTAAAAAACATGTAAAAAAATACTTAACGCCTACCTTATCAATCATTTTCATCCATTTTGGTAAATCGTCAAATGTTTCCTTCTTGGTGATATCATACACCAAAATAATTCCCTTGGCACTTCTGTAATAAGCTGAGGTAATGCTGTTGAATCTCTCCTGACCTGCTGTGTCCCTAAGAAGCAGCAGCAAACATTGGCACAAATATTTCAAATACAGAATAACTTTGTTTACATTTTAATAAAAACACCCACACACTCATTAGACACTCTAAATTGAACACTTCCTTCTATATATGTACTGCAATATGTACATGTGTAGGCAAAAAAATGGAGCAGCATTTTCAATCATAAAAAAGTTTCGTATCAGGACTACTTATCCCATACTAACTTCACCAAGAAAGGCCACCAAACAGTTCTACATATGTCTGAGAATGAAGTTGTCCAATGAAAATGTACCAGTAGATTAAGCTGATTTTGTGTTGTTGTGGTTTGGTTATTTTGTTGGGTTTTTTCGCAGCCCTAAAAAAATTGAAAAAAATAAATGGACACATGCTTATCAAACACAGCCAGACACCCAACTATAAAATGAGCAATGCACTGATCATTATGATTCGAGTGTCAGAGCCTTTTTGGATCAACCACAGCAATTCAGCCGTGGTTCTAAAACTAATGCAGAAGCTACTGGCAAGATGTGAATGAAAAGAGTGAGCAACCACTATGTGGTATGGCTTTTGAAAGTAGGTACCTGGCTTTCACACTTACATCTACTAATTTGAAGTGTTCAAATAACATTTCCATTCTCCCTTTCAGCGTTGTAGGTATTTCAGACAGGGTGCCTTTACACTGGAGACTATTTTGTAGCAATGACACCATGTCACCTGTACTAGCTATGTCTTATATTCCAAAGCAGATAAGACAGAAGGGTTATTTTTTACTGAACCATGAAAGCCTGTGAACTGCTTTCAATCATATCATCAAGCCTGTTTATGGAAGATTTTTGGCAGTTATACTAAAAAAATAGCTGGTGCATACCCCAAGTCTTAAAATGTGACTGGTATCACAATTGCAAAGTAAGTTATACAGTGCTCCAAAGCGGTCAAGCATTTGCTGCTTGAGTTCAGCCCCCAGAGTCAATGGATAATTTTGAAATTTCACTGTTAGAGCAAGTCAAAAGATGGACCAAAATTAAGAGTGGATGGGGGAAAATGTGCGCATGTGTGTTGGGACTCAAAAGTTCAAAAGGAACTCTCTTCAACAATCACATTTTAGACAAAAGGAGGAGGAGGATGAATTTGGGAATGAGATTAACAATGGAGACCCAAAACACTTGTTACCAAAAAAAAAAAGTCATGTTCACAAAATGCCACATTGATTGTCCTGAAGAATTAATTCTTCTGAAGTCTATGCACAACAAGCAGTAGAATAATCTATCACAAACCTATCTTGCTCTTCACAAAATCTTGCAGAATTTTAACTAAGCAGGTTTAAAAGTGAATTACTTAACTTTCTCCTGAAACTGCCACAAGTATACTTGATAGCAACAAATCTCTCCTACTGATTTCACAAAGTAAAGAAGTGTCCACTAGAAGAAGATTTGAAAGCTCTGCTTCATAGCCTGTGGAAAAATATTGACTACTACTTCACTGCAAGCCAACGGCACTGCAATATGGGGCAGAAGAGAACAAATTCCTACTGCATTCATTTTTATTTTGTTTTTATTCAAACCCCATTCTCTACTCAGAACTTCAGAATTACATTCATACAAACCTTTGGGACCCTACAGAAGGTGAAAACAGGCAGCCTGTTTCAATAAGGTAGTAGTATTTCAGACCAGTTTTAGATGGTTAATCAGTTACTTATCAGTAATGAGGCATTTTTATTAAAGCAATACAAGTTCTGGCAGCTGAAATTACAAATATAAGTATTACTCAGCAAATAACTCTACTTCTCTTCCTTTACTTCTTTGCTATGGTCAGATTTATTTTTTGAAAGGTCCTTTGGACATTCACGCCATGAGAAATTAAAAAATTCTAGTATGAACCGTTGATTTTCCACATATGGATAACATTGCTTTAGTGTTTATGAACAGACTTCTCAGAATTACGACCTAGTAGAGCAGCCCCTGACATCTGTTGCTAATCCAGCCTACTGATCAAACATTAAAGATAAGATCCCTTTAGTTCCATCATTCTGAGCAGACATAACTAGGCGGCAGGTGGAAGGGCATACCTCATGTGGAAGAATGCATCAATTCTAGCTTTGGCCAGAATAATGGAAAAAGTTGCGCTTTTTTTGCTGGCCAGTCTTCCCCCTCTTCTCCACACCCCTACCGGAACACAGAAATAAAGGGGCTACTTCAAAGTGACCTGGCAGTGGCATTCAGGTCAGTGCTAAGGACCTTTAACAACTCCCATCACAGAGGGGCAACCAGGATATCAGATCACTCAGGTCATTCGTTAGAAAAAAAAAAAAAGAGGGGAAATAAATGCACTAATATTCAACTACCCTCTCTGAAGACAGTCATCCACACACTGGCTAAGGCTAGAGGTAGGTGATGGAGCCAGCTACGCAACATTATACTCTGCCACTCCAGTTATCTCCAACGCCACATCTCCCCATGGCTCCAAGTGCTCTGTCTCCAAGTCTACCTGGTACTATCAGCTCCTCCTCACCCCACAACACCAGCAAGCTCTTTGAAAGTTTCTAGTATTCCCAGGCTGCTGCTCCCCTCTGTACCCTCGGGTCCCACATTCCCCCTTGTGGAGGTCATTCACCCAAACATCACACAACTTGGCGGCCAGCTTGCTGGCTAATCGAGACACACCATATGCTGCGGCCAGTTTAAAAACCCATAGACAGCCTGGCTGCCCACTACATATGCTAAATGGCCAGATGGCCACTGTCACCTGCCAGTCGTGCTAATTACAGTGGATTATGGCTGACTTTCTTTGCCTTGCTTTAAGTCATTGACTTCCCCACACTTCACCCAACCAATGCCTCTACTGGCGCAGCAAGTTTAAATGAAACCAGTCAATGGGTTTCTGACTGTAAGCATGTAAGCGTGATATTCTAACCCTTCTTTCCTTTGAAAACTGGAAAAAAATAAGCTGAATTTGCAGCCTCTAACATTACATTAACATTGTACTAGCCTTCAAACAGTAAGGTACAAATTGGAAAACTATTTCTGCAATAAAGAAGTTTAGAATGCAACCCCAAGCTACCTATGTAAGCTAGTTTGAGAAGAGTATCAAGCTGATCTTTCACATAGAAAATCTCACCATCTACCAGGTGCTATCATCTTTTTC
>NW_009647242.1:2170607-2188630 GCF_000708025.1 Charadrius vociferus | reverse complement strand
CAGAGCTAATATTAAAAGCATATCCAACTTAAAATGCCTTCCTTTCATGTGCAGTGCTGGAGCAATTAAGTTTGTTATACTATTTTCATCAATGTATTACACTCCTGCAGCTGGACTATTTTAGTAAGGATAGCTATTAAAACACTAGTGGAAAACTGGAAGAAGAGATGAGCATTATTTAACTGGGCTAACAGTACACAACCCCATGAATTTCATAAGTGATACTAAGTGCTGCTAGTTCTTCATTTGGTCTGGTCAGAATTGACATAATAGAATAAGTCAGTTCAATTTAATTCAAACTCCAGAAGTCCAAATAATAAATTACTACAACTTGATCAATGATTTGGCATCACTGAAAAAAAATACAACAGATTAGTCCTTTTTTAATACTAAAAGCAGGGTTTTTTTTTTCCCCAAGAAATTGTTCTAATGGAAAAACACTGGTATTTCTAAATTGTGATCAGAAACATACAGCATATGACTCCTTGACCATCTATAATCTGCAAAAATACAGCCCCACTGCTTGACTCTGTTTGTCTGCTTCCAAAACAGAAACTAGACATCACTCCAAAAATACAAACATTACACCAAACAAAAGCAAACACAAAAACCACACAAAGCTCATTTTCAAGTGTTGACTTGTCATATTCTCACTGTTTCACACTGCATAAAATACAATACAAATACAGTTGATACTAATTAAAATAAGTTTGGATAGTTTTTATTTTACATAAATGTTCTCTGTGTCTATCTAAAACAGTTGCTTGAAACAAACACATACACAGACTCAAAACTGTCTTTGCCTCTGAAGTTAAATTAATTTTTTATGAGTGGTGGTGTGAAGTGGCAATAGAAAAGAAAATATTTTTAAACACATAAAAATTTAACACTAATTTAACACTTTCACATGCCCTATGCTTTTATGGAACCTACAGGCAATATTTTAAAAAATGTTTTTAAGTCATTTTAGAGGTTAATTCTACTTGTTAAGCTGGGTTTTTTTCCTCCATAAAACCAAAAATATATTTAAAATCTTTTATTATAGGAAATAATTTATTTCAGAAGTACTGAACAGAAGGAACTACATTCTGTTACATTTCAGGACAGGTGATCTTTACCTCAGACTATTACTCGCCCCAGAGATTTTCCAATACAACTGTACATTAGAAAACGCTGAGCTGGCAGAATGTGAACTTTTTATGAGAAAGCACTGACTTAAACAACCTTTAGAAGGAAATCTGATTGTTTTCTTGCCAGGCCACTGGCTTCCTTTGGCATTAAACCTGTAGAGATACCAGAGAGCCCCTTCGGCTCTCCAGCAGGGAACTGGGCAGAGTGGCAGAGCACCACAGCTTCCAGTCTTTCTGAGAGGAAGCCAGAAGTGACTGCTGCTTGAGTCAGCCAAGTGCCCGGATTATTTAGGTGAGACAGGACAGTCAGACACCCTGCTTTCCTGCCGAGCAACTCCTGGCACACCTACGCTTCAAAGCATGAGAGTGGCTTTCCGATTATTTGGTCTAGTTTACAAGCTTTGTAAAAGCACTGATTCACAGATGCTTGGATTCACTTGGACACTTACGCTATCCAGTATTTCTGGGTACTTTACCCCATGGCCTGGCACCGCGTGCACGCATCACTTCTCACAGAACGTATGAGCTTGTTTCAGCTAAGAACTGCAATGCAGCAGGAGGTTTACTGTATCGACTACTTCTGGCAGCCCAAGGGGGACTACTAGTGTTCCAGGTGGCACAGGGAAGATGGACACTACTCTGCGTCCTCAGTGCTGCTCTACCATTTCAAAATCTAAGGAGTAGGCGCTTGTTTCCCTGGGGGAAGAGGTACTCTGAGGCAGCAGGGACCGGGTAGGAATAGGTAAGCTACAGGCGAGAGCGGACGCCTCTGTGATCCTTAGTGCACCGTTTCCTATTGTGAAAGGAATATGGGAGACAAGTTCAATTTGTATACTACTCTACCAACACTCTACTAACAGCAGCAGGTACGAAAGCTGCTTTCAAAAGGACATCCTGCACACCTAATTGCTCAATATATTTGACATAGTACTGCTGTTTCTTCAGAAAATCAAGTGGTAGAGGTCTGTGGGGAACACTCTGCTGACAGAGTGGTCAGTAGAGACACCGGTCAAATGACCACATAACCAAAGCTAAACTTTCTTTTTAAACTATTCTTGTTTGATTTTTGAAGTGGAATCATCAAACGACTAAAAAAAAAAAAAAAATAAAAAAATCAAAGGATCTGTTCACCACATAAACCTTTTTTTGGTAGTAAAGTTACTGTAATCACTGTAGATACAACTACCAGGAAGTATGAGGTAACCAAAACTCTGCCTCTGTGTAGGTATGAAAGGAGACTGACTCAGGATCAGCCATGCAGCTTAAGTCTGTATTTCTAAACTTCCGCGTGTTTGACTTGGTAAATTGTTGTCCTCTTTTAATCTAACAGTTGAAGGTACAATAAGAAGCAGCTGAGGGAACTGGGGTTGTTTAGCCTGGAGAAACGGATGCTGAGGTGAGACCTTATCACTCTCTACAACTACCTGAAAGGAGGTTGTAGCCAGGTGGCGGTCCGTCTCTTCTCCCAAGTGACATGTGATAGGACAAGAGGAAATGGCTTCAAGTTCTGCCAGGGGAGGTTTAGATTGGATATTAAGAAAAATGTCTTCACCAAAAGGGTTGTCAAGCGCTGGAACAGGCTGCCCAGGGAAGTGGTTGAGACGCCATCCCTGGAGGTATTGAAAAGAAGTGTAGACGTGGCGCCCAGGGACATGGTTTAGTGGTGGACTTCGCAGTGTTAGGTTAATGGTTGGACTCAAAGACCTTAAGGGTCTTTTCCAACCAAAATGATTCTACAATTCTGTGATTCTATGATAATAAGAGTTTATCAATAGGCCCAACAATATACACAACATAGTTCAGGATAAATTAGCAAAAGGAATGGTTGTCTAATTGCTTTTCCAAAAAAATCAGAAGTATGCCAAGACAGTTTTAAGGGTTAAGTATAAGAACAGCATTGTAACAACCACTTTTGGAGAGAAAGTGACAATTAGGAGCAGGATGTTGTGTTCATGGATTTTACCATATTTTAAAGTATTATCTCTTTATATTGTGTTCTCTCCACCATTTTAGCAGGGCTTCGCAAAGCAACAATGGTCACATTTTAACAACCTATTAATTTTCAGTTTTAAAAGTTTCCTATATCCTACTAGCATATTCTCAATATGTGGAAAATAATGGTTTAAACATCTGCTTTCCAACAAAACATCTCTCCTAGAAAGTATTTATTCAATATGAAGAAACTGTTTGATAAGTTTAGCACATTTCATAGCAAGAGTTCGTATCAGGTGTACAGTAGCATCTCCGTATCAGAATTTTTTGTTACCTCTGTCAGCTCCAGCAGACCCTGGCTAACAATTACTGGCTCAACTGCCAGCCTTGTGGTCACAGGTTTCCAAACAGGGACAGATGATGGATGAAGACATGCCACTAACATTCAAGTGTTAGATGATACCAAAGATGAAGCAGCAGTTAACTCAGAGGGAAGCAAGACAGACACATGGTGTGACAAACAGAGTTGATGGTGACCTGCCAAGAGGAGTTAGTAAGCTGAATTCACTGCATCCACATAGTTAAGAATGAGAAACCACCAGAATATCCCAAAAGTGTAAAAACGAGTATATTTAGAGCTTTTTCCCCCCTCTATGGGTCGTTAGCAGCTTTAACAGTTTAACTACAATGCCAATTATGCATCACGCACTGTTAATAAACCAAAGCTAAGCTTCTACAAAGTAGTATATATGATTAATGTATAGAACATAGCTGGTTTATTCTCTCATAACAATGTTTATGTATTGTACTACTCTGCAAAACAAAGGAGCTCTTAAACTCAATAATTTCTAAACAATAAAAACCATATTAATCACTGATATGGAGAATCATTATCAGGAAACATGTAACCTACTCCAGAAAGGAAAAGCTTCGCTCAGACTTTGAGCTTTCTGTAGTAGGACATTCGTAGCAGTCAAAGTATAGAGTCTTATTTGTATGGGATCATTTGACTTCTCAGTGCTGTTTAGAGTGGATATAATTTCGTCTTGAATGCCCTTCACTTTAAGTTATTTAATACAGCATCAAAGAAACAGCACTGCCTATACCAAGTTTCAGAAAAACAGTTTAAAAAATACTTCACAGTTGTTTTATAATTGCTGTCAGGATGAAGGTCAGTTTTAAACAGTCCAGAAAATAAAAAAAGTGTACTTTCTCTACTAACACAGTCACCTTTTGTTGTTTGTAGGACTCCTGTTTCTTGTGTAGGTGATATCATTCTAGGAAAAGGGGCTTGAGACCTCTGTGACACATTAACATTTCAGTAATTACATTCATGTCCTATTTCTAACTTTATTTCTCCTTCTCCTTTACCCTCACAAATATCTAAGAGCTATTTGGTTTTGCTTAAGTCTTGTGGGAACAGAGGAGAGGATGAATAGGGTAAGAGCTAAACCAGCTTATAACAGTTAATAGTATTAGACAAGCATATTAATCCATGCTAGAACATAAAAATTAAAACATACTGCTGGTTGCACGTTTGTTTTACTTACCAGATTTGTAATCTAATTTTCTTTCCTCTTAGCTCTACTGTTTTGATTTTAAAATCAACACCTATAAATAAAATACAGTAAACAGAAAAGGAGGAATAAGAAGCAAAAGTAATGAGGGTGTAATTATTTTTTTTTTTAATATTAACTTGTAACAGTCTGAACAAGCAGAAGGGTTTGCACCATTACGGGTCACCTCAGAAACATCATGGGGATTTGACAACTGCTATGTAGTCTGTAAGCCATCCAATTTGGCAGCATCAAAACATAAACCTTCCACTTTGTGCAACATCTCCAGCAGCAGGTGAACCCAACATAACAGTAAAACAGACCCAGTATGTTTCTTTCTCCCCTATTCACCTTGACTGTCAAGGACAAGCCTGCTCTACTTCCAACTGGCACAGATGCCCTGGAGGCATGGAGCGAAACCAATCCCAACACATCAGTTTTGCTGTCTGTGAAGTGGGAACAACACACATCTGATTTACAGGCTGGATGCTTAGCATCTGTAAAGCACTTTAGTAGAAGTGCTGGAATTGTGGTTGGTTTATGAAGAAGTTTGTAAACACTGTCATTCTTAATTCCCGCAAATGTTTATTAGCAAACTTAGATTTAGAGAGGGTATTTGACTTTTAAAATTTCTTTTATACCTGTATGGTACTTTTATCCGTCATCTCAAAAATCCAGCCACATTTTGGATGCATGCTAAATATCAGAGGTAGAACTATGAAGACCTCGTTATACAGAAAGATTTCACATCTATAAAAAATATAATTCTGGCAATCAACACGTAAGACAAACTATGGTCAAACAACCCCTAGATACAAAAGATTATCGCCTCAACTACAAGAATATTTCAGGATGTCAATGTCCTAGAATATCATAGCATTTGTAGATTGTGAACGTGTTCATTTTAGTATACACTTGTATGAACATTTTTGCTTCAGTTCTTCCTTCTGAACACCATCCCTCCTAACAGTGCTAGATCAAAAAGGGGGAAATAAAAGACAAGAGAACATGGTTCAGACGGGTACACTTAAACTCACACAGAAGTGTAAAAGCATAGTGTGTTGGAAACGCTTTTGCTATTTCACATACAATTGTATACCAAGGATAGGGATGAAAGTGAAGAGGAAAACCAGATTTTACTTTCTCCAACAAAAACTAGACATTTTCCTAATGTCTACCCTTGGCAAAAGCCAAGTGTCCCTGCCAATACCGTTAGGCTCAAGACTGGATTGTAACTCTGACAGAAAGAACTAAACTTGGCCCTTATCTAAAGCTTTTCAAAACTCCTGAAAATTTAGGTAGGGGAAAAAAGTGCACTTTACATCCCGAAAACCAGTTACATGTTGTTGACCTGGCATTTATTTCAAAGTGCTTTTAAAGGTAGTCATGTCTGTAAAGTTGTTGGTATGAGACAATAAAATGGACTAAGTTTTAAAAAACTAGATACACTTCACTAATTGAAATGCAAAGGAGACATTCAATTCTATTTTTAGTTTGCAAAGCAGGTTGCTACTGTTCAGCTAGACTAAATAAACAGAAGGATCACTGATAATCATTCTCTTAAACAAAAGTTCCTTCAAACAACTTGCAGTCGCACCATACATAGGGACAGAAGTATTGGTTATCACCATGACATTTGTCCTCATTCTCCATGTCCTTAAAAGTGTCCAGCACACATATTCACCTATTCAGGACATTTGATGCTTACTCTTCACTTGGCAAAATTCATCCAATTCAAACCCGAGTAGGGTTTTCAGGCAATACAGGAGCTAAAGTGTTAAACTGATTTGTACTGTACAGTCTACAATTTTAATGGCAATTTTCAAGTATTCATACACAAACTGAGAAAAAAATATTAGAATGATTAAAATTTCAGAGCATTTATTAATCCTAACTTTAAGAAATATTTTTCTACACTTTTGAAAAACCACCATCTGTGTTAGTGTAAAAGCAGAAGTGAAATGATCCAGCTATGCTTTACTATCCAAAATGTGGGAAATAAGAATTCTTGTACTTACTGCTTTTCTATTAATGAGATTTTTTTTTTAAAAAAAAGAAACACACATCCATTTCTACTGTTAAAAGCCTTTTCTCTATATAAATGCATTTGAACTATAAAATGCAATTGTCTTAAAGGTCATAGCTTTGTCTACACCAAGACAGCAATTTTGCTTGCTGAGGAGATAATCAATATTAACCGAAATTGCTGCAAACCTCTCCCTTCCTCAAGGAAGTTTTAAAATAATTGCCTGCACATCTCAACCCCAATACCCAATCTGGCCATTATCTCATACACAACATACTATATGATTTGCCATTCATCTGAGAACTCAGGTTAAAAAACAAAACAAAACTCTCGCTTTTCTCTCCCACAGAAACATAAATAGAAAAAAGAATCTAGGATGCTCATACAGCTGGATATACTTATCTTAGGCTAACAATTATACCTATAGAGGAGCTTGATCTGAGCAAAGAGTGAACACAGCTCTGCTGTGTAAAGAAAAAGTCCTGTTGTCACACACACTAAAATAGTCTAAACCATCTTTGATCCAAACCTGTGTATTAAAACCATGAGAGGCATTTCACGTAAGTTTCACCGAGTCCGTCAACAACATATTTTTACAGAGGTGGTTTATACACTGCTGTCTTTCACAAACCAAGGAGCAAAAAAGTTTTGTTGTATTTTTTAAAAGGAAAAATAAATAATGAAATATGGAGAGAAAAATCCAACTGTTCTAATAAAGTAAATTTTCAACTCAGGTCTTCCTGGGACTAGCAGGCATAGCACATGAATGAAGCAGAAAAAAGCCTACCTATTAAAGAGATTATTTCAAAATAAACAATATGTCCACAACATTGTTATTTCAAAGGCGTATCTTTCTATTAATCATTTTAAAGTCATACCATGAAACATGCCCCTACTGTTAAATTTTGCAACGAACAACGCAAACCAGTAGCAGTTCTGGAAAAGCACATTCTTCTACAGCACTGTTTTAATCATTTAACACTTAAGTCAGATAGCTTGCCAGAATCAAGCAAAGGTTGCTCAACTGCTCTTTATAATTAGTAATGCTCTGCAAGCATCAACACAATACCTAAAGCTCCATGTCTGCCAATACTGAAGGAAAAACATCTGGCAACTTTCCTTTTGCACACGAAGAAACGAATTCCTAAACCTGTTAGGTTTCATTCTCATGTCTCAACATAGACCTGCCAAAGGTAGTGCTTTGAGTTTACATACAAATTAGTAATTTAATTAAAATAACACCACAATAATTTGTTTTCCACTTCAATTTCAAATATCATCTCAAGGTAAGAAAAAAGTTCAATGAAACGAATTATTTAGCTTGATTAAGGTCAATGAAAATACCTAAATGAAAAGTTTTGCTAGCTGTACCATTACCCAAGCTATTAAAAATAAGAGGAAAAACTATTAATATTCTTTGAAAGTCAATCAGAAAACTAACACGTTCCACTATTACAGATAACAAATACCAATTAGTCACACATGACACTTAGACAACTGCACCTTTCCATTCATGTAGCCTAAGCCAGTCTCATATGTTCTTTATATTTGCAGTTGTAGAACAGAAGATTTGGACTAACTGCTGCAAACTCCCATTCTTCAGCAAAATAACTGCGAACAGTTCTTTTAGGCATGTCTATTCAGCACAGGATACAGAAGGTATTAAGTCTGCTCTTAGAAAATGGTGTGGTTTTTTAAAGAAGTGCTTTGTAATACTACAGTGTTGATGCGGCAGCATTTGATAAATTCTTTAAAATCCCTGCTTCAATAAACTCTTAATTTACAGCCGTTCTAAGCACGATGTGTCTTTCTCAGTCTTGGTAAACCTAATTCTAAGACCTGTTAAGCACAGGCACATTGTCAGAATTTTTTCAAGTTTCACACTGTTTGTAATGATACTGGTAGTTCTTGCAGTTACTACTCCCTTAAGGCAGATCTCAAAACACAACTAACACCCAAGTTTAATAAACGTGTAGATTTCTGTGTTCGATCCTGCCAGAGGCTGCTCCAGTCTTGAAACTACACAGCTGCACAAACAGTGGTGTGCTAGAACCTGTGCGCTGACAGAGAGGACTTACTATCCCTGACGTAACACTCTACTAGCACAGCTACACCAACATGTTCCCCACCATGCACCTCCAATTATGGTGGGTGTCCCCTAAAAGGATCTGAACAGCTAACACAAACAACAAGCCACTTAAGCACCTTGTGTTCTTAATTATGCACACAGAACTGAGGTCATGGTTTTATATATAGTTCAATAAAACAGAAGAATCAATAATTACTGGTGACAACTGCATTAAATCTGAGCAACACATCTTATAAAAAGAAAAGATTTTAAAAGGCTGTCTTTAGCTGCTACAACACCAGCAAGCTATTGCTGGTTTGCGTCCTACCTAGTGTGCGTTTTAAATGCCTGCTGGCTAATTTACTGTCAACTAGTAACCAAAATGTACACATGCCAGTGCAGCCAACAAGTGCATGTGCTTATGATCATACTGAAGCGTGCCCTTTGCCAGGTCACAGTGATTTGAGGGGAACTAAAAGGCTTATCACAATCTCCCCTCCCATTAAAAAGTCAGCCTCTTCTCCACACCCATCAGGCTTGCATGGAACACAGGCAATCAATGCATTCAGCTTTTCTAAACTTATTACACTTACACCATGAGTAAACCCAGACCATCACCTCTCTTTTTATAAATTGAAGGTGTGTGCTTTGGATGTCAGATTTTGACCCCCATGTTTTCCTGGAAACGCCTTTTTCAGGAATCCAAACACACGCTCCATACACATATAAGAACTAAAGAAAAAGGCACAAAAATACAGATCTCAGCCACTGGTTTGGGTTTCTGATTTTGTATCTATTAAGCATTTCAAAGTATACTGATTCAGCTTGCCCGACCAAAAATACAAATAAGCTGCTACCCTCTCCCCGCAAGCTAGATATCTGTCAAATAAGGCGTGAAGAACAGCAACATTTATATGGTGTGTGAAAGGTAAGATTATTAGTTAAGGCTTTTGAAAATTTTATACAAAGCACATTGTTTTGGTTAATAGCACCTGAACTTTAGATTAAAAATATGCTTCATGCAAATGAGAACATTTATTACAACACGCGCTCAACCGAAACTATGCTTTTTCCAGGGAAAATAAAGGGCCAGTGGAACAGAAGCATTTTTAAAAAGTATATTAAACACAGAGCTAAGCAAATTGTCTGCACTCTTTTGAAAAATAAACAGCCTTAAAAGAAAGAGAACAGACACTCAGAAGAGAAGTGCACTAATGAAGTTCTAGATAAGGGCAAGTTGGTGAGGATGACGTATCTTGTCACTGAACCAAACTTGAGACTGTTCCCAAACTTGAGACTGAAATCCAATAAAAACAAAGTCTAGCCCAGAACATATTATATCAATTTCTCAACCCAAACAGGAACTAAAAGTTATCTACTAAAGCACAAACTGAAACAGACACAACTGGGTCTACCCTCTCTCTTTAAAGCTAAATGAATCTGTTCAGAAATAAATAGTGAAGAAACTTCTTACTATGCATTTAGGGAATTTTTTGTTTTTGTTTTGGGTGTTTTTCCCCCCTTCTAAGTGCCAGAAAAAGGAAGCGGAAACTGTTTTGCTTAATGCACCCAGAGTGACCTTTTGGAGGCCAAGATTTCCTGATAACGAAACTAAAGGAGGAGCTGGGAAAACACAGTGCAAATATAGCACAAAAAATCCCCTCCAACTAAAATCAATTCCAATAGATTAAATTTTCAGAGGCCTATTAGTGATTTGCATCAAAGCAATTCAATCAGTGAAAAATAGTCAGACGACATATAAAGAAACACAATCATTTTAAAAATTCAGAGGCTGCATACTAATTAACCATTAGAACAGACATATAATTCAAAGATGACACAGTTTATTTACATTTGGACACCAGACAGCATTATACAAATTTTCTTACTTCTGCTACAATTGATGACTGAGGTCAGAACCACCTTTGTTAGTCCTGGTCTGTAACTAAATGCAGTACAACACTTACACCTATCCAGAAAATACTGAAGTCAATGAAAAGATGCTCAATAGCTTTGATACTGATTTATACCATCTTGTCTGCAGAGGAGGAAAGCAAGCAACAACGAAAGGTATGTGGTGGGGGAGAAGGGAAAGTGATAAAAACAGTTTAAAAAAAAAAAAACAACCAACAAACCCCAAACCATTGTATCTTATGTTAATTAAAGCTTTAAGACATGCAGTTAAAACACACTACAGCGGAAATACCTCTTTCAAACTGCATGCTATAGATTTAAAGATTTTTAAAAGAGATTTGGAAGCATTAAGTTTTAGTCAGATATGAGCCAGTTTGGGGATTATTTTAGAGGCAGGTAAAGGACCTTGTCCATAAAGCTTCATCATGTAATTCTAGAACGATTAACATGCAGACATTTGAGACTGCTCGCCTAAAATAAAAATGTACCCATATCTCAACTGGCAACGGTGCTACAGATCAGAATGAAACAGATACACCAACAAAAAAATAAATAAATTTGGTAATATACATTTTGAAGGCGTAATTATAATGACTTTTTAGAAAACTGTCAGTGATTTTTGAATGTCCAGTATACAGCTTCTAAACATCTCATATGCTTGGTACTTCCAAACTCAACAAGAATGGAGGAAGTTATCATTTCTTTACATTCTCATGGGCAGTAAAATTCTAAAGCCTTTCACAAAGTGTAGGCTTTTGACACTATTTATGGTACTATGTTCAAAGCACGCACCAAAATTCTGATAAACAGAACGAGGTGGAAGGGGAGCATGGAAGGAATAACACTCTCTGTGCCTTCTTGAACAAGGCTTATTTTCAAAACTGATTACAGAACAGGAAAACATAGTGAGCTACTGGTCTACAAGTACCTGACCTCAAAGGAAAATCAAATGTGAAGAAAAATTAAATTTATTTGATGAACAGCACTACCCAGACTTTTACAAGGCAGAATCTATTTCAAAATGAGACTGAACGTACCATTTTGTTTTGGGTATCAAGTTTCCCACACCCTGGCATATCAGAAGAAATAAGTTGTAGAAGTATTGCTATATGCTATTAAACAGTTGTAACCTTAACAACTGGGAATATTAATCCTCTTTCTTGTTTAAGGGCAGCCTAGAAAAGATCGTTTACAAAGACTTCAGGATTTTTATGATGAAAGGCACTCTAAAAAGCCTATGTCTTCCATTTTACAGTTTAGCTAAAACCACAATTATTCTGCATTGTGCATGCACTGTTTTCATTAAATGAACGTTTAGGCTTACAACTCCCAGAAAAAAAAATAAGAAAGTCCATAACCAAGAATCATACAGCCCTATGGTTTTTTTTTTTTGTTCCTGACACGCTCAGCTGTTCACAGCAGAGACTGAGTTTGACAGCTGCATTCCACTCTCCTTGCAAACTAAACCCCGCATTCGACACCATTCAAGTGGCCTCTTCATTTTGCCTGTTGTTTTACTTGCGGATTCTCATATATGTACTGACTAGGGACTACAAGGTACTCTGACAGTCCTGTAGTGTTGATATAACCCAGTTCCTGAATATTTCTATCAGCTGAAGTTAGCATCTAGTTTACAAATGAAGAAAAAAAGTCAATTTCAAATTTACTCTTCTTCACAACCTCTTGGTAATTAAAAACCCCATACCTCCTCAAATACCCTATTCCCAAACTCTGATTACTTACATAATCTACCTACTACATTTTCCTATTTTCAAATATAGTTCTGTTACCTTATGAGGTCTCAAACGATTACGCACAGAAAACAATTGCTGACTCCACCAAATGCTGTAAAATATGCTTAGTTGACACATCTGAGGCAAACAATGACTTGCCAGGTGCTTCCAGTTGCTGGCGTCTCTAGTGTCAATTAGAAGTGACAACATCGCAACTAAAGGTGAAAGGCAGCTTCCAGGGAACACAGGCTTCTGCTGCAAGTTGCATTTCCTAAACTTATGGTTACACAACTGAAAACAAACAAGGCAGGTTCATACACACTCCCTAATTATCTTAAGGTTTTGTGTAAGACAAAATTTTTTTCTGTGCAAGTTTCCAGCTCCTGCTTTCCTCTATTTATAGTTTGTCGAGTAATTGCAGCACACCATTAACAAGATGTTTTGTTTCTTTTATTCAAGTTATTCTGCACTAGCCAAAAAGCCAATATATAAGAACAGATACATATTAACACCCTGGACAGGTGAAGAGAAGAAGGGTCGATTCTCACAGAAATACTTATCACTGATCAGAACGTTCCTCCTTTTTTCATACAACAGCAAAAATTTCTCAGTCCGACTACAGAGCTGACTTCGGATACACAGTAAGGACATCTTAATGCTACTTTGTCATGATGTCGTAAAGCAAGAGACGTCTATTTCTACCTTTCCTTCCCTCTCCCCACCCCAACTAAGTTTTAAGTGCCATCGTATGGAAGGGGAAAAGAAAATCTTTGAAGAAAAATTAAACTGAATTATACTTGTTAGAAAGAGCCCACAGGCACATACAAGTAGTGTAGCAAAAAGATAGATATTTTTCTAGTTGATGCAGGATGTTTTCTGAAATTTTTATGTAGATTGTTCTTCATCTCAGATTACACCAAATTACTAAACTTGTTTTTAAAATACAATTTTTATTATAATTTACTGAAAAAAATATTTTTCAAATGGTTAGTAAGCCACACACCATGTTTACAGTGCTTGTGAGAATAAATACTAACTGGGTAACTAAATAACTGAGGAGCAACTTAACAGACAGTTCTGAAAATGACCAATCGATACTTTTTAAATGGATATGCTGGTACTTTTAAGTGAATACAATTATGTTATATGGCAACCTTATATGGGAATGAAACATAAATGTTATGTTGTTAGTCCACATTTTTAAGAATAAAGAGAATGAAGAAAGGGTGTGAACTGTGACAGAAACCCCAAACATATGTATACATATATACAAGTATATATGTGCATATATTTATATATCATATATGTGTATACATACTAAAACCAGAAGCTGCCTTACTTAATTTCTCTGATAAAAGATAAACGTAGTTTTCACCATTACTATTGTTTATTTGATGGACATTAGGCATATTGCACGGACATGGGTTTAAAAAGAACTGATAGGGAAAAGACTGCTTGGAAGTAAAAGCTACAGACCTCCATAAATCTAATGAGTTCCCAACTTACATACCAGTTCACACTAACATCAAAGTAAGGTGAAACAAGGTCAAAGAGCATTTCTGTTAAGTCAAATGCGTCTTACACCGCAGTGTATTTGTATGCCACTGATCTCAAACCCACAGGTTACAATTAGCCCAAAACGGAACACAGGTCACAAGATTCCCATCCTGATCCACAACAAACCTTCCCATTATAAACTTAGCTGAGTAGCTCTACCTACGATTTTGCTTGCAAACCAGGGCTGAAGGAAGCTTTAGCATTTACTACAGGCAATACTGTAGCAGCCAGCAATGAGCCTGTGCGGGGCACCCAAACTGCTCTGATATTGTCAAGGGCGAGGTCTGTTTCCTGGGATGCTTTCAGACCTGGTGGAAAAGAGCTGAAGGATAAGACTAGGCCTCAGAAACTGTACATAATAAGACTGTGAGTAAGAGAAAAGCCAATGAGCTCAACTTGACTTGAGGGCACAGGAGAGTCTGAGGGCCTGAGAGGTGAGTCAGAGCAGGGCCTCAGGTTTGGGTGAGCAGGAACCTCAGCCTCAGAGATTAAAACCCAGAGAAAAGCATAATGCCTGCGGCAAAATTAGGTAGACAGGAAATACTGCTGAGTACAGGAATTTTGTAGATCTGTCATGGAAGAAAAACAGCAGAGATTGGGAATGAGCTAAAATTCGGTGGATGGAGGTAGGACAGGCAACCCCTGAGCAGTAGTTGGACAGACGCTGGGAAGAGAACAGAGGCCTTTGACTACTAAAGGGACTCTAAGGGTGAGATGGCACCATTTAAAAAGATAATATAAAAATTATATCATCCCCACTGTGGAGATCTGAACTGAGATGTATTTCTTTTGGGGTAAGAATTACTTGGGGGGGGGGAGGAGAGCGGGGAAGGATGGGGGAAGAAGCAAAGACAAGCACTCTTCCTTCACCACCTGTCTTTGAATCTTCTCACAAACGTGGCAATGCATACTTATCTACTACCTTTGGAAAGATCATCCTTTTTCATAACGAATTTGGCATACTTTTTTTAATTGTCAAGAGTCTGAAAAACCTCCAAGCGATAGTTTTTGATTCTGCTTCTGCATGAATAATGCAGGTGCATGGGGGTCAGGCAACAAATCATAAACGGAGATTTTTATTTTAAAAGAAAAAAGTATATTTTTATGTTTGTTGTCAGAGCTAATATGATACCAATATTACCCTCACATAAGCATTCCTCCATTATAGAAAAGAAGTTACCTTAACTACTTTGGATTTAACACTGGCATGAAAAGAGTATTTTTACATCATTGCAGATGCATAGGAACATTTCTAAAAACAATTTCTTTGCCCAAACAAGCAATAAAAATAAGTTATAACCTAATAGTAAGAACAAACATTCGGACCTAGCACATAAAATTGTAAACAACAACATCTATTTCTCATCTGACAACGACATGCAAAAATCAGTAAATATTTGAGCATATTGAGTATTCTCAGTACTACGTAAATAGCAGATTAAGTAGACACAATATTCTATGCAACTAATTTAATGCTCAAAATAAACACATCAAAAGAATTTTAGATCAACAGCACATCGTGTGCTGTTATGAATAATGTGCTGAAATCTGCCAAGCTATTTTTGAACACTTTCAAAGAACTCCAGTATTCTGAGATGGGACTGAAGACACGTTGATGTGTTTTTATTATAGAACTTACTTTACCAATCTGGCAAGGTAGTCTTCTTAAATTAGCATTAAAATACTGTATCTTTTTAAATTGAATCCACACCACCCCTTTTCAGCAGAAACACTCCACTTTTCAATGACATGGTGTTATTATCCTAAACAGCACTTACGGCCAGAAGACAGTCAAAGGTTTTGGATATTTGCAATTCTTCCACTATCAGAGAAGACCTCCGAGTAGTCTGTGCACTCTCATACAAAAGGTTAAGGTATTAAATGTTGTTCTGTTTCACCTGTTCTTCCACTGGTTTAGTATAAAAACACAAGCATAAAGTTGAGACCATTGATATCAAGGTAAGGGAGTAAATATGCATTCTAGCATTCCATTTAAAATACAGCTTTGCTAATAAGAGGTAGATACACCAAATTTTAATTATTCTTTTGTTTACAGTCTTTTTCCAATTTAATCTCAAGGTATATTCAGTTTACCTAACTTCCTCTGAAACTGGATCAGTCACAGGGTTTTTAACAATGTTTCAAAACACATTCCCACTTGTAATTATTGAAAACCACTGCAGTAAGTGGTGACAAAGAAAGAGCTCTATAATTTCAACTGTGTATCAAAGTCTGACCTCAGGTCATTTTGGAGTGTGGGTTATTTTAGACCTACATGAAATGTAAATAGCAGAGGTTACTTTTTCCTACTCCACGGTGCAAAAAAAAGCAAGGTACAAGCTGACCGTGAAAAGCTCGTTCATTTAGCAGGCAAAAGAGCTGGGGGAATCTCAACAGCTCTCAAGTTTAGTCAGAGGACCTTGAAAGAATGCCATTACTGTCAAGTCTTTCTACATGTATTTTGGCACAAGTTGCTTTCCCTATGCTGCTTTATGTTGGCACACTTCGTACATCAAACATTATGTAATCTTCTGTCTAGCAGCACACCACCATTTATTTCCTGTTTCTTTTCTAAAATAAGGAAGCTTCTCTGCTTCAATCACTGTCTCAGTCATCTAGCAAATCAGTTTTGCTTACAAGGCACCAGACTGGAAGTCTGGACCGGGGCCTAGAGTACCTCCTCTCACTTCCCAAGATTCACATCAGGAAACTAACCCTAGTTACAGAAAACAGCCCAGCCTTGAAGGAACCCTTAATCTAGGTCAACCAAAAGAAGATGCACATGAGTTCAAAAAAATATATAGGCTTGGAGAATTTAGAGAGAATACATTCCACTATTAGTTCTACTTCCTCACCTGTACCATATATTTAATTATATCTGTCCATTCGCAGAAGCCATCCGCATTTCTTCGTTACAACATGTCACTCGAGGATTAATGCCTCTGATATGCTGCCACTGCCTTTCTAACTTCTACAAGGTTAAGTTACCAACTTCAAAACAAAAATATATCGACACTAACAGTGCTAATCTGCACTACCAGATTTGGACTTTCAGATGACCTAGGAAAGAATGAAACAACTAATAAAACGCACATTAAAACTAAAGTAAGACTAACTGTATTATTTTGTCACAGGAAGATATTTTTTGATGGTAATAATTCAGCTTCTAAAAGGCTTTCCATCAGATCACTTTCCATCAGATGCTGTAAGTTTCCTCGCATTCCAAGCTACAATTAAGCTAAGCACACATATTTTCCAATGACACAGACTTAACTACTGCCTTGCTGCAATACTCAGGAGTTCAACTCCAAGGATAGGTCTGTAATAACAACGCAGACTAACTAGCTTGTTTTCCTCCCTTTACAGATTTGTGTATTAAAAGACAACAGGCATTAAGTTACCTCCAAGACTCAAACAGATGACTAAACCATGCATAAGACAGCATACTCCAAAACTAGGAGGTTGCTCTCCAGTTAGTTGTGTGAGGATCAAAACACGTGTTGTGTTTAAGTGGTACTACTCTTCAAGAAACAAAACATTAACTTCCTCAGATCGAACATCACGGAGGGTTTCTTGATGAAGGCGTAACAGCAACCTGGAGTTAATGACACTATGGTCTGGAAGAGCATCTGAAGTCCCATTGACTATGTTGAATACACACTGTGAAACTTTCCAACTCCCAAAATACTTCTGCTCCCCTACACAAAACACCTCAGACTTGTACACAATAACCCGTTTTACTAAGGACTCCTATTTTTTTTTTTTAAACTGTGCTTTTTGTTTGTCGTTAGTGAGGCAGAAACAAGATACCCCAACACCTTCTCGAAACTTGCAAGGATAACTCGGACCTCCACGATCTTTCCACCGAGGCCTGGGAAGCCTGACATCAAGGGCTCCCTCACCATTAAACCCCGTGAGCTGCCCACTGCCAAGCGGCACACGGCCCAGCAACCCACCCGGGGCACCCCGCTGGGCGGGAGGGGGACGGGGACCACCGGGCACCCTGAAGGGGACGAGGGCAGGGAGGGCCCCGAGGGGAAGGCCTCAGGCCCGGCATGTGGGGACGGGGCGGGGGGGCACACTTGGCGTTAGGCGGGAGAGGGGCCA
>NW_009647242.1:2162500-2170032 GCF_000708025.1 Charadrius vociferus | reverse complement strand
CTTCGGCCGGCCGAGGGTCCCCTTCGGCGCTGCCTGTCCATCCCGCGCCTGTGTGCAGCCAGGCTGTGGGGTGGGGAGGGGAGGGCGGCCCCGCGCCTCAGGGCCCGGCGTCTGTTGGCTCAGTGCTTTTAATGGGGTGACGGGTGGTGGACTCCGGCCTCGCGCCGCTGGAGCCTGTGCGGTCAGGCCTTGGTTCAAAGCCCAGCGCAAGCTCTCCCTGCCCGGACGGTGGGGTCTCCCCCTAAGTTTGTCTTCAGTTAGTCATAGAATGGTTCAGGTTGGAACAGACCTTCTTAGATCACCGAGTTCCAACCCCCGTGCCCTGGGCAGGGACACCTCCCACTACAGGTTGCTCAAAGCCCCGTCCAGCCTGGCCTTGAACGCCTTCAGGGATGGGGCATCCACAGCTTCTCTGTGCAGCCTGCTCCAGTGCCTCACCACCCTCAGAGTGAAAAATTTCTTCCTAACACCTATTCTAAATCTTCCCTCTTTAAGGTTAAAACCATTCCCCCTTGTCCTATCGCTACATGTCCTTGTAAAAAATCCCTCTCCAGCTTTCTTGTAGGCCCCCTTCAGATACTGGAAAGTTGCTATAAGGTCTTCCCTTAGCCTTCCCTCCTCCAGGCTGAACAACCCCAACTGTCTCAGCGTCTTCTCATAGGAGAGGTGTTCCAGCCCTCTGATCATCTTCGTGGTGCTCCTCTGTACCCGCTCCAACAGGTCCATGTCCTTCTTATGTTGAGGGCCCCAGAGCTGGATGCAATATTCCAGGTGGGGTCTCACGAAAGCAGAGCAGAGAGCCAGAATCACCTCCCTTGATCTGCTGGCCACACTTCTTTTGATGCAGCCTAGGGTAACGGTTGGCCTTCTGGGCTGTGAGCACATGTTGAGCTTCTCATCAACCAACACCCCCAGGTCCTTCTCCTCGGGGCTACTCTTGATCCATTCTCCACCCGGCCTGTATTTGTACAGGGGATTTCCCCGACACACATGCAGGACCTTGCACTTGGCCTTGTTGAACTTCATGAGGTTTGCGTGGGCCCACCTATCAAGCCTGTCCAGGTCCCTCTGGATGGCATCCCTTCCCTCCAGTATGTTGATCAGTCCACACAGCTTGGTATAATCAGGCAGACCATAACCACAAAGCCAAACCTAATACCTGAGGATCGGGGTGATATGCTTGCTGCTGGGCATGGACTTTTTCATCCTAACCCCCTATGATAGCTCAGTTGTTCAAATTCCAAGCAAAGGAAAAAAAGGCATTAGTGGAAGTAGCGTCATAAACCATGTGATAGAAAATTATCAGGATGAGTGTTGCTCACACAATTTTTGAGGAAATTTCAAGCACTGAGGACCTAGAGTTCACAGGATCCAGATTTTTCAGAAGCAGCTGGTGGCAAAGATGCGGGCCTGTCTTCCAGAGGTAGGAAGGATTCATGGTTTTAACTGAGGTCTGCAGGCAGATGCAGTATTCTTCTAAACATCAGAGGTGAGGACAGCCAAAGCTAGTGGATATTTCACAAAATTTGGTCTCATTTTCTTGATTCTCATACCATTTGTAAGCTAAGGAAATTCCACAAGGGAATGTCAAATTGGGCTTTATACTTAGGAAACCATTGCTGTACAGGAATGATTTTCTCAAGAGTTAATTTTCTTGAAGAAACAAGAGACAGTTTGACAGTAAGGCTATGTTGTCAAGAACAAAAAAAACCCCAAACAATCAAACAAAATAACTAGAACTAGTTTAACATTTTCCTTAACTGCCACCAATTTTCATCACCAGAAATACTGACAGTTCTTCAAACAAGTAGCATGGTCTAAACCTTTAAAAAAAAAAGTTTAACAAATGAATCCCAACATTTCTTCTGCGTTACTCTTGATTATCTGTAGTGCTATAATTAGGTATTTGAAGGGGCAATCCATCACTGAGAGCGACATAATCTGGCAAGCACAGCATCATAACAAGATAACCTTTTTGGTTTGAGTTGGGTTTTTTTTCCCCTTAGGTCCTTCCTCTGGAATTACAATGTTCTCCAAAATCAGCCACTTGCTGTGACTCATCTATAAGTCTGACAGATCCTCAAGATTGCTCAGCTCTTCCTAAATTGTGCAGACCACTAGGCATGTTCTAGACCTTTCCCCCACATTCATTATTGGTCATTAGAGTAGTCCCAGTTCCACATATTGTTTTGTGTCCTACCAACACACTTTCAAACAAGGTAATTCAAATGAAACTAGGTTGACCACTCTATTTCTGTACCTGTTTATAGATATTAATCAACAATCAATATTCATTTTCAATCCCTCATTAAATGAACTGAGCTGTGAATACCAGGCTTCAATTGTGTAGCCTTAAGGGGTGTTTATCTTTTGTGCAGCAAGAGAGCTTTTTGCTGATTAGTCAACAACTGCAGAGAACCCACAAACATGAAGTGGATTCCTTTGTGCCTCCAATCTGTCACGTTTAGCAGTCTATCACCAGCCACTGCCACTCTGCCACTCTTCTTTTTTATTCCCTTCTGGCAGTTTGATGAGGCCATCTCAGCAAGCATGCGTAGATTTTTCACGTTAACTAGTTTGTGGCATCCAAACTTTCCCTTCAGCATCTGTTTTCAGCTTTCCCACACTGACATGCATAGTCAACTACTGAGTATCATAGAATCTTAGAATCATAGAACATCTCAGGTTGGAAGGGAACCATAAGGATCATCAAGTCCAACTCCCTGCACCTTGCAGAAGTACCTAAAACTAAACCATATGACTAAGAGCATCATACAGATGCTCCTTGGTGCTGTGGCCACTTCGCTGGGGACAGTGTTCCAGTGACTGACCGCTCTCTCAGTGAAGAACCTTTTCCTAATGTCCAATCTGAACTTCCCGTGACACAGATTCATTCCACCTCCTCATGTCCTACAGCTGGTCAACAGAGAGAGATCAGCACCTCCCCTTCTGTTGCTCTCCTTGAGGAAGTTGTGGACTGTTATCCCTCAGCCTTCTTTTCTCCAGGCTGAACAAGTCAAGTGCCCTCAGCTGCTTCTCGTAAGCTTTGCCCTTGAGGCCTTCCACCATCTTGGGCACCCTCCTCTGGACACACTCTAACAATTTGATGTCCTTCTTATATTGAAGCACCCAAAACTGCATACAGTACTCGAGGTGAGGCTGCACCAGTGCAATGTAGAGTAGGACAATCACCTCCCTCAACCAGCTAGCTATGCTGTGCTTGATGTACCCCATGAGAGGTTTGGCCCTTTTGGTTGCCAAGGCACACCGTTGACTCATGTTCAACTTGCCATCAACCGAAACCCATAGACCCAAAGACTTGCCATCAACCCAAAACAACCAGTAGAGCAATAGGTCCTTGTTTGTAAAGCTCAAACCACAAATCTCAGGCAGAATAAGAAGCATCTGGACAACCTGCAGTACTGTAGAAATGAGTTTGTCATACCCCTAACTATTTAATTCCAAACCGAACAAGTATTTTTATTGTAGCTTTTTGGTTTTTCACCAATACCTGGGCTTGGATTTTCTTTAGAAAACAAACAATACTATCAATAGCTGCTGATGGAAAGTTTTTCAAGTAGATTTTTAAAATGGTCTTCTGAATTTTGCTGCTTTATATCAGACAACATCATTCATTGCTTGGGATGTAATTCCTTTTCCAAGCAATTGGATATGCCACAGTATTAGTTTGTTTATGTTACTTGCCATCTCTGGGTGACCTGATTAGCATTTTAATCTCTCTGGCTGTGAGAGCTGGGAGGGACTGATGCCTTCATCCAGGTTTCTTCCTCTCCTACCCATGCCAGAAAGTGATCATTAGAGGAAGAACCATTATCAAAAACATGGAAAATAGGTTCTTTGGCTGAACTGGAAAGAGATCATATTTAAGACCTGGAGATGACATTTAGGAACTGTAAAGTATGTTCTACGGCATAAACAAGTTATTCTGAATTAAGATTAAATACCATTTTAATTAGTTGCATTAATCTCAGATCAGATTGTTTAACTTTGTTTTAAGTTTTAAAAATGTATTTGATTTCAGGGATAGAAGGGGCTGGGATCTGAGCTGCACAGTTATAACATGGATCAATTTAACTGAGGACATGAATTTTTAAACCAAAAGACTGTTACCGTTCATAATGTGAATACTCTTTTACTGTTATAAAGAGATTTATATTGGTATGGTTCATATACTTTCCCTAAATAGGAGCCTGTATGTATGATGTATTAAGTGTATGTGCATCAGTAGAATCATACCTACATGAGAAGGATGTGCTGGTATTACTACATAAAAAAGTTTTTGTAAAACTGTACAACTTTTATGGATACCCTGGCCTAGACTTCAACTCATTTATGTACACAAATAAAAGATCAACATGGAAAAAAAAAACAATTGAAAACTAGCTCGAAAAGCAGAGAAAGAGATAGGATTTTGATTTCCTTGTAATTGCTTGGTGAAAAATAATCAATATACTTGTAGGTAGTATAGTCTGAGTTGCAATGTTTTCATTACAAATTAAATTGATATTGGCCAGCAGAAAAAAGCTTGGGGCAAAGCTCACAGAATCGGTACAGCAGCATGGTTGAAATAGAAAAAGAGCTTCTGACCTCTTTAAAAAGCAAAGAAAGAAAAATAAAAACAAAAAATACCCCAAACCCTCTCATTTTACTAATAAGCAGATGTATGGAAAAAGGGCTATTTTAATACATTTTCAAGCTGTGTTCTTAGGGCAAATCTTAGTTAATATTTCCATCCCTCTTTTACATCCCAGACACTCTTAGGGAAGCTAGTGCATCAGTTTATGGTTCAAAATGTGGAAGGAGACTTGCTTCAGTGTGATGAGCTGTTTGGAAATGTCACTTTGCATCTGTACAGTTAATTTCCACTGTACAGCCTTTAGTACATGTCCTTTATATGTCGTCTGTCGTGCCCTAGGCCTGAACTCTTTTTATTTTCATGCAGTTTCTTTTGCCTTCCACTACGTCTTGTACTCATTTAGGTTTGATCCGGGTCGAGTTTATTTCAAGAGAAATATTTAAAAGAAAATACATGAAGCATTCTTTCGGAGAGGGGGGAGAGCAGGGTTGATTGGCTGTATCCGCCTCCATGGCTGTCAAACCCAGTCTCTCTAAGATTAAAGGAAATTGATGGAATATTGACAGACCAGTCATCGTTCCAGTAGAAGGAACTCTTGCTACTCGATTGAATACAGCAGTATAGTTAATTTAAATGTCTATTTAATCAATCTTTCTCACAGTCTGTTTTATGGTACTTATACCATGACATCTGAACTATGTTACTATTATAATTAGTTTGGCTTTTCAGTACACATCTAAAGGCATACCATTGTGCTCATATTACAGCTGGGAAACTGAGGCCCTGATATTTTTGGCTGTGTACCGCTTTAGACTGATTTGAAAAAAGTTAGATTGTTATTTTATGTGTTAAGTCTCAAGGACTTCCCTTCAAAAACTGGCTGGAATTTTCTCTTTTGGAAAGGGTAGAAAAATAATTTTTAAGACAAGGGCAGTCAAAATGAATGCAAGATAGGGACTGCAAGCTTACACGCACATGCTGCCAGAGTAGTCTAAAAGGCTTGTGCTATAGCACATTGAAAAAGTTATAACATCTCAAGAAACAGTAGTCTTGAGCTACTCTGCAAGAAATGCTAAGCACAGGGGTATAGCTAATATCTGTCTCGCCCACAAAGTTTTACACAGCTTTTTCAAGGTGCATAGCAGAATGCAGATTCTCCCTCCCTGATTAATATCCTAAGACAATCTCTTCTCAAATATAAATGAACTCTGTGGCTTCTGTTAGCTTCATTGCTCCTTTCTCTACTCTATACATTTGTGAAATGTTGTCAATGCTTGGGACCTATATGCAACTTTTTTCTTTGGTGGAAATAAACAATTACCTTTTTTTTCCTGTTTTCAAAAACTTCACCAACTCTGAATATTTTTCCCTCCCTGTGATTCCCATGTGAATTTAAGCTATACTTTCTAAACTGTTTTTATTCTGAGCAATAAACCCCCTTTTTAATATGTTTGTAAATAAAATGAATATTTTATTTAGTGTGTGAGTGAACTGAAACAAACTTTTTCCTAAGCCATCAGAACCCATTCTGGGATTTGAAAGGACAGCGATTTTGAGTGATATCCCACCCATTTTAGTTCCTTAATATCTTTTTTTTTTTTTTCCCCCCATGAAAATTCAGTATTAGCATTATTGCATCTATATTGTTCTCATTTTTGACAAATTCCATATACGCATGGGATATTTATCATCCAGTATCAACATGCCAGAGTGAGTATGATTGTCTGTGGAATATCAAAGGATAAGTTTCCTCCAGATGAAGATCTAGATCTCAGAGCAAGTCAGAAATTGAACGTTTTCTCTCCTGTGGAAACACACGTATACACACATGCTTATGCGTGCACACACATACACATATGAAAACTAATACTTCATTTTAGTTCATTAGATGTTTATTTCAAGAACTTGGAGCTGTTAAGAACTTGAATTGTTCAATGCTTTTCAAGACCACTAGGTGCTGCCTATTCACTGCAGCAAACCTTACAGTCTTATAGTGAGTGAGAGGAAATATGTGGATTATTCATAGTATCAAACAGAATTTGAGGCCTTTTGCTTCCCAATGCAATCTGAACAATTGAGAATAAAGCTAAAAATATGCTAGAGGGCTTACATTGTGTAATTAGGAGAAGCATTTCCTCGGCCACTTAGTTTTGAGCCCTCAATTCAATGGTGAATAAATGGTACCAAGAAAATCCTGCAAGAAGCCTTTCCAGTGTTTTAAGGAAGGAAAACACAAGTAGCCCTCTCGCATTCTGGTCTGACTGCCATAGGAGGGATTTACTGCTAGGCAATTACTGAAAATTGAAAAATGTAATTAAGGCTCACTTAAAAGTTTCTAATCTCACTTAGCTCTGATGCTCATTATCATCTTAAATGTGACATCTACTGTTTTTTAAATAACACGTGAAGAGCTGGATTCTTACAGTTAACACTCAATCCTTCCTAATATATTTCATTACCTGCTAATTCTATACATGCAACTGCAGATTAAGGACAGACAGGAATAGAAGAAGAAAGTTTTTCTGCATAATTATAATAGAAAGAAATAATGCAAATCTCTAGCTTTAAACAAGCTTATCCGTGATAGCTGTAAATATGCTTAAGAGTGAAATGCCAACAGCAATCACAACATGTGAGTCACCTATTCACAGGCGAATGGAAGCTCATGGCTGCATGAAATGGCTTGGAAACCTGTGTGATTTTGCTGTGCTCAAGGAACCTGTATTCCTATCTTCCCGAAGATGGGCTGGTTTGAAAAGAAATATGGGACGAGAAATAGAAGTAAAGCGCTTGGATAGTGTGTCTATATTAGCATATTATGATAAATGAAACACTGAAATAAAATGTGCAGTATGCAGAAAGCAGGGTTATTGCTGCTATGAGTGTTTAATACCACTCTTCTCTTCTAATGAAGAAGAGATGACATTTCATTCTT
>NW_009647242.1:2161964-2162474 GCF_000708025.1 Charadrius vociferus | reverse complement strand
CAGGAAAATAACAGAGATGGAAAGTAATGTTGAAAGGCAAATTGAGCATTATCGAAAGTTGTTGCAAAGATTTAGATAAAAAATTGCAAAAGAACAATTGTTTTCTCCATGTCAGTAAAATGACCCTAAGAATGAAGCTGTACTCAAATTGTTTTCATGGTCTGGAAAAAAATAATAACGCTTGAGTAAACAATAAAATACAGTAAATTAGTAGCCTAGGTGAAGAGATTAATCACTTCTATGAAATACCTGTCTATTAATACCTCATGTAAAGATTGGCTTAAGGAAATAAGTAGTCAGGTGGCAGAATGCCTGAGGCAGCAGGCTAATGGTAAAAGCATGGGTAAGATTCTGAAGCAAAGTTTAGAAACCATAAAACCCCACATGTTCAGCTTTCAGTTTCCCCTCTCTTTAACTGCAAGGTGCAAATTATATATCCCACAATGATGTTATGATCCAGGAAATGTAATGTGAGTCAAAGCACACTTGATGTTACATTTATCAGCAGGA
>NW_009647242.1:2089797-2161953 GCF_000708025.1 Charadrius vociferus | reverse complement strand
TTTCCATTTAAGCTAATGGGAGGTTATTTTTTTCACCTCTAATTGCAGTATAGTGAGGTCTTATCCATCAGTGCTTTGACTGTTCTTTCACGTGAAGCACTGGCTAGGAAGTGCAGGCTGCTATCAGTTATGTGGAACTGGCACAATATTCCCATCCATGTTTCCAAAACCCTTGTTTTCCACAGCCGCTGTGAGGTTCTGGACCATACAGTCACAGCCTTCTCTGCTGCAGATGTTCTCTCCTTTTGCAGAGCAAGAGACTTGGCATCAACTATTCATACTGGCAGCAATTTGTGATGTTTATAAAAATGTGGTCAAAAGAAAAATTGTATGTAGTGGAGGTGGGAACAATCAAGCTCATTTGGTCCATGTCACTACTTTTTTGTAGTGCACGTTTTGTTTCCCAGCAGTAAAAATGAGCATGATTTGGGGAAGAGTCTGACTGCTTGCATCATCCCCTTCTCCAGAGATCTGTCAGAAAAACAGCTTTTAGTCATGGCTGGGGTATTGAAGAGGTACTGGTTGCAGAGCCTGCCCCAATGAACAGTGACCAGCTGTGTGCTGTCAAAGCTTTAAATTCCAAATTCCTGAAAACCCATCAGCTTTTTAATGGTGTTATTTTCAGTTAAACATGGCAAGCTTGACCAAAGGACCTGCTTAGTGAATGTCACTGTTCAGAGATTAGCATGTAAATGCCAGGCTTGTGTCTGATCACACAGTTGCCCAAGTTAGGAGGTGTAGACCTTTAATTGTAGTGAAGCTGGCTTCTTTATGACAGTTGTGACAAGATCACTGTAACAAACATCTCATTTTCTGGATAGAACAGAACATTTACTCTACCTAAGGAAGGTAGAAATGAGAATATCTGGTAGCATCTTCTAAAATGAAACGTATTTCTATCCATAATTCATGTGCTGTTAAAGTTCTTCTTGAAATGATATCAAATAACACTAATTTTCAAATTATCTTGGAAATGTGAAATGTGTTCACCTGATTCGTGTCAATATGGACCAATGCTAGGGCCGCGTGGTGAAATGTGACTTTCTGTCTTATATACCCTTGTATAACCGCAGGCCTAAGAGAAATGGAGTGGTTAATGTATATAGTTTCTGCTTTTTGTAAAAGACATACTTGTGTGTTGGTTTGGACTGGTTTTGCTGTTAACCATATGGTGTCAAGCCATAAAAATCTAGCGTCATCCTAAGGGTGAGCCGAGGAAGGCCATGCGCGTACATGGAATCTGGGGTAATCCTGAAGGAGAGCCGAGGAAGCCCACCAGATGGGAGCCAAGAAGACCCCGAGGGCATGCGCGGAAAGAGATAAGCCTACTCGTGGAATTTATTTGCATAGACCCACCTTTTCTATGAATGTGTATTAGCAGAAAGAATATAAACCAGAAACAGGAACTGTACGGTGTGCATCTTGGTAGAGCAGAGGCTCCCAGCACACCCAGCTCTGTTTGCTTGCATTTATTCATTTAATAAATTGTAAACTTAAATTGCAACCCGATTTGGGACTAAGCCATTTATCACAGAAAGTTGAAGACATTCCAGCAAGGATTTCCAGCATTGTTCTAGAGAAAGTGAAAGAATCTCAGGGATCTACTTATTTGCTTAAATTCCATACAAAGTAACAAAACAGTTAATTTTGTTAAAAATAAAATCATAAACTTAAACGGTCAATCAGCATCATTTAGTGGAAGGTAGATCTTTCTTTCCAAACAAACTTGTTATGTTTATTTTGTAGTGAACAATGGATGTGATGGAACAAGGCAGTTGCATTGATATAGTAGTGTTGGATTTCTCCGGTGGGTTTGATATAATACTGCACATTCTGAATAAAAGATGTGATTCACATGGGACAACTAACGTGCACAGCATATAGATTTAAAACTGGATTACTGAGAGGTCTTGTAATGCAACTGATACCAGGCTGACAGAGCTGGCTGTCTCCAGCAGGTTGCAAAGGGGTCATTAAATTACTTCAGCGCTCTTTTTAAAATCAATTGTGTAGATGATGATACAGAATCTTTGCCTGGATGGTTTGAAGATGACATAAAGATCGACCAGGAAATAGATAATGAATACAAGTCGCTTTACAGAGAGGACTTAGTTCCCTAATTAAATGCAATTACACAGTCCAAAGAACTGTGATTCAGAAGAGCCCCATCCATAACTAGGAGTCATTACAGGGCACAGCAAAATCTGAGCCAACACTGAGTACTTTTCAGCAGGGCTACTTTGTCTCGGCTGTGTTTTTGGCTATGCTGTCCTTTGTGTTCAAATTAACTCTTTAGGGGCCACCTCAGGTATATCTGTATTGCATTGGCTCGCTTACTCTGTCTTGGTAGATGAGTGACTCAAAGAAGAGCTGCAAGTTCACTGTAGGTGATCGTCTCAAAATCAAACATTAATGCTAGGTTTGAGGAAGAAGGAGCAAAGGGAAACAGCAAAGTGACTTTGCCAGTACACATATCAATAGTAACAGCATTACTAGAATACTGCCTTCATTTTTCATAGCTACACTTCTAGAAGGATGTGGAGATAAGGTTGAAGGATACAGAGGGTACAGAGCAATGTTGTGATGCAGTCTGTGGCTATATCTGCTTGGATTATTGGCTTGCAACTTTTAGAGAGTTTGAAAGAAAGCAGAATGCCTTTTCACCAGTGGTCCATGTTCATAACATCACTTGAGAGGACTGTTCATTACTTGCTTAGAAAAAGGCTGAGCTAAAATTATTCAGCATTGTTCTGAGAGAATCTGTCTGCTCTTCAGTTTGTGTCCCGGAGCAGAGTTTCTCTTCAGGGTTCACCCCACTGTTGATCCTCTTCCTTGTGCTTTCCCTTCTCCATTTGATTCTTAAATGGTCCTTACCTTGTGACCTTCTTTTTAGGAAAGTCTATTGCCCACCTAGAACAAAGATTAGACAAGATGAGCAAAGGATATTAACTAAATAAGTCCTGCAGAGACAACTGCATAATACTATGCTTTTTAAAATTTGAACCTGAAATTTTTAGAAAAGATGTTAATCATTGTATACTATTCAAAAGACCCTCTATAATTAGCTTTTCATTTTCAATGACTTCACTGATAGCAGAGGGTGGACCAGTAATGATCTTTGGCTACACAGAGCTTTTTTCCTTTCAATGAAAGGATGATAGATAATTATAGCTTATTAATGGACAAGAGAACAGTTATATACATGCAGGAAAAATGTTAGCATCTTATTCAAAGCTGCAGAGGGAAAACTTTCCATGCACAGAGACATTGTGTTTTATGAATAGACTTGTTTTTTTGTTTTTCCTCTAAACAGTGGTTCTTCAGAGGCTCAGTAACATTTTGCACACTGCATTATTTTGTTATTTAGCATTGTGTGAGGATTTGTGTTTTATGGAAAGGGAAATCTACCAAAATTCAAAGCAGTTTCTGAATTGTTTTATTGACTCTAGTTCAGGTGGGTCTATTTCTTTTTTCAGTTAACTACAGATTTGAAAATAGGAATTTTACGTGCACTGTAAAATATCCCCACCACTGGAAAACTCTTGCAATCTGCTAGCATCTCAAATGACATTTCAATATGTGCTTTGGCTATTTTTAAAGATCATTTTTTAACGTAACTCCAGTAACAACAGGTATTATTTGAATTTAAATGGTTTCCAGATTATTTAATAAGTCTTGTGGCTGCAAAAAACTATATACATCACATTAATAAAGCTAGACCAACTGCCTCCTGCCTTGATCAATACATCAGTCGTTAGGGAAGGGATAACTCTGTGCTGTAAATTGTAGGTATTTGTTTGCACTTCAAACCCTTTCAATTCATTTTTTTAAAAAAGCAAAGACAACTATGTCCTCTTCCCAGTCCCTGACAAATATTGCTATGACTCAGAAGTGCAATTTGAGATTAGGTTATTTCCATTTCAAAAGGAGCTTTGAGAAAAACGGATACATGGAAGATACAAAACCACCAGAGTCTTTGTGGACCACAATTTCTGAACTGTAATAGACTTTTAAAAAATTATTTATTGTTAATAAGATACGCCACAAGATGGCTCTCTAACAACAAAAATAGTAAAAAAAATCCAGAGCTTGTTCTAAAAATAGTTGTTGCACTCTGACTGGGAGCAGGTTCTCTGGCACAGGCCTGTGCGGGGTGCTGTTGGAGCTGAGGAGAAACAGTTTAACCACCCTGACAATACCGAATGAATCACGTTATTCGTTTTTGTTTAGGAGGGTGTTATTTGCTTACAGGAAGCAAGTAGGATATAATAGCACTCGCCTAAAGGTTCCACAGTAAATAGCCCACCTGCGACAACTTAACAGTGTATTTGTTAATTGTTTGCTGAGTGCAATAGCACAAGAGCTCAATGGCACTTTCAGCTGAAGAATAATTTCAAAATAATTTATATCCAATTTTGAGTGAAAAAAAGTGAAGGATTTAGTACTTATTTTGTACTATTTTGTTCTCTAGTGTTCTTTTGAAAGGAAGATAAGCATGTTCCAAACTTCCATTTATTTACAAAAATTACATACATAGCTATTACTTGACCAATACAGAAGTTTGCTTGTTGGAAACAAAGATTTCCATGTGTGCAAAAGTGTGGGGAGAGGATATGCATGTGGAAGATATATTCCAAATAAAAGTTTCAACCACAACTCGTGCACAGTAATAGTCTTAAACAGGTGCAGTCAGAAGTGACTACTAGGAAAGGCCACCTCGCTGGAAATATGTACTGACTTTGCTAGAGATGAAGCATCAAACTTTTGTATTTTTGTCCTTCATCTCATAGGTTGTTGTCAAAAAGCAGAACTTCCCTGCCTGTAGCAAAGGCTAAAAGAAACTTCAGTTCTTTTAAAGACAGCGTCCATTTTGGGGCAGACATTGGGTAGATCCACACAGTCCCAGCACAGGACAATTCATGCCCTGGACACCCAAAAAGGCAAAAAGACTAATCTAACTTGACTAATCTAGTGCAGTCGAACTCCCCTGGGACCTTAAGTGCAAATTTAACAGCATAGTGGAAGAAACATGGTCAGCCTCTAAGACGGAGTGCCCCATTCTTGCTGAGGAGACCAGGACATGTGGAACCAAGAGGAGAAAGTCAGAAAGTGTCTTTAGCTGCTTCTCGTGTTAGTCACGGCTGCTAGCTGCACTTAAGTAATTGCCCGCTTGAGCACTTCTGTTCCATGTGAGGACAAAAATCAAACAGATTAGTTTAAATTCACCTGTCTGAATTTTCCCCTAGATGGAGCAGAAGAGCCCTTGTAGTCAGTTACCAGCTCTCAGCTAAGAGTTATACGCTATCCAATTCGTAGCAAGGCAAAATAACAGATTAGTTTCAACTATCTTCAGCAGCTTGTTAAGATAACATGTCCTGAAATGAAGTGCTCCCATGGTCGGGCATAGCAGAGATGTGATGCTACAATCTCTTTTTCTTTCCCTCTTGGCTGCTAGCTGCTGCCTCAGACCTAGTACCTGACTGTGGAAAGGCTTAGGGAGTACTAATAAATCAAAAGCAGGCACGGATTTGATGTGTTAGTGGGTTTGCTGTGACTGAACTTGGAATAGAGAGCTTAGCCACAACCCATTGTTATTATGGTTCTGATAGAGACCACTTCACAGAAGCTTGTGGTGCTAGTAATGAAATGTAAGAGGATTACTGTTTTGGGCAGAGATTTATATCTAGTTTTCCCAGCTCTAATAAGAAATGGTCCTAAGCCGCATAAAATGGGATCTAGACTTCCCTAAAGTTTAGCGGTGTTCTGAATGGGGACTTTGGTTCAGGGAAAGTATTTATAAACTTACAGATCCTGAAGTCTCTACTCTCTGAGGCTCCCTAGCCCTCTCTACAGTTCCCTGTGGAGCAGTCCAGCAAAATTACTGTGACAAAAGTTCTGCCTTGCAGTTCCTCAGCTCTAACCCCATCCAGGTTTCTCATAAAGGGCTCTTGTCATTGAGCTGGCCTCTTTTGTTACAGCCCTTCAGGTAAATCATCTTTCACAGGGGTGAGCTAAGGCTACAGAAAACGCTAGTGGAATTCTCCTAATTTGTTGTAATGTGACTGTTGTTTGAAATGGTGAAATCATGGGATGGACTGTGTCTGTTGGCTGACATAAAGTGAAATGATGTATTAGACACTGAAATGGCTGGATTACACTGGAAGTCATGGCTGATTCCTTCCCTACTACTCTTATAACATCCTGATCACTCTCTTCATTGGAAGGGTAACCTCCAGTTACAGTCTGTTGCAAAACTTAATCTGATGAAAATGGCCCATTTTAGGTGGTACTAGAACAAAAAAGGATCCCTAGATCTGCGGGATGGACCAGACAGATTACATCCATTGTTACAGAATCACAGAACAGTTGAGGTTAGAAGGGACCATCTGGGCCAACCCCACTGCTCAAGCAGGGCCATCTAGAGCAGGTTGCCCAGGACCATGTCTGGTTGGGATTCCCGAAGGATGTTTTTTCCTAGTAAAGACTGAGGCAAAGAAGGCATCAAGTACCTCAGCCTTCTCCATACCTTTTGTCACCAGTTCCCTTGCTGCATTCAGCAGCAGGTCCAGATTTTTCATGTTCTTCATTTTGCGGTTTATGAACTTGTAGAATCCTTTCTCGTTGTCCTTCGCATCCCTTGCTAGACTCACCTCCAAGTCAACCTTGGCTTTTCTAACCCTATCTCTGTATGATCAGACAGACTCCATACTCCTTCTGGGATGCCTGCCTCTGCTTCCACCGTTTGTACACTTACCTGTCATAGCCACGTGCCTGCTGAAAATACTTCAGCAAACATGGAGAAAAGCAATAAGATGCTTCATTCTCCACCAGCCCTTTGCAAGACACACTGTGCTGAGTTTTTCAGCTTCTCCTTTCATTTGCACCTATGGGCCTAGCATGGTTTTCATACCTAGCTACTGTCAGCAGCTTCTGCTGCCAAGGATGCAGCATCACTGCATCCATGAGAAACACTGAGGCATCAGGTTGTATTCCAGCTTACCTGGCTCAGAACTGAACAAGGTGGTACAGCGATGAAAACGCTGCTCCAGCAATGCCAGCCCTCCCAACAGTGCCAGGAAGAGTACTGTCAGACTGTAAATAAAAAAAAGAAATTTGTGTCTCTAGTAGGGATAAGACAAAAGAAAATGTATACTCGCCTCTGCAGAAAACCCAACGGAGCACTTCACAGCCAGCTGGGTCTTCTACTCAGTGTGCAGCACAGGTTGCACAAGGGCTTCCAGGCCCCAGTGTTGCTGTAATGGGAACAGGAGGAAGCACAGTGGCTGCAGCAGCATCTTGTGATCTGGAGCAGACTTGTTGCACTGGGCAGTGCCTTTGAGATGTTACAGCACTCTCCCATGTTTATCTTTGGTCAATCCTAACATGGACTTTCTCGTCTACTGCTATATATTTACAAGCGGTCTAGTGGGAGGTCTCCCTGCCCATGGCAGGGGGTTGGAACTAGATGACCTTTAAGGTCCCTTCCAACCCAAACCATTTGATGATTCTATGATACCTTTAAATTGTTGTAAGCCATGATCTGAGTTGCACGTTATAGGAATTGCTATACCAGGAACCACCTGAACCAATGCAGAGCAAGCCTTACAAGAAGCAGTGCGAGTGCAGTAGTGGCCCAGCCTGAGCTGGCTTTGGTGCCCAATAACTCCATGCAACGCACCATCTCTCCTGTCCTAAGTGACCACCATAACAGATGGAGCCCAAAATCATGAACTAAATTAACTGCGTGGACACTGTGTGGACATTTGTGGACATTTTACAGACATTTCGCAGGGGTGGTCCATAGACTAAGGGAATGATATCTGTGTATGGTATCAAAAGATGCAAAGGGGAGTGGTGGTTAATGATGTATTGAATAGCATGGGGCCTGAGCATCACGTAAACAGTATGGAATAGGGGGTGAAGAATGTGCTGGTTTGGCTGGGGTAGAATTAAATTTCTTCAGAGTAACTAGTATGGGGCTGCGTTTTGGATTTGTGCTGGAAACAGCATTGATAACACAGGAATGTCTTAGTTATTGCTGAATAGTACTTACGCAGAGCCAGTGTTTTTCTGCTTCTCATCCCACCCCACCAGTGAGTAGGCTGGGGGTGCACAAGATGTTGGGAGGGGACACAGCCAGGACAGCTTACCTCAAGTGACCAAAGAGATATTCCATACCATATGATGTCATGCTCAGCATATAAATCTGGGGGGGGACATTTGGAGTTATGGCACTTTTCCCAAGTAACTGTTATGCATGATGGACTCCTGCTTTCCTTGAGATGGCTGAACACCTGCCTGCTGATGGAAAGCAGTGAATTAATTCATTTTTTGCTTTGCTTGCGTGTGTGGCTTTTGCTTTACCCATTAAACTGTCTTTATCTCAACTCATGAGTTTTCTCACTTTTACCCTTCTGATTCTCTCCCCGATCCCACTGTGGGGGGAGTGGGCGAGCAGCAGTGTGGTGCTTAGTTGCTGGATGGGGTTAAACCGTGACAAAACAATGGATTTTTTAGTATATAAAGGATAAGGATAAAGAACATAACAAATGTTATATATGTTGTTCCATTTATTTCTGTTTAACAATTTGTTATTGAAAGTTAAAATGACAAAAGTGTCTTGGCCAGTTGGAACATGCAATCTGCTGTATTGCTTTTTGGCAAGTGATGTTTTGGGATGCACAGGACAAATTATCATTACAGTTGGTGTATCATGGAGTGTCCTGGTTTGGGCTGGGCTGGACACTAAAATGAATGACAGATGCTCTCTAACTTCTCTCCCAAGTGAGAAAAGAATGAGAAAAATGGAGACTTATGAGTTTAAAAGAAACTAAACTACTTTAATGAAATATTAGTAATAAAATAATAACAAGAAAAGATAGTAATATTAAAAAGAAAATAAAGAAATATATACAATATATAAAAAAACAATATTGAGCTCCCAGGATGATGATCACGTCACTGGGGGGCACTGGGAAAGTCCCAGACTGGACTCAGAGATGGATGGGAGCTGAACTCACAAACTGGATTCAGGAACACACGGGTCAGGATCACAGGCAGGTGAACAGACAGAGTCCTCCTTGGACACCGGCCATTGAAGAAAGAGATCATTTGATCCCTCAGCTTTTGTACTGAGCATGATGCAAATGGGATGGAATATCCTGTTGGTCAGGTTTGGGTCACCTGTCCTGTCTGCTCCTGCCTGCAAGTGAGGAACTGGAAAAAGGTACAACATAGTAGAATTTTCATGATCTTGTTCTAGGTTAAAATTCACAAATATTTGCAGATTTAAATGAAGGAAAAATGTCTATTTAAAATTGTTTTATGATTAAACTATAGAAAATTAATAATGAAAACAATAGCAATGCCTTGTAAATAGAAGTGTAACAGTATACTTTTTCATGCTCAAAAGTTAGCAACTTGAGTGAATTCAGTATAAATGAAAATAAAATACAACAAATTTTATCCTTGGTGCTCAAATTTATCACTGCTATATTGTGAAATTTACAGTCTCAGACTCAAGTAATGATACTTTAAAGTCTTAAGTGATAAAGCACAAAACAGCAGCTCGTACAGAACACAGAATTTGCATCAACACGGATTCAACAAGTCAAGCCACAATAGGGAACAACAGGAAGGAAAATTATGGAGATGCCCTCATTGCCTTCAGAGACAATGTGGGGCTGGGAGGGGCAGATACATGTTTGAGAAAAATACACATTCCTAAAAAAAAAATCTATTGACTTAGTCAGCAGTGAATAATATTCTCAGGGTATTAAAGCATGAGCCAATGTATTTCGTCTTATGGAATCTGTGTCATTAATCTATACGTGCCCCCACTGCGATAGTAAGTTGTATAGGTGCATGTAGTTTATCAAAGTGTATAATATTTTCTTAGATCTGGCAGTCTCTGGGAAGATGTCACACCACTAATCAGCATTAGAAGAGGCAGCATTTTTTCCCCCCTCCATGTCGGGAGTTTGTGTTCGTGGGCAGCTGACAGGGCACTAAAGACCTTTCTTTTCTCATCATTAAAGCTGAGGAGTGCCACTAGCACGTGCCCAATTTTAACTGAAAGCTGTAATTCAAAGCTGATGTTGATGAAGGTGTTCACTCAAGGGATACACCAAATGGACAGTTTGACTTCCCGGTGCTTGTGCAGCTGGACCTGTATTGGAACCAAGGGCACCTGTACATACTCACATGATTGAGTCTGATCAGATATCAGGACTGTTAATTTCCAGTTAGGAGCTGAAATACTGAAGGTCGGGCTGCCAACACACCATCAAGCCATCAAACTGTGTGTCGTAAGAAGATGCACGTCAGCATCAGGCTGCTCTCGAGTGAGCAGCACTGGAATGGGCAGTGCCCTCTTGGTTTTCTTTTGTACTCATCCAGCTGGGAGACAGAAAAGATTAGCCCTGAGTGAGACTGACAATATCATGAGAATATATATCAAAAGCCAAGAGGCTGTAGCACCAAATCCCAAAGTGCATCTCCTGAGGAAGAACAAATGTTTTCATCTGCACACCGTAAATTCCTCACCAGTGAAAGAGTTGCAGGTGGTAAGAGCTGAGGTTCAAAACTCCTAGGCTTTATCCTACTTTGCCACACAATATTTTCTTTGTTGAATATAATTGTTTTCCTATCAGTAGCTATAAGGACAGGCGTATGTACTGTTTTATTCCAACCTGGAATGCCTTAAAGCCATTCCTAACACTCAGTACTGGGTGTGTCAGGAAGAGCATCTTGCCTGTTTCTCTGTATTGTGCCAAGTTTTTTTAGACATTTTTTTAAAATCACTGTTCTATCAAAATGTATTCGGTACAATTAATGCCTTGGAAGTGTTTTCTGGTGAGGATATAGCTATTAGCACAGGCAGCAATAAATAGGTTAAAAAAATATGAAAAATCTCTTCATCTAGCAACAGTATCTTTCAGGTTTGTATGGTACCAGATACGCTCCTAGCAGGTCTCCCAGGGTCAGTCCTCTAAGCGTGAGGGTACCTGAGTTCCTTCATACAGATAAATAATCGGCAGCAGAACTAATTCCCTGGAAGAAGTTGCTTGCATGCCTTAGTGCATACAGGACTCGGCAGTTCTGTATTTGCATTGTGCAGTTACAAATGTCAAGTTGAATGGTGTTTAAGCGGTTAAATTCTCGCATGAAAGTGATAGCATAGCACTGTAGTAGTCATCTGTGCATCGGTCCAAGGCAGTGTTTTCTACAAAATTCTGTACTAAATTACAATAATAAGACTTTATTTGCTTAATGTCAAGCTATCATCAATTCCATGCAAATTGTTAGTTTTGCAACAAAACACCATGTAATTGTCACTACAATCTTAAGCCTCAGCAGTCTTGATTTTCAAAATACTAGTTCATCAATAAACCATTGTAAAGGCTTTAAGCTCCAACAGGAATGCAGTAAGGAAGCTCTTTTCATCTGTGATGTCAATAAGCTGGGGTGAGACAAGAAACTAGATTCATCAAAGTGACAAGTGGATATATATATTTTAACTGTAATGAATAAATGACATCCCTATTAATGATTTATCTCCTTTCAACTTTAACAAACAGTTCTAGTGATAATGACTAATTTTTTTTTTGCATTGGGAAAGTAAACTGACACATACCTAACATAGTCAAATAGAGCCTAGTTCGATATTCATAAATGCTAGCTTTGTATATGGAATGCAAGTTGGTAATTACAACCAGAACTATTCATTTCCTTTTTTAAAAGTAGATACCTGGGAATGCCATTTAGTCATTACTCAGAATTACTTGTTATCTTTGATGAACTTAGTCTGTGCTTTCATCTGGTACCAGACTACATGCTAATGCCAATCAAGAGTGTAAATATGCAAAGAAAAAAAATATTTGGATAAGAATTTTAAGTATGCTTGATGTCATTTTCATTCTGTTCCCATGGAATCAGAGACTGCAGTGGCAGCACCCTCTTCAAAAATGCTACCACTGGGGCAAGAGGGGATATCAGCATGCTTAGAGAAATCCATCTCTATTCTTGTGACAAGAAATGCACTGTAAATGGGCATTTTTCCTATCTGTCAGTCCATTCCATTTGTTCCTATTCTTATACCAATTTTGAGCCACTCACCCGTACCCTGCCCATTAGAGCTGGTTAGTACGTGCTGTTCATTTATCATATGGGAAATAGACTGCTTCACTGGTCAGATGTTTTACAGGAAAGTATCCATTTCAGCGAGGCTTTTTCTGAAGGCTTGAAAAGCAAGGGAGAGAGCCCGTGCTCCAGGGCAGCCCCACTATCTGAAAACTGAAGACCAGCACTTTGGCACAGCTCTGTTTTGTGCAAACAACAGAAATGGGTTATTTTTATCCTAGTACAGAATAAAACACACCGCAGCAACAATAAATGTCACAACCTGAAGAGCTGCCACAAAAGAGAAATGTCATCCTCTGGTCAACTTTCGGAGACATTTAATTTGGAGATCTAACTCAGTGTCTAAGAAAAAAAAAAAAAAAAAAAAAGATGATGTAGCTGTTTTTCGGCTTCTTTTTTTTTCACATCCTTATAGTTAAAATATCTGTTTTAAGCTTTCCTGTAGTCTCTGTCATCATACCCTTTAGGTACTGCAGAAAGTTTGAAACACAAATACTCAATAATAATAATAATAAAAGTAACAATAAATGTGAGTGTCAGGGTGGCAATTACTCCTCTTTTTGCCTTTGAAAAGCTGTCCCACTGAATCATTAAACTTACCAGTGTTCTCTAATCTCAGTACATTTATCTGTAGGGAGATTAATGCTCTTTTGAAGTTATGGGCCATTCTTCAAAACACTGGTTTCCTCCTGTTTTCTGTTCTTTTTTCTCAAGATGCCTCTACTCCATGGCAATGCTGGTTAGCACATCAGCTCTTCACCTCTGAAGAGCTGGATGAAAGATTTTAGCCTTTCACACTTGTCCCTCATATTTACTCAGTCATAAACCACAGCATGGCTGCCAGAAAAGCAGGAGAAAACCTAGAGCAGAGCTGGAGCACGAGGCACAGTGCAAGTTTGGGTAAGGGGCAATTTTATTACACCTGTGAAGGAAACAATTTTAAAATTACTTTTAAAACAATTTTAAAATTTTAACCTAGTTAAACCTGAGTTAGACTGTCAACGCTGAGGTCAATGTGTTGCATCAGCTACACTGAGGTGAAATCAGGACTTAACTCCACATTTTTCTGCTGGTTTCAAGTTCAGTGTCTCACTCTAGCAAGACCGTAAGAGCTCTCTCCCCACCTTTGAAGATCAGACAGTAACCTTGAAGGACAGCTATTTGCATAAAATATGTTGCAAATACTGGATTTCTGAACAGGGGCTTCTGTTAACGTATTTCTTCTATTTCAATAAAAGCACATTAAAGAAAAGATGGTTATTTGGAATTGTCATGCATTACAGTGAATACAAATGCACTCTTATAAATGAATAAAATGCTAAAGCTTCTTATGTTAGGATCTGTCAGTCAGTCTCAGTGGAACTTTATCCTCTTCGGAAAAGCTTATATTTTCTACTGAAATAAATATAAATCAGCACCTTGTTCTAAGACATTGAAATGGTGGTTTGCTTTGTTTTTCTTGACAAAAATCAGATGGGACCCAGTTGACAAGCTTGCGATAAATGCCTTAGTGGTCAGACTAATCACCTTTAATCATTTCGAACCCTGAGCCATTCTGACATAAAAAGGGAAAATCTGGGCATTGCTGTCTGCACCTTCCTGAGAAAAACTCTGTCTGTGGGCGCAAAGCCCATTGGAGGCCATGGCCTAGGAAACAGTGGCCAGAGGGAACAATAAAATAAGTTCAGCCTAGCCTGGGAATCTTCTTTCTCCTTGTGGGGACCCTCACAAGGCTCAGGAGGATGCTTCTGTTGCCCTTCAGACATGCTTTAACCTAACTGGGGAGGTGCAGGGCAAGCAGATGGATAAACGAAAGATAGTGCCTCCTATCATGGTGCGTGAAGGGCTGTGCAATTAAGCAGATTGGTGTTATTCAGGAGCTTCAGAAAGCAAGTTTTGAGAAGCTGGCTGGCAGGAAGAAGTGAGTGTGTTGTTTGTGATGGTTCGCTCCAAGGAAGAGGGCTCTCAATCTCTTTCCCAATGGGGATCTTTTACAGAAAGTCGTAGCAAACATCAGGCCAGGCATCAGCCAGTTCTGTGGTGTCTTCAGATTTCAAAAATAGTTTGTACAGGCCATTTTTTTATTTACACTGAAAATCACAGCTTCCTACCAGAAATTGGGGAGGTTAAATGAGATTTGTTAGCATCTCTGGAATTCCTGCTGAGCTGAAGTCCATGGTCTGCATGCAGGTGTTGATAGTGTCTCTGTATGACAAGGAGTCAGTGTTTAGAAATCAAATGGTTGTTCAAATGGTTGTTCAGCGTGAATGTGATTTGCAACCACAGACTCTGTGTTGCATATGAACCATCTCTGGTCTTGTCATAATAAGATGTAGAGGAAAATTTCCTTTGGAAAAAAAAATGTTAACAGAGCTTTTCAAGTCAAGTTTCTACCTTTTTGCCCAGCTTCTTTCAGCTATTATAAGAGTTGAGAAATACATGTATTTGCTTTTCCCTCTCCTTCTCTCTTTCAGCTCTCCTCCAGCTCTGCCAGGCTCTAGCTGCTGTACCTGAGGTGCTCTTGGAGCTGACTGGTTCCCAACAACATCTAGGAAAAAAATTCTGGACTGAGACCAGAAAAAAGCAAATGGAAAGGAGGGGATAAAGTATATGTTACAGACCATTTGTTTTCAACCTTTTCTGTCCCCCGTGGCATCATGCAATCAGTTCTTGATTATCCACATGAACAGAGACTTAAAATGGCTTGTGTAAAGCAAAAATGTAGCTAATGCAAACCATATGGCAATTAGACTATCAGAACAGTCAGTGAAAAATATAATGGGGAAGGGAAATAAGGCGAGTAAAACTCCTGAGACTGGAGCGTGGCGGTCCCCAAGCCAACACTGATTTGAGCTGGTAAACCTACACTGCTCCGTGGCACCTGCTTCCAGGCATGTGCAAGATCAGGAAGAGCCATAGGAATCTCTCTCTAAGAGTGGGTTACTTACCTACACCTCAAACAGTCTGCTGAAAAATAATCCAAAGGTAGTGACTCCAAATAAGATGTAGGACCTCCTTTCTTCCTGTATTTCAAGAGGAACAATGATCACAATCCCCTGAAGTCTGTCCTGTCCTAAGAGCCCTGAGTAGCCATGTGCTTCTCTAGCTGGTGGATTAACTTGTTACCAAGTTGTTCTAGTTTTCTTATTGACAAAACCAAAGAAATCTGGACAGAGTCCCTTAGTTTTCTCATCCCTTACCCAGCAGAGTTCAGATCCAAGCAAGATCCAAGCCCTAGGCTTATTTTTTTTCCACGCAAAGGTTGTGATAGTCTCCTGTTCTTTAATGCCAATGTAAAACGCAACCCTCACCCTTCAACGACTACATTTGAAACCTGCCACTTGAATAACTGGGCTTGAAAATTATTAGTCCCACTGTGGCTTCTCTGTGGGTTCCCAGAAGAAAAGAAATCTTTGTCCATGCTCAGCAACCATCCACTGCAGGTTAGGTTGCCCAGTGGTCAGGACTGAGTGACAGTATTTGCAATCACAACAGGTTAACACCAGTTAAAGCTTTGTTATGCTTTGAGAAACCCATAACAATTTATTGTCATTTAGATAATTATTATATCACACGATGACCACCCTCCACCTGGGAAGGGGAATCGGGGAAAAACAAGGAAACACGAAGGTTGAAATATAAATAGATTTAATAGGATAAGACTAAATAATTAACATTAGTAATACTAAAGAACCAGTATTGATCTTGATACCAATATAAAATATAAAAGGATTTTACTCAGTCAATTCTATCAGTAGGAAGCCGTGCACTCCCAGCAGTGGACAGCAAATGTGGGACATTGCCAGCGCTACGGCTTCGGGAGGAAGGGAAGGGCTCAGGGGTCCGGCACTGGGGCAAGAAGTTCTCAGGATCGCTGCCATCAAGCGACAGAGAGCACTTTGCAGCGAACTTTCTAATTTGTATTGAATGTGCCATTCATGGTATGAAATAAGCCTGTTGGCCAGCTTGGGTCAAGTGCCCGGGTCTCGTTCCTCCTCATCCCTGTGCCTGGCAAGCTCAAAAATGCTGAGACCTTGAAATCCACACACCATAGCTGGCTACAGAGCAAATATTTTCACAAATTCAAACACTACAGTCTTCTAAAAGTACACTTTTCTCAAGCGTTAGAAGATAAATTAGTGAACTTTCTAATTCGTATTGAATGTGCCATTCATGGTATGAAATAAGCCTGTTGGCCAGCTTGGGTCAAGTGCCCGGGTCTCGTTCCTCCTCATCCCTGTGCCTGGCAAGCTCAAAAATGCTGAGACCTTGAAATCCACACACCATAGCTGGCTACAGAGCAAATATTTTCACAAATTCAAACACTACAGTCTTCTAAAAGTGCACTTTTCTCAAGCGTTAGAAGATAAATTAGTCCTGTGTCGCTCAAACCAGGACAAGCTTTAATGTGAAACATCCCAGCTGCAAAGTGCCCTGGCTGAGAAATGGAGGGCTCAGGATCAGAAAAGGTTCCCATCTGATGAACAGAGAATGACAGCCTGTGAGCTGAGTTCATTATTTATTTGCACCGTCAGGCTTTATAGTGCTTTACTCACCTGGAAGACAAAGCTGAAGAAGTTGCTTCACCAACATGTGTAAGAATATCTAATTTGTTTATCCTGTCCTGGTACTCTCCAGTTCTCAGTGGAAGGAAAGAAGAAATAAATCCTCTTAAAAACGTTTCTCTTAAAAATTTTTCTCTGCTGATGGTTTGATTGAGATACAAAAAGGCTTTGCTGTTTGGGAACATTGAGTGTTACCCAATGGGATTAAAAGCAAAAGCTCTGTAGTGCATTGTCAAATGGATTCTGGGATTTCAGGAGATGGCGAAAACATTCAGAGGGATTCAGATATAAAACTGTTGGGAGGGAAAGCAGTAATCGGGATTCTTGCAATGACAGGACTAAAACCACCAGGTTCCCCATGTGCTATAAGGACGTCACTTGTCTTGAAATCTAGTCTAGTGATTCCCACCATAAAGCAGTAAAATGACTGAAAGGGTCCTTGCAACTTCTTTTTACTTGCCATGGCTGTCAGAGCGTGCCTTCTGGTGAGTTTAATATCTGTCTGTCATTCAATAATGGAATATTAAGGGGAAAAGATCTCCATACATGTCTGGGAGATAGAAAACCCCCAGAAAAAAAAAAATAAAAATCTGTGCAGGTTTACACAGAACAACTCGTACCACCCAAGCTAGATTATTTTTTGATAGAATTACTAAATTAATGGATGATGGGAATGAAATCGATTAAGCAGTTCTGAGCTTTCAGTAAGGTATTCGATATAGTGTGTCACAAAATCTGGTGTGAAAAATGAGTAGCCATCTGAGCTGCAAAGAAACTGTCATGAGAGATGAGGATTGAATCGAGGACTTAAGGGGAGGGAAAGAAAGTTCAAAAAATAAATGACAATAACAAACCAGAAGGAGGTATTTGCTCTGGGGTCTCCAAAATCCGGTGTTCATTTCACTGGTATTTCATGCCCTATTAGGGAGCTGTTATGAGAGGTGGAGGTGACAATAAATTAGGAGATTCAACTGAGTTAGAAATACGATCAGGAATTAGTAGGAAGATGAATTTCTCCTCAGCCTCAGATTCATTCAGCAACACACACCCCCTCCCCCAGACACCCCATAAAAACCCAAACCAAACCTAATACACTGGGAGAAGGGGAAGGAAACACAGCAGGACTGAAACATGTGCCTGGAAGGAGTGGCATGGCAAGGCTGGCATGAGCCTTGGTGCAGAGAACGAGAGGAGACCTCTTGACTGGCTGACTGCTGTTTCAACCCACCTTATTATCCAACTGGGGACCCTCTGGGCTGTGGGTTTTGGTTCTGTCTCACAGCTTGCTTTGTCTGACAGCCATGCTCTGCTTGGAAGGCTGAGAAGCCAGCAGAGACCTGTAGAAGTGGGAAATGAAAAGAAGAAAAATTAGCAATCGGACTCACATAGCACAGAAAAAAGGTATTTTAAGGAGTATGCAGGAATGTTTCATATCACGTCCAGGAAGGTCCTGTCTGCAGAGTGCTGATGAAACTAGGCTTCAAATACAGCTTTGCTGTACTGATTTTTTACTCCCATTTCTATGTCTCTTCAATAATAAATAGTATCTTCTTCTCACCTCTCAGGTAAACTGCACCATTTGAAAAGATTGCTTCTTGAAAATAAGCAGACAGGTAACCCACATCCTCAGATAAGCCAGGAGGGGTGGCAGTTCCCTGCCCTGCTCGGTGCCAGGGGAAGGGAGTGAGGAACAGTTTCTATGCCACACTGCATAAAAGGTTGCATTGTTTTGCCCTCTCCAGTATTCACTGCTGCTAAATTAAAGATACCTCATGGCTTTGCACATGATGTCTGTTCTACCAGCTTCGAAAGAATTACTAAATAAGAGTGTAGGTATGATCTTTTTCTCCTTTGTGTCCTACACCTGGAGAAATGAGAGGTGACACAACCAAGCTAAAGGACCAGCGTGGGTCTGGGGCATAGCCCAGGACAGATCCCTGAGCCCTTGTTGCCTTACAACTGAGTGCCAGCATCAGTTTTTTCTAACTTCTTGTAAACGCTTAATTCCCTCCCTCCCCCATAACATTAACATTTACTCCCAAATGCGGTTGACTGAAACCACTTGTAGGCTTGGAAAGTGCCTTTTATTCCTTTATAGGTGTTGTAGCAATTTCTACTCTGAAGGTCTTGGACCTTCTGTGACTCATTTTTTTTCAGGTGTTTTTAGATTTTTGAGCAACTGTAGTAGCAACGGTGAATGATAGTAAAACCTTGGCACACAGAAAGACTGATTTTCTTCTGTTACAGAGATTAATGTTATTCTTTTTGGACACAAAAGAAATCTCCTGGCTGATGAACTTTGCTATGACACTGGGCGGGAATGGCTCCAGACTGTTATTCTCTCTCTTTCTCCAGAACTGCTTTGCTCAGCAGCTATTTGTAGGATACTGAATAAGCCAAGGAGCCGTGCCAGTTACTGCTGAGAATCAGTGATCAGCTCTTGTGCTGGGGGAAAAGGCGGTAGGAACCGGGCCCTTCTGAGGGGAAGCTGCCTTGTTAAAGACCTGTCAGCTGCTGCCAAAACCAACAAGGGGAACAGCCCTCGTGGGCAGCCGTGAACCCGTGGGGTTGGGAGGTCTCTGCTGGTGGCACAGCCCACTGGGTGAAAACACCTGGGGTTTGAAGGAGCCAGTGGTCCTTTCTGATTAACAGCCTCCTACAAAACACATTTTCGTCTAATTTACCTCTTTTGGCTTTCAAATAAGCAAGTAATGCCACACCTGCTAAGCAGCTAGAATTATGCAGCATCATAAATTAAACTTTTTAATTTGCCAAAATTCCTGGCTTATACCATTTATCATTCAGAGCCATCCTTCAGAGAGGCAGAAGTGTTTCCTGCACGGCTGTGTGTGAGAGGGGAATCTTTTTCCCTTGCCCTGCAGCGCAGGATGTGGCACAGATGGCAGTGGGCGCCAGCACCAGCAGAAGCTCTCCAGAAGAATGCGTCATTACTGAAGTCATTAACCCCAGGACACCTGAGTGGCAGTGCTGCGTTTTGCACCACGTACCCACGGCAGCTGCTTTAGGCTGAGTGACTGGTGAGGTCCCTCTCTTTGGGTCCCCGCAGCATGCACTGAAGCCCAGTGCAGGGGGTGGGCGCCGAGGGCCCAGCTGCTTTGTCGCTGTCAGGTTGTCTGGGAAGTTCTTACAAACGGGAGCGTGATGTTCACGTTAGTGATGCTGTTCCAGCTGAGTAGGCTGGCACCAACTACAAACACTCTGCCATGCAGGGAGGGAAAGTGTCCTTATGAAGCTGGGTAGTTTTGACCTCTCTCTTCCTCTGCCTCGGCTCAAGACTCAAAGCTACTTAACCCATGAGACAGGGAATCAGAGAAGAGGCTATTTCTGTGAATGCATTTCACTGATGAAAGCTGGGCTTTGAAGATTGATATCGCTGGAAAACTCTTTAATACAGTGAATGTCTGTTGGAAAAATATTGATGAGACTGGGTTTTACCTACAAGAGCAAGGTGGTGCTGCTGCTTAGCACCAGCTTCCTGGAAGCGAAATCAGAAGTGGGAGTTTGTCCCAGGTCTGATAATTGCAGACAAAATGAGGTCCCTGCAGTATCTTTTCCTGTGAAAATTTTCAGTGGGTTTTCCCCCACTGCCTCTCCTTGCAGGCCAAACGCCGAACCCTTCTTACTATTTGGAGAGTGTTGGTGGGTTCTACTTCCAAACGAAGAACAAAAACTTGCTCACGGACTAGAATATTTTGGGGTGGGAGATGGGGAGTGGAAACACCGTAGTGAAAAAATAATTTCCTTTTGAAGAAATATTTAAAGTCACAACAATTTGGCTTTTGAACAAATCTATGAAGAGTTGTCTAGGCAGCAAATAATACAAATGAGTTAAACTACTCACAAGCAGTTGCCCTTTTCCTTAAGCAAAAAAACTGTATCAGAACAGATATAAATATATGCAGATGTGCTTAGGGTAAAAGAACTGCATTTAATGAACTTAACCCTAGAATGGTAGCACCACATAGTCTAACGTAAACAAGAAGACGAGGGCGATTTATAGTACCTTGCAGAGAGAGAGATTAATTTGGATGCTACACCTTCTTTCTGTAAAACTTCCGCATAGCTGCTGGGAAAATAAGTTGGGAAGGAGCCAAGAAGAACAGCAGTCAGTGGCATGAACCCTGCGAAGGGAAAACAAAGTCCACCCACCGCGTGCGGCGCAGCTTGGCTTTCCTTCTCTGCTATGTGCTTTCCCAGGGCCAGAAGCACAGCCCGGGGTCAGCAGGCAGAAGGTGGGTTTCATGTGCTGGTCTGGCTGCTGGGAGCCTCCTCCCATTAATTACTAACAGCCTTCAGAGGACCTGCAGCTTCTCTTGACCTTTTTGCTGCCCGTTTTATAGCACCAATGTTCCGGCAGGGGACTATGCCGGGGCCATGGCCCTGGGGCTCGGAGGAGATGCCTGCGGAGCAGGACACCATGTCCTCTGCATGCTGCTTAGGAGCCTGTGGTGCAGTGCTGGCTGATGCAAGGTCTGTCCTGTCACAAACTGACTCACAGCCAGATCTGTCTGGAAAAAGATCCTAAAAAGGTTACAGTTCCTAATACTCCAGGCACAAACTTCAGCAAGGCTGGCAGTGTTTGCCAGTCTCTGTTTGCACCTGCTTGCCTCTGTGTGTCCTTCTGGAACAGCCTTCTTCCAGCAGGATCCTGGGCTTGTCAGGGGGAGAGCGTGAAGGCTCAGAGATGCACACACTTACTCGAGGCACCAAAACTGCTCTTCAGTCTCAAACAATCACTGACAATTCACAGAGGTTTTATTTTGTTGCGGTCTCTTCTGAGGGAAGACAATCTCTTAATCAAGTTAAATATGCACATTGCCCATGTGGTACTGATAAAGGATCTTCTTCTAGACTATATCCCTGCTGTTGGGGATATAAAAATCCTTTGTTTAACTTAAGACTACATTATTGCTGTTCACATCTAAATTAAAGTGTGGAGACGAAGTCTGGAGTAGTTACACACCTCTTACCCCAAAGGACTTAGCTGTATTTATTCAGCGTAGGGATGGATGCGGGAGGATGAAGGTCTGTAAGCATATTCATGCCTTGGATGTGCCGGCACCACTGAGCGCCTCTCAGTCAGTAATGTGAATCACCACAAGGGTAGCAGAGGGTGGCTTCCTTCAGCTTATGGCTTACTAATTCCAAGTCCAGCGGTGGAACAAGCCCATCCCTACAGGTCAGTACTGCTAAATGTCTTCTGGAAGCCAAATCAAGTAAGTTGGATGCACATACCTCATCACCATGTGAAGGGTATTTAGAGCTTCACACCTGTGAGTTATAATAAAAAATATGCTAACATATACAGCAATAAGGTGCGATTTGTGATGTTAATGACTTTCCCATCGATACCTTTACTGACAAAATATATTGCATAATTTATGAAATTGCTTTAGTGCTCAGAGCACAAATGGTACCTCCTGATTGGCTCAGTTCAGTGCCATATGCTGTATAGAAAATGTATTTATACCCAACGAAGATATAAATTGTAAGGAAGCCTTGAGTACAATGATAAAATTATAAACACATTTTCTGCCTGTTGAACACAGAATTTATATTTGTAATCTTATCTTAGTTATGTTGCAACAGTCAGCTTGGCTTCTGCTTTTGCCCCTAAAGGCTTTCTTCAAATATTCCCTTACTAGAAGTGTTTTTTGAAGCTCTACAACCAGACAATTAAGTGAGTACAAAGAGCACAATAATTACTTCACACAGCCAGTATCGTGTCATGTGTGGTAATGTCTTTCTCTTTTTAGTTTATTTGATCTAGTGATATGCTACACAGATAGACTGGCTTCCAAGGCCATATTCAGCTCAATTACTACCAGTTTTAAGAGAACATGCCTGTTCAGAAAATAAGTATATGTGCAAAAGCTTGAAAACTGGAAAGAGTTAAAGTGATCCAGGGATTTTTCATTCTCATTGACTGATAAGAGCATTTCAAATTTAAACTCTCCTGCTATAATTTTATATGTACATAACTAATTCCATTTCCCCAATTGTTTAAGTTATATCATGATATAGCAAGTTACTTTAAATCTAACCGGCAGGTTTGTCCTTCCTGAGAGCATTTATGTATAAAAGATGCAAGAGGAGAGGAGGGATGATGATGGCCCTTGTTACCTATACACCATCTACATCAGCTTGTGGAGGCAGATGGACTCCTTCAAGGATGACTCACCCCGTGGCCATCTCTGTCTCCACAGGAAAACAGTCTTGGGGTAGGCGGACTCCAAGCAGGGTCCTCGGTCAGCTGGCCACTATTTAATGACCGAGTCTGAGCCTTGGCACGCATGTTTCATTTGAAATACAGCTTTTTGAAAAATCTGGTAGACATTGGCCAAGTTGTCCAAGTCTTTTTTTTCTTTTTTCCCCCCCCTTTCCAGAGAGAAATGAAGATCCGTTTAACTGCTGCCAACTTCGTTAGCTGATTGATGGGCTTGCTGGCCTGGCCAAGCACTGCTCTGAAGGCTGGGTTTCCTGAAAGCAGAAGGAAAATCCCCCCATGACCACTCTGGCACTTGTAGAACAAGCAATTTGTCTGACTGGCTGCTGAATGTATTAATATTAGAAGTTAATTTGTCTGCTTGAATAATCTGATGCCAAATCATGTAGCCATTTATCAGTTGTAACGGGAAGATGCTAGTCTTGCCGGACTGCCTCTAGAAGGTAACCACCATAACCTTGGTACGTTTGACACGGCTGATTGTGGAAAATTACATTGCAATATTGTTCTGACTGCTTGGTTACAAAAAGTATTTAGTAGCTTTATGTGCAAGGTTGGACTAAATTATATCTCTGTAGTCCAGATGAAGCGTAAGAAATGAATTTGCAGATGTACCAGCAGTACCAGTTAGGGGAGGGTGTCTAATTCTTCCTAAGAGTCTCAGCTAAGTGGAAACCTCATGCAACAAATACATGTGTTGAAAGAGAGCGTTCTCAGCAGAGGTTTGGGGAGGGAAGAGAGTGCCCTATTTAAAAACACAAAAGGTAAACACCACCCAAGCCCATAAAACTCTGCCCACCTTGAGCAGATGACTCTCAGCCCCAGGCTGCGCTGTGACAGATGTGGTGGGATGGCAGACGGGAGAGCAATGCTGTCAGCATGAATGAGAGCCTTCGCTGGAGAACATGCATTTGGCAAAGCTGCCTGTCAAAACAGACGCAGGATGACCACAGACTGATCCTTGAAGTGTAGTCAGAGATTTAGAATGTGGGTCAGAGTCATGTGGCAAGAGGAGACATTTGCAGTGGGAAGGGAGGAGGGAAGGGAGGAGTGCCAAGGGAAGGAGAAGGAAGCTTGATTTGACCAGCAGGCATTGTCATCTGATAGAAAGACAGTACAGTTTAATATATCAAAAGCTTTTATTCAAATCAATTACAATGACCCTTTTGGCTGTCAGACTGAGGCGTAGCTCCACGCTAGGCAGCCTAAAGAAGGCAGAAGGCAGACTGAGAGCAGTTCATTCATTTATTGTCATTGAAAGAGGTACAGATTTGTGCATGTGTTATCTTCTTGCTAGATGTTGACAGAGATTGGTACAGGCAGTCTAGAATCACCAGGCTGCGAAGAGTATCTGGTCTGGGGGATGGCTTGTGTTTTGCTCTTATCGTACCAAGAGAAAGCCAATGTATACACAAACTGAATACCATAAAGCAAAAGAGTTGCAAGCCACTGGCAGATGGTTTTCAGCAGTGCTATCTCTGTGGATTTGCTCAAAAGCTGGTTGTTTTCAGATGGAGACTGTAACCGTTCCAAAATACAAGGCTGCAATCCACCAGCGTGGCTGAATCTGTGCTGATCCCCTGTAAGGGCAAAGCTATGTTTTGTTTTATGTGGTGTGTAATATTGATTAAATTCCTGTACACCGCCAACAAAGGTCACTCCCCTTATGCCTGGCTGTGTGAGTTTCACAGGCATTCCCACCAAACTGTGCAGACTGGAGAACATGGAGACGAGCAGATAATGAAGTCTTCAAGGACCAGCATCAAATTTCATCCCACTTCTCATGTGGCAAGGCAGTAACTATATTTCACTCCCAAGACTTTTCATCCCCAAAAGGCTTTATATTATACACTGATTGATATATACCATATAAATCAGACTTGCAGAGGGACCCAACAACAGGCTAGTTCTCTATGTGTTCACCTCAACTTCTAAAGGTTGCAAATACAGAGAGGAACGAGACTGGATACATCCCAGTGTCTCTCCAGAGGCTGTAATTATTAGCCTGATGTGTAATATGAGTATTAAGTACGCGATCCAGCATAGTGCTCTGCCTTCTGAGTTATTGGAAGTTAGTAGTTCCTGGGGCAGTAACTCATCAGGGTCAAATGCCACCTCCTTGTACAGAGTCTACAGTTGTGCAGGTCTGGAAGCTCTCAGGCAGGCCTCTGCTGCACCTGTAACATTCATTCATGGCATAGCAAAAACACTGGCACAGTTTGGGGTTGTTTGGTTTTGGGTTTTTTTTGGTTTTTTTTTTTAGTAACTGCTGGTAATAGACAACACTTAAAATGGGCTGAATATTGTACAGATACAGAGAAGGCCAAGTATCTGCCCCAAATTTTCTGCCACACACAATTCAATTCCATGTTTTTATCACTCTAATTGAGTGTGTCAATCTGCCCGTGTCTATTTAGGTTTATTTTAAAAACGTGCATTTTGGAACATACATCATGTCCTTAACTTTAAGCACGTAAGCAATCCTATTCATTTTGTCACAAGTAAGCTCATATTTAAAACTTTTTGTTGAAGCATATCATTGACTGACAGCTGTAGGCCTCAGTCCTACAAACCCTTCTATGCCATCTGTGGTGGGCTGACCCCCAGCCAGCAGCTAAGTCTCCACACAGCCACTTGCACACTCCCTCCACCCCTGTTGGGATGGGGGAGAGAAGAGGAAGAGCAAAAGCATGGAAACTTGTGGGTTGAGATAAAGATAGTTTAATAAGCAAAGGACAGAGGAAGAAGACAGGGGACCCGCACCCACACAAAGAACTGATGCAAGTGCATTCACCCACCCCCTCCAACAAGCAGACCAATGTCCAGCCAGTCTCCTAGAAATTGCTTCCTCCTCCTCTGCCCCCATTTTATTGCCAAGTATGATGTTGTATGGTATGGAACATCCCTTCTTTGGTTAGTTGAGCTCAGCTGTCCCAGCTGTGTTCCTTCCCAACATCTTGAGCACCCCCAGCCTACTCGCTGGGGCAGAGGCACAGTGAGAAATAGAAAAAGCCTTGACGCTGTGCAAACACTGGTCAGCAATAGCTGAAGTGTTGGTGTGCTATCATCAATACTGTTTTTAGTCACAAATCCAAAACACAGCACCATATGGCCTGCTACAAAGAAAATTAACTTCATCCCAGCCAGACCCAGTATAGCACCATGACATGACATGTACAAGGACTGATGAGCTCAGGTGCAAAATGTGTGAGAGTATTGGATTGTTTGGGTTTTTTTTTTTTCACAAGTGGGACTAGACTAAAGGATATTAATGTAAATGTTTGTAGGACTAGGAGTTTTGATTGCATTTAGTTGGGTCTGGCAGCACTATTAATGTATGTATGTCTAGCATGAATGAGACTCATGCTTTAACTGTGGCCCCTGAGCACATCTTCACAAAAAACCCAGTTACTAGAAATATCACTACTATAGACATACAATTAAAAGTCTTCTAGCTGCTACTGAAAACACATCAATAGAAGAGTTACGGGAGTAAAAATACTATTGCTTGGAAAGGCTGGCTGTCAGTGAACATGAGATATTAATCTCCCCTGACACATTCCCTTAGACAAGCTACAGCAAGCATCGCTCTTACTCTTCATTGTCAAAGCCCAACTTTTCTGTGCTTTTATGCATGAAGTACTACCAACAACAGTAACAAAAGTCATTTGCAGACCCCAGCCTCTTCCAGCCTCACATCTGCTTTCTACCTATCTAAAGTCATATTACGCAGAAAGAGTGCTGTGGTGACAGGGCTGGGAGGGAAGTGGGATGGAGGCTCATGGGGCAGGTTATACACGATCCTGGGGTAAAAGGCAGGACCATGGCACCAGAGGCCAATGGATCTTCCAGGAGAGCCCTTGGAGGCTCAGATGGAAGATACAGACCTGAAAGCAGCACAACCCAGCAGCTCTCCTGCTCTGCCCGGCCAGGCTGCACCAGGGAGATATGACAGCCTTGCCCTGAGAATGGGTGAGGAGCTGACGAGATGGACCGGAGGAGGTGTCAGGGATTGTTTTTCAGGCTTAGAGCAGGAGACTGGGTGAGTCTGGGGAAACAACCAGCACAGGAGCTGCCTTTTCAGCCTCCCACAGAAAAGTCTGCTTAGAAATAAACAGCAGGGGCGAGGAAGGTATTTTGCTGTTGCTGTTTATTGCAGTTTGCGAAGGGTTGCCAAGGCTTTGGAAAGGTTCCTTCATTGAAGTGGGATAGGATGCTGCAGGCAGCTGAGTGGGGGCGCGCGGAGCAAGTCACTCCATGCCAGCAGCGTGTGGGAAGCTCTCGCAGGCAGAGCATGTGAATGGCTAAGGCAATGCAAATGCACCCATCAGCTTATAGTTTCACCATACAGACAAGCTCTAGCCTATGAAAAACAAAAAACAAATGAGCTCCAGCAGAAATGGCTTTATTTTTCATGTGGTCTGTTGGGTATTACTGGAATTCTGCCCCCAACATTATGCTGGTCTTCGCCTTCCCTAACATTTTATAGCACCAATGTTCCGGCAGGGGACTATGCCGGGGCCATGGCCCTGGGGCTCGGAGGAGATGCCTGCGGAGCAGGACACCATGTCCTCTGCATGCTGCTTAGGAGCCTGTGGTGCAGTGCTGGCTGATGCAAGGTCTGTCCTGTCACAAACTGACTCACAGCCAGATCTGTCTGGAAAAAGATCCTAAAAAGGTTACAGTTCCTAATACTCCAGGCACAAACTTCAGCAAGGCTGGCAGTGTTTGCCAGTCTCTGTTTGCACCTGCTTGCCTCTGTGTGTCCTTCTGGAACAGCCTTCTTCCAGCAGGATCCTGGGCTTGTCAGGGGGAGAGCGTGAAGGCTCAGAGATGCACACACTTACTCGAGGCACCAAAACTGCTCTTCAGTCTCAAACAATCACTGACAATTCACAGAGGTTTTATTTTGTTGCGGTCTCTTCTGAGGGAAGACAATCTCTTAATCAAGTTAAATATGCACATTGCCCATGTGGTACTGATAAAGGATCTTCTTCTAGACTATATCCCTGCTGTTGGGGATATAAAAATCCTTTGTTTAACTTAAGACTACATTATTGCTGTTCACATCTAAATTAAAGTGTGGAGACGAAGTCTGGAGTAGTTACACACCTCTTACCCCAAAGGACTTAGCTGTATTTATTCAGCGTAGGGATGGATGCGGGAGGATGAAGGTCTGTAAGCATATTCATGCCTTGGATGTGCCGGCACCACTGAGCGCCTCTCAGTCAGTAATGTGAATCACCACAAGGGTAGCAGAGGGTGGCTTCCTTCAGCTTATGGCTTACTAATTCCAAGTCCAGTGGTGGAACAAGCCCATCCCCACAGGTCAGTACTGCTAAATATCTTCTGGAAGCCAAATCAAGTAAGTTGGATGCACATACCTCATCACCATGTGAAGGGTATTTAGAGCTTCACACCTGTGAGTTATAATAAAAAATATGCTAACATATACAGCAATAAGGTGCGATTTGTGATGTTAATGACTTTCCCATCGATACCTTTACTGACAAAATATATTGCATAATTTATGAAATTGCTTTAGTGCTCAGAGCACAAATGGTACCTCCTGATTGGCTCAGTTCAGTGCCATATGCTGTATAGAAAATGTATTTATACCCAACGAAGATATAAATTGTAAGGAAGCCTTGAGTACAATGATAAAATTATAAACACATTTTCTGCCTGTTGAACACAGAATTTATATTTGTAATCTTATCTTAGTTATGTTGCAACAGTCAGCTTGGCTTCTGCTTTTGCCCCTAAAGGCTTTCTTCAAATATTCCCTTACTAGAAGTGTTTTTTGAAGCTCTACAACCAGACAATTAAGTGAGTACAAAGAGCACAATAATTACTTCACACAGCCAGTATCGTGTCATGTGTGGTAATGTCTTTCTCTTTTTAGTTTATTTGATCTAGTGATATGCTACACAGATAGACTGGCTTCCAAGGCCATATTCAGCTCAATTACTACCAGTTTTAAGAGAACATGCCTGTTCAGAAAATAAGTATATGTGCAAAAGCTTGAAAACTGGAAAGAGTTAAAGTGATCCAGGGATTTTTCATTCTCATTGACTGATAAGAGCATTTCAAATTTAAACTCTCCTGCTATAATTTTATATGTACATAACTAATTCCATTTCCCCAATTGTTTAAGTTATATCATGATATAGCAAGTTACTTTAAATCTAACCGGCAGGTTTGTCCTTCCTGAGAGCATTTATGTATAAAAGATGCAAGAGGAGAGGAGGGATGATGATGGCCCTTGTTACCTATACACCATCTACATCAGCTTGTGGAGGCAGATGGACTCCTTCAAGGATGACTCACCCCGTGGCCATCTCTGTCTCCACAGGAAAACAGTCTTGGGGTAGGCGGACTCCAAGCAGGGTCCTCGGTCAGCTGGCCACTATTTAATGACCGAGTCTGAGCCTTGGCACGCATGTTTCATTTGAAATACAGCTTTTTGAAAAATCTGGTAGACATTGGCCAAGTTGTCCAAGTCTTTTTTTTCTTTTTTCCCCCCCCTTTCCAGAGAGAAATGAAGATCCGTTTAACTGCTGCCAACTTCGTTAGCTGATTGATGGGCTTGCTGGCCTGGCCAAGCACTGCTCTGAAGGCTGGGTTTCCTGAAAGCAGAAGGAAAATCCCCCCATGACCACTCTGGCACTTGTAGAACAAGCAATTTGTCTGACTGGCTGCTGAATGTATTAATATTAGAAGTTAATTTGTCTGCTTGAATAATCTGATGCCAAATCATGTAGCCATTTATCAGTTGTAACGGGAAGATGCTAGTCTTGCCGGACTGCCTCTAGAAGGTAACCACCATAACCTTGGTACGTTTGACACGGCTGATTGTGGAAAATTACATTGCAATATTGTTCTGACTGCTTGGTTACAAAAAGTATTTAGTAGCTTTATGTGCAAGGTTGGACTAAATTATATCTCTGTAGTCCAGATGAAGCGTAAGAAATGAATTTGCAGATGTACCAGCAGTACCAGTTAGGGGAGGGTGTCTAATTCTTCCTAAGAGTCTCAGCTAAGTGGAAACCTCATGCAACAAATACATGTGTTGAAAGAGAGCGTTCTCAGCAGAGGTTTGGGGAGGGAAGAGAGTGCCCTATTTAAAAACACAAAAGGTAAACACCACCCAAGCCCATAAAACTCTGCCCACCTTGAGCAGATGACTCTCAGCCCCAGGCTGCGCTGTGACAGATGTGGTGGGATGGCAGACGGGAGAGCAATGCTGTCAGCATGAATGAGAGCCTTCGCTGGAGAACATGCATTTGGCAAAGCTGCCTGTCAAAACAGACGCAGGATGACCACAGACTGATCCTTGAAGCGTAGTCAGAGATTTAGAATGTGGGTCAGAGTCATGTGGCAAGAGGAGACATTTGCAGTGGGAAGGGAGGAGGGAAGGGAGGAGTGCCAAGGGAAGGAGAAGGAAGCTTGATTTGACCAGCAGGCATTGTCATCTGATAGAAAGACAGTACAGTTTAATATATCAAAAGCTTTTATTCAAATCAATTACAATGACCCTTTTGGCTGTCAGACTGAGGCGTAGCTCCACGCTAGGCAGCCTAAAGAAGGCAGAAGGCAGACTGAGAGCAGTTCATTCATTTATTGTCATTGAAAGAGGTACAGATTTGTGCATGTGTTATCTTCTTGCTAGATGTTGACAGAGATTGGTACAGGCAGTCTAGAATCACCAGGCTGCGAAGAGTATCTGGTCTGGGGGATGGCTTGTGTTTTGCTCTTATCGTACCAAGAGAAAGCCAATGTATACACAAACTGAATACCATAAAGCAAAAGAGTTGCAAGCCACTGGCAGATGGTTTTCAGCAGTGCTATCTCTGTGGATTTGCTCAAAAGCTGGTTGTTTTCAGATGGAGACTGTAACCGTTCCAAAATACAAGGCTGCAATCCACCAGCGTGGCTGAATCTGTGCTGATCCCCTGTAAGGGCAAAGCTATGTTTTGTTTTATGTGGTGTGTAATATTGATTAAATTCCTGTACACCGCCAACAAAGGTCACTCCCCTTATGCCTGGCTGTGTGAGTTTCACAGGCATTCCCACCAAACTGTGCAGACTGGAGAACATGGAGACGAGCAGATAATGAAGTCTTCAAGGACCAGCATCAAATTTCATCCCACTTCTCATGTGGCAAGGCAGTAACTATATTTCACTCCCAAGACTTTTCATCCCCAAAAGGCTTTATATTATACACTGATTGATATATACCATATAAATCAGACTTGCAGAGGGACCCAACAGCAGGCTAGTTCTCTATGTGTTCACCTCAACTTCTAAAGGTTGCAAATACAGAGAGGAACGAGACTGGATACATCCCAGTGTCTCTCCAGAGGCTGTAATTATTAGCCTGATGTGTAATATGAGTATTAAGTACGCGATCCAGCATAGTGCTCTGCCTTCTGAGTTATTGGAAGTTAGTAGTTCCTGGGGCAGTAACTCATCAGGGTCAAATGCCACCTCCTTGTACAGAGTCTACAGTTGTGCAGGTCTGGAAGCTCTCAGGCAGGCCTCTGCTGCACCTGTAACATTCATTCATGGCATAGCAAAAACACTGGCACAGTTTGGGGTTGTTTGGTTTTGGGTTTTTTTTGGTTTTTTTTTTTAGTAACTGCTGGTAATAGACAACACTTAAAATGGGCTGAATATTGTACAGATACAGAGAAGGCCAAGTATCTGCCCCAAATTTTCTGCCACACACAATTCAATTCCATGTTTTTATCACTCTAATTGAGTGTGTCAATCTGCCCGTGTCTATTTAGGTTTATTTTAAAAACGTGCATTTTGGAACATACATCATGTCCTTAACTTTAAGCACGTAAGCAATCCTATTCATTTTGTCACAAGTAAGCTCATATTTAAAACTTTTTGTTGAAGCATATCATTGACTGACAGCTGTAGGCCTCAGTCCTACAAACCCTTCTATGCCATCTGTGGTGGGCTGACCCCCAGCCAGCAGCTAAGTCTCCACACAGCCACTTGCACACTCCCTCCACCCCTGTTGGGATGGGGGAGAGAAGAGGAAGAGCAAAAGCATGGAAACTTGTGGGTTGAGATAAAGATAGTTTAATAAGCAAAGGACAGAGGAAGAAGACAGGGGACCCGCACCCACACAAAGAACTGATGCAAGTGCATTCACCCACCACCTCCAACAAGCAGACCAATGTCCAGCCAGTCTCCTAGAAATTGCTTCCTCCTCCTCTGCCCCCATTTTATTGCCAAGTATGATGTTGTATGGTATGGAACATCCCTTCTTTGGTTAGTTGAGCTCAGCTGTCCCAGCTGTGTTCCTTCCCAACATCTTGAGCACCCCCAGCCTACTCGCTGGGGCAGAGGCACAGTGAGAAATAGAAAAAGCCTTGACGCTGTGCAAACACTGGTCAGCAATAGCTGAAGTGTTGGTGTGCTATCATCAATACTGTTTTTAGTCACAAATCCAAAACACAGCACCATATGGCCTGCTACAAAGAAAATTAACTTCATCCCAGCCAGACCCAGTATAGCACCATGACATGACATGTACAAGGACTGATGAGCTCAGGTGCAAAATGTGTGAGAGTATTGGATTGTTTGGGTTTTTTTTTTTTCACAAGTGGGACTAGACTAAAGGATATTAATGTAAATGTTTGTAGGACTAGGAGTTTTGATTGCATTTAGTTGGGTCTGGCAGCACTATTAATGTATGTATGTCTAGCATGAATGAGACTCATGCTTTAACTGTGGCCCCTGAGCACATCTTCACAAAAAACCCAGTTACTAGAAATATCACTACTATAGACATACAATTAAAAGTCTTCTAGCTGCTACTGAAAACACATCAATAGAAGAGTTACGGGAGTAAAAATACTATTGCTTGGAAAGGCTGGCTGTCAGTGAACATGAGATATTAATCTCCCCTGACACATTCCCTTAGACAAGCTACAGCAAGCATCGCTCTTACTCTTCATTGTCAAAGCCCAACTTTTCTGTGCTTTTATGCATGAAGTACTACCAACAACAGTAACAAAAGTCATTTGCAGACCCCAGCCTCTTCCAGCCTCACATCTGCTTTCTACCTATCTAAAGTCATATTACGCAGAAAGAGTGCTGTGGTGACAGGGCTGGGAGGGAAGTGGGATGGAGGCTCATGGGGCAGGTTATACACGATCCTGGGGTAAAAGGCAGGACCATGGCACCAGAGGCCAATGGATCTTCCAGGAGAGCCCTTGGAGGCTCAGATGGAAGATACAGACCTGAAAGCAGCACAACCCAGCAGCTCTCCTGCTCTGCCCGGCCAGGCTGCACCAGGGAGATATGACAGCCTTGCCCTGAGAATGGGTGAGGAGCTGACGAGATGGACCGGAGGAGGTGTCAGGGATTGTTTTTCAGGCTTAGAGCAGGAGACTGGGTGAGTCTGGGGAAACAACCAGCACAGGAGCTGCCTTTTCAGCCTCCCACAGAAAAGTCTGCTTAGAAATAAACAGCAGGGGCGAGGAAGGTATTTTGCTGTTGCTGTTTATTGCAGTTTGCGAAGGGTTGCCAAGGCTTTGGAAAGGTTCCTTCATTGAAGTGGGATAGGATGCTGCAGGCAGCTGAGTGGGGGCGCGCGGAGCAAGTCACTCCATGCCAGCAGCGTGTGGGAAGCTCTCGCAGGCAGAGCATGTGAATGGCTAAGGCAATGCAAATGCACCCATCAGCTTATAGTTTCACCATACAGACAAGCTCTAGCCTATGAAAAACAAAAAACAAATGAGCTCCAGCAGAAATGGCTTTATTTTTCATGTGGTCTGTTGGGTATTACTGGAATTCTGCCCCCAACATTATGCTGGTCTTCGCCTTCCCTAACAAGCATCAAACAACAGAACTAAGCTGTACATTTTTCTTCTATTCCGACTTTGATTTTTCTTTTAATTAAGCTAACTGTCTGGCATCAGATATAGGCTTCACGAGATTTTGTAGTCCAAGGCTCCAAGTTGATAAAATAAATGTAAAACCAACAATAAATGTGAAATGATATGACGAATCATTCTGTTACAGTGATCTGCCTAGAAAGGCATTTGAAGGCAAATGCACAACTGTTTGGAGAAGTTACTCTGGGAAGCAAAGCAACCAAATTACCTTTGAATCAGAAAACTAGCGAGGCTGTAAAACCTGAAGTAAACTTTCAAATCACTTACTTTCCTTTAGTCATCCTTGATTTGGAGGGGGGAGGGAGACACAAAACAACCATAAGTGAAAGGAGACTCAGCAGCTGATCCTGCTGTGAGTGTTTTGGAGTGGCTAATGCCAAGGGGCTTTAGGTTTGCTACTACCATTACAGTCTCTCCAGGCCTTCCCGAAGGAAGCTGCCTGGAATAGCTGCTGCTGGAAGTGTCAATTTATCTTCATTGCTACACCTCAAAGAAGAAAGTCTCTGCTCCACATTATAAAGGGCCTGTGTTGACTAAGAAGGGGCACATTCATCAATTCTCCCAGTCAAAGGGAGGGGGGTTGATAGGGCCAGGCGAATCTGGCGAATCAATAAATTCTGGTGCCATAGACAGGGGTTTGGCTTCTTAGATCATGGGACTCACATAGAGAAACCTGGTCTACTGGGGCTGGATGGGGTCCACCTGTCAGAAAAGGGGAAGAACATCTTTGGTCAGAGGCTTACCAAGCTTGTGAGGAGGGCTTTAAACTAGAGTTGTCGGGGGGCCAGAAACCGCAATCCATCCTACTCCTACCAATATGATATCAATACCAGTAATAGATGGCCAAAACCTGAAGAAGGGTTGCAGGTCTGCAAGAGAGCACCTGGAGGTGCATAACAGAAAAGTAGCCACTCCAGTCAGTAAGTTAGCTTCATCGAGGCCCAGCTTAAATGCCTCTATGCAAATGCACGTAGCATGAGGAACAAACAAGAGGAGTTAGAGATGTGCACACGCCTGCAAGGCTATGATCTTATTGTCATCATGGAGACATGGTGGGATGGCTCCTATGACGGGAGTGTTGGAATAGAAGGATACAGACTGTTCAGGAAGGACTGGCAGCAGAGATGAAGACAGGGTGCCGCCCTCTATGTCAAGGACCAGCTGGAGTGCATGGAGCTGACCGAGAGCTTATGGGTCAGGATTAAAGGGAGGGCAGGGACAGGTGATGTTACAGTGGGGGTCTGCTACAGGCCACCTGACCAGGAAGACTGAGCAGATGAGGCCCTCTATAAACAGACAGAAGCAGCCTCGCATTCAGAAGCCCTGGTCCTCATGGGGGACATCAACCATTGTGTTATCTGTTGGAGGTACAAACCAGCACGGCACAAGCAATCCAGGAAGTTCCTTGAATGTGTCAATGATATCGTCCTTCAAGTGGTAGAGGAGTCAACAAGGAGAGGTTCCATGCTGGACCTTTCTGTCACCAACAAGGAGGGGCTGGTGGGGAATGTGAAGCTCAAGGGCAGCCTTGGCTACAGTGACCATGAGGTGGTGGAGTTCAAGATCCTTAGCACAACGAGGAGGGTGCACAGTAAGCTCACTACCTTGGACTTCAGGAGAGCAGACTTTGGCCTCTTCAGGGGTCTTCTTAGCAGAGTACCATGGGATAAAGCCCTGGAGGGAAGAGGGGCCCGAGAAAGCTGGCTAATATTCAAAGACCACCTTCTCCCAGCTCAGGAGCAATGCATCCCGACAAAGAGGAGGTCAGGCAAAAACGCCAGGAGGCCTGCATGGATGAACAAGCAGCTCCTGGAAAATCTCAAGCAGAAAAAGGAAGGTTGGAAACAAGGACAGGTAGCCTGGGAGGAATACAAAGACACTGTCCGAGCAGCCAGGGATCAGGTTAGGAAAGCTAAAGCCCAGATAAATGTAAATCTGGCCAGGCACATCAAGGGCAACAAGAAAAGCTTCTATAGGTCAGTGATGAAAGGAAGACCAGGGAAAATGTGGGCCCCTTCAGGAAGGAAATGGGAGACCTGGTCACCCGGGACATGGACAAGACTGAGGTACTCAATGACTTTTTTGCCTCCATCTTCACTGGGAAGGGATCTAACCACACCGCCCAAGTGGCAGAAGGCAAAGGCAGGGACTGGGAGAATGAGGAACTGCCCAATGTAGAAGACCAGGTTCAAGACCAGCTGAGGAACTTGAAGTTGCACAAGTCCATGGGACCTGATGAAATTCATCTGCCAGTCCTGAGGGAACTGGTGGATGAAGTTGTGAAGCCACTTTCCATCACATTTTAAGTTGTGGCAGTCCAGTGAAGTTCCCGCTGACTGGAAAAGGGGAAACGTAACTCCCCCTTTTAAGAAGGAATAGAAGGAAGACCCGGGGAACTACAGGCCAGTCAGTATCACCTCTGTGCCTGACAAGTGATAGGATGAGGGGTAGTGGCTTCAAACTGGAAGAGAGTAGATTTAGAATAGATATTAGGAAGAAATGTTTCACTCTGAGGGTGGTGAGGCACTGGAACAAATTGCCCAGAGAAGTTGTGGATGCCCCATCCCTGGAAGTGTTCAAGGCCAGGCTGGATGGGGCTTTGAGCAACCTGGTCTAGTAGTAGGTGTCCCTGCACATGGCAGTGGGGTTGGAACTAGATGATCTTTAAGGTCCTTTCCAACTCTAAGCATTCTATGGTTCTATACACAGTAAGCAGTTACACCTAGGGGAACACCCACATACAATGAAACGAGAAGCAATCATTTCAGATATATTAAAGATGAGTCCTAACCAGCTGAAGAAGTAATCCAAAATGAGGGTGGAATTGATGCTGCATAGCACCTTCAAATTAAGTCTTTATGCAGAGACCCTTTTGAGCCACACTGTACAGCTAGGTGGGAAGGTTTTCTATTTGAACATCAGTTGCATTTTCTATGCTTTATTTTTTTTGAATCTTACTGTATGCAGTCCTTAATCTTTGGGTTAGTACTCTGTGAAGCTACTCTGCCAGTGATAGACTCATTTTGCTGATAAAGAAGCCCAGGAAGCTGTCGGGAGCATTGCTGTTAAAAAGATAGAGATACCTGCATGCAGTCACCTCTACTCACCATCCCCATTGCTGCTCTTTCAGAAAAGCTTAGCAAAAATCATCTACCTCAAGTCCCGGAGAGATGATACATATGGCTAACCATTTACAGTGCCTCTTTATTCGTTTATGTACCTCATATATGGGGGATTGAAGAAAACATCCGGTCCTCTGTTCCTCCCAAACTAGGACTGATGTCTCCGTAAATCCTGCAGCTGTACTGGGCTTGCAATTGTGTAATTTCTGAAAAGGGAGGCTGGTTTGTGAACACTGAAAATGGCTGTCACTGCTGTTTTCTTTCTGTTGTCTCCTCTCAAATGCCACCCTCCAGGTAACTTTCCTAAGCTCCATGCTGCTTCTTGAATAGCTACCTGCCTTCCACGTTCATCTCCTCTTTCTGCTCCTTTCTGATTCCTTACGTTTTTTCTATTCCTGTCTCCTGAAGTTCTCATCTGTTTTTTTTTCTTCTTGCCAAAATATTTTTACCTAAGCCTGGGGTTCTCTGTCATTTTTATTGATTGATACCTGAAGCATGAGAGTGAGGACACAAAGCAGCTTGCTGTGCTTTCTTTAGCTGGCTCCAGTTATAAGACATTGTAGTTCACAGAGTGCCTTTTGGGTCAGCATCACACAGACTCAGTAACACGGGTTTTACTACGCTTAAGCCAGAAGAACAAACAAACAAAAAAAGTTATATCAACAGTAAAACAGTAAGAAACACTGCAGAACTCTCTCCTCCTTGTTTCTTCCTGCCCTATCCCCCAAGACCTATGTGTGCAAAGTGTGTCTGCAAGAGTACAGCAGCAGAAATAATGTCTGGCAGACACTGGCAGTCTCTCCTTGGGAGAGATTGCCACAATTCTCACTGCATTTCAGTAAATCTCATTCATATTTGGGATCACATTGCCTGTGGCACCTTGTGTCCTAGAGTTCCTTTGCACACTTAGCCATCATACTTCTTGAAACCAGGAAACACTGGACACATACATGCATATTTCAATAAATAGATGGTGGTAACCAGATATTTAATGTCCCATAATTACTACAAAGAAGCATGCTTGGCTGGTATACCTGGTCTGTCCTCTTGTGAGAAATATGATGTTAGAGGTTTGGATTTTGTTTCCTAACACTAGGGCTTCCAAATGAATCGGAGCGTTTGCTACAACTGGCTAAAATCCTGCTACAGGATTTATCCAAGGACCATCATTCTTCTCAGGGCTGGGGTTGTTTTTCCTAAGTTCTTCAGGACCTCTACGCAAGTTATAACAATTGCCGGTACCTGCCAGCTACATTTTAAAGCAATTTTAAAAGAGATGCTTTCCAGCTGCAGAGGAAGCCTATACTTGTGTCTTCAGATCCAAATTTTGCCGTGGTTTTGAACTGGCAGTTGACACATTGTGAGTCATTCTACCCAAGCTGGATCTCTTAGATTTAGAGGCTCTCAAAACATTTTGACTTTGATACATTTATATACCTACTGTCCCCATCCCAGATGGCTAGCACATGAAAATGATCTTTTTAAGAACTGAAATACTGTGCAGTTGCCACTTTCTTGCACTGGGTTTGCACATATATTTGGAAGACTCCAGTACTGAGCAGTTGCTCCCTCTGCAATGTCTCCTTGATACCGCTGGGTGAGAGAAAGATCTGCAATTCCCATGGCCGGTGCAGCAAACCATTGCTGGCTCATTCACCTTTCTTGCTGCTTCCTTGCTGTGCTTCCTACATCCATGAGCATGAGGCAAGTCCCAGCCTGGTCAGCCACTGGTAAGAGTGCTTGGAAGAAAGAGCAATCATCCAAACGCCATGGCAGTGCAGCCATTCTTAGGACAGGCAGGAGCTTTAATGACGTCCACAGGCAGAACTAGTAACAGCCCTTGTAACAGCAGTTTTACTCACTTTTTAACTCCCCCAGACATTCTAGTATTGGTATCTTCAACACGAGGAACTACTTCACCCTCGCAGCAGCCCTTCTTCCCAAGAACAAATGCACCATCACCCCTTTCACAGAAGCAGACACAGAGCACCTGGCAGGGCATGCCAAGCCCAACATCTTCTCTTCTTCACACAGCAGGGCAATTTTTGGGTTCTCCATTTGTGCATGTGCATCTTTAAACATACAATTCACCTCTTTATATATTGGCACGGTACATCTTGCTATTGGCCGGATCAACACTGGATCACACAATAAACACGCTCTGGAGGCAGCTCAGTATTTACAAGAATTAATCTGAAAAGAGGCTTAGCTGAAGGCACTCAGATGCCAAGAGATATTAAATTAAACGAGATTTTATCATGTATGTAATTATTTATTGAGCTGAGAATCCATACAAGGTAAACAAATGTTTACACTATCATACAGTAAGCATTTCCAGGGCTTAATAAAAATGATTGTCACTCACTGTGCTTCACAAAAAATTCATTTTAATGAATAAATAATTTGATGAAATCAAAAAATATTTACAATATAAACAAATGAAAAAGCTTTGGATATATTAATCTGAGCATCCTGTATTTTGCATTTTCTAACTGTATTTCTATCAAGATTCTCTCTCTGAAATGGTACAAAGTGGATAGAAATTACAACTCAACAAAGTTAACATGATTTGGTACATGTCTTTCCATTAGTTCAGATAAGCTACATATGATTCATTTATTATGCACGTGTTAGAATACAAATATAACTAAAATCATATATTATCAAAATGCCAGACAGCATTCTCCACAGAACAGAAATGTACACTAGGCTGTGACAATAACTGAGAATCACAGGCAACAAAATATAACAGAAAAGTACAAATTCCTTCATAAGAATATAATTGTGCTCTCTTATTTACCAGAGGACTATGCTGCTTCACCACATTAATGGCTATGTATGAATACAGTGTTCAACAACTGCCATGTGGTTTGGTGTACGTTCATATGGGTGTCAAGCAGCGGCATTATAGTGGAAAACGGGCAGTGCAAGCGTTTTTATAAACATCTTTTTGGGCTCTTAAAAAGAGCCAATTATACAAAGCAGTATAAGCATAACACTGAGAAGTCTTCATCTCATTTACACAGGTATCATGAAGTGACTTGCTTTGTTTGTGGTGGTGAAAGGAGGAACTTTGTCTGTGCTGTTTATGCAATCATCAGCCAGAATTCAAGTATTCCAAAGCCACTTCGTAGCAGAATTTGTATTGATCCTGAAAAATCAAAAGAAAACCACAAAGTCAGTTATTGAAGGAACTTAATTAAGGGGATCAATATTTCTCTTCTGCTAAAATTATTTACTATCAGCTGTTGTCAATGGGAACCAGTTTGCAAATCCAATTTATATTCAGATAAGAAAATCTTTATATTAACCAGACAATAGACACTACAGACAGTAACTTATGGTACTGCTCATATTAGATGTGTATTTAGCTGCTCTAATACACTTGTATGAGAAAAATTGACTACACATGAGCAAATTGACTTGCAGCCCTTCTGTCATCTGTCAAAATGCTCATGTAGTGCTTTACCAGAATTGGAGTTATTGAAATTCCTCCCTGGAAATGTTTATCTTAAAATAGACCCAGTGTCTAGTACTTCCCAGATCGTAACTTTTATTTTAAAGTTGTTCATACACTTGCTACATTTCAGGACAAGAGCTGCTTACAGTTCCTCTGCTATGTGCAACCCAAAGCCATGCTGAAATGCTGTCCTCTTCCACTGCAATAGGCACTGTGAGATCAGGCATGAGCTAAATTAATTGGATTAATTTAAACTAATATTTAACAATTATGGTGATGTGTAAGTTAGGCTCTTAACAGCTCTTTTGTTACCCAGGCTAAGTTTTCGGGTGCCAACCCTGTGCTTCAAATGCAGACCTGCTGGTTTCATTTGCAACTGCTTGGAAATGGGGCCGATCCCATAAAGATCCCCTTCCCATGGCATGCAAACCCTGTCCGCACCCTTCAGAGGTGAAGGGTCATGACTTCACATCTTCAGCGGCACAGAGAGGTCAATGCTTTTGACTGATCTTGCCCACTCTGCAACTGTTATAACCTGGGGCCGGTTCTGTTTAATATCTTTATCAATAACCTGGACGAGGGGATCAAGGGCACCCTTGCTAAGTTTGCAGATGACACCAAGTTGGGTGGGAGTGTTGATCAGCTTGAGGGTAGGATGGCTCTACAGAGGGATCTGGACAGGCTGGATCGATGGGCTGAGGCCAATGGAATGAGGTTCAACAAGGCCGAGTGCCAGGTCCTGCACTGGGGTCACAACAGCCCCATGCGGTGATACAGGCTTGGGGAAGAGTGGCTGGAAAGGTGCCTGGCAGAAAAGGACCTGGGGGTGTTGGTCAACAGCCAGCTGAATATGAGCCAGCAGTGTGCCCCTGGGGCCAAGAAGGCCAACAGCATCCTGGCCTGTATCAGAAATAGTGTGGTGAGCAGGACTACGGAAGTGATGATCCCTCTGCACTCGGCACTGGTGAGGTCCCACCCTGAATGCTGTGTTCAGTTTTGGGCTCCTCAAAGTGGTTGAGTTGCCATCCCTGGAGGTATTTAAAAGATGCATAGATGTAGTGCTGAGGGACATGGTTTAGTGGTAACTTGGCAGTGCTAGGTTAACGGTTGGACTTGATGATCTTAAAGGTCTCTTCCAACCAAAACGATTCTATGATTCTAGAACTCTATGATTTTAAATGATGCAGTCACTGACGACTTCACAGTTTTGTGTGCAATCCCTCTTCTGTTTTCATTCTTATTACTTGCAATATTTAGCAATACCACAAACATTTAAATGACACAAAAAAGCTGAAAGAAATAGTAGGTGTGGGTTCCCTGAATCCAAGGGCTCTGGCTTCTAAAAATTCACTTTGGAAATACCTGCCAGTTTTATGGCTATTTCTGCCACTGAAATGCCTCTTTCTCTTATGCACTTTAATCAATTAATAAAAGATAACTATTCATGGACTATTATATAGGAACAACAACAGAGTTAACCAGCTAACAGCACTCAGCCTTCAGCTTCCCAACATCACAAGTAGGGAAATTACAATTACACTTCAGATATATTCTCCTTTTCATTGAAGCAAACATTTTAAAGGATTAACTCTTTTGGCCTGTACTTGTCATTTTGGGTCACATTTTAGCTGAGAAGAGAGTCCACCTTAACATGTAAGAGACCAAATAATACTACAACAATCAAAAAGCCATTAACGTGCATGGACAGTTTCTAAGTTCTTTTGTTGAGAGCCATCACTTCAAAAGAAAACAAATCTTAGGTGTACATATCACCTAAGTTGTGAACAAGTTGTATGTGAGGTTTTAAGATCCTGCAGGGTTCCATAAACTGCTTGTGTCTTCTTTAGAATGAGAAAAGAACAAAAAATAAGTAAGGAAAGAAAGGAGTATTATGTAAATTATTCCTTTTCTGCTTTTATTGCATATATGTTTCTAAATAAATGAAAATTATTCTATAACTACATCACAGATCAAAACAAGAGATCAGCCACTCATCTATTTCCATTTTTCCACGCTCATTTTTATGCTGATTTACTGATCCAGCAGAATAACTGTCATTTTTAGTAAACTCAATACCTGTCTTAAAAAGCAGACATATATTATTTCCCACTGTGTTCACTCATGTGTGTCCTTTGTACATTTTTATTATTCACTTGATGGTGAATCTTAAAAGTCTCTTTATGTTAGCTAGCTTCAGAGAGGTATATTTATTCTTTTTTTCTAGGACATCTACTGCTAGGTCCAATAACATTTATCACAAAATGCTTTGGGCACTCTGTTATACCATGTGTTACCTTTGTATGATGGCTGAATAATTTCATAGATTTTCCGTATTGTATGGATGCGGCATTCAGATTTTTACACTTCCAGGAAACCAGAGGTTTCAATGAAGTTAAGAGATGAATCTCTAAGTATGGACCATAAATATTGCCCTTCATCTAGTCAGAAAGTGCATAACAGGTATCGATAAAGCAGTCTTGAAACTATTTTTGTGAAATACTGTTATAATTCTGAACACTTCATCTTTTACCACAGAATTTTACAGAGGTAGATGAATATTATTGTTCTCGTTTTTCAGATGTGGAAACTGAGGGAAAAACACATTCATATAAGAAAGGTCATAAAGGATAAAGCCAGTAACAGGATCAGGAAAAGAACTCAATTGTCCTGATTCCCTTTTACTATGAAACAATCTTCATGGAAATTGAAACCTTGCTAATTCAAATATTTGTTCCTACAAAGTAGCAGACCAAGACAGAAGATATGGTTCTAACTCTGCTTTGTCAGTGAATTACATGATAATGGGAAAAATCCTGACTGTCCCCTGTGTTCGTTCCTCTGTCTGTGAAATAAGGAAACCAATACTGATCTCCTTCACAACTGCTTTGAATTCTCCTAGTGAAAAGACCTCACAAGGCCTCTCAATGCTGTCCAGACATTTTCAATACCACCCTCAATTTAATAAAAGCTATTTTTGTATTCTAAAATAATACATTTAGCTTTTGATTAAAAGAATTCTCTGCCGAAAAATGGAGACAGCTGCCTGACAAATCTATACCTGGAGAACTGTCACAAATGGGAATTTATAGAAAGTGTTTTCTTCAACTATACATCTTCACACTGGTAATTTCCTTTTTATTTCTATAAAGTAAATGAATAAGAGATCTTAACTCTCTGGACTTAAACTCTGGGAGAATGGTGAACAGCAGGCCTGCCAAGTCTCCATCCAAACCATACTATCTGAATGAAGAAGTAGGACATTTTTCTTAATATCTAGGAAATAAAAATGTATGGTTCTCAGCATGATGATTCTCCTCCTGAGAATATAAACTAGAGGAAGAGGAGCCAAATAAGCTGTTCCCTCCCACCACTGCGAAAGCTGGGTAGTTCTCACTGATAGAAGATTCCCAGTTCCACATTGCTGGCTCATGGCCCTGTGGTGCTGCTTGTAAACTCCCTCCTTGCTTCACACAGCTGGCAACATCTGGCTTTTTTTTCTACGAGCTGGCCAGAGCAGCGCCTAGGGGAAGATCTGGGATTTCACAGGTAGGATGGATGAGATGACTGCGATAGAGGATGTGATGGGAGACGTTCTTCTATGGGACAGATGAGGCGCAGTGATACATGTGGTGGAGAAGTGGATGGCCCTATCCATCTACGCAAGGCCTGAAAGCCTCCCAACAGAAATTCCTGCTTTCTGCCCATTCTCCAGTGTGTTTCACACTCCGATTTTGGCAGTTTATCTGAGAAAGCGGGATCTCTCCTAAAATTACAAGCAGCTAGACCAGCTCCGTGAGATGCCTCCTGCCTCGCCCTGGGCACTGCATAGAAAGGATGCTGAAATATGACCCAAAATTGTTTAACCAGAGCTTGCAAAATTAGCTCAGATTGGTTTAGCGTCCCTGAAGCTGCTCAGATGCTGCTTCCTCCTGCCTATAATGGCAAATTGAATACAGCTGCCTCTCAAGCAGCCACCTCTACAGCAGGATGTTGTAAAACAATGTCTTTTATAGCCCAGGCTTCAGAATAGGGTATCACACTACTCCCATCTCCAAGTACAGAACTACACACTGGAGTGTAAGAACCTGCTGGTTTAAGCTGTTCTGCAGCTCTTGTGGCATAGCAGCTGGCACTTCAGCAATTCTCCATTTAAAAAGAAAGCTCATAAAACACTCTCTAGGAAAATAATTGCACATGGCCTCTTGTTTCTGAACTTCTTTAATCTTTCTATGAGATAGAGCAACCATAATTAAATGCAATATTCTGGATGTCAAACTGAAATTCATGGCTTTGATAAATATTAGGCGATTAAGCTATTTATAAAATATATAATTTGAAAATCTGGCATTTCATTTTACATAACTATTATTTCTACCATGCAAGGGCTGCTCTCCACTTGGCTCAGCCTGCTAGAAAAGAAAATTAATAAGGATGTTCGGCTGAAAGTTTAAAACTCTTAAAAAATTCAAATGAACAGAGACAAAGTCTCCTTGGGAAGAAAGCAGTGTAAAAATACTCTTACAAGTGAAGTGACTTCATTATCCCCTTTGAAAATGACTTGCTTGCTTTGTGAACAACTCCCACTGCAAATCTTGGAAATCTTACTGAGTCTTCTGAGAAAAAGAAACATTTTCTATTTAGTGGTGCAGTTTAAAAGCTCATACCAGAAGGTCCACCATGTTAGGCTTATTATTCCTCAGTGTCTTCACAGCATGGAATACGTCAACAGCCCTCTGATGTTGAAGCATTTCACAAACAATACTGATTGCACAAAATGTCCCACTGCGGCCACCTCCATTCCTACAACAAAAATGATAAAATGGCTCAGTTACAATTGACTCTATATTACAAGCTCATACAGCACCCGGCATGGCTACAGAAGGTATGAGTTCCAGCAGGGAAAAACCCCAGAACATTACTGCCCCTGAAGCCTGCCAAACTCTGGGCAGAACATGATTTTTAATTGGAATTAATGGGTTGAACGATCTCAAAGCTATGATTCAGAATTCAGCAGGCTGAAAGCCTGGACAGAACCGAACGGCTGAGTTTTACACCACCCTTCAGCAAACACTTGAGACAGCACAAAGAGGATGCTAAAATAAGGACGAGGCACTTTTAGATTCAGTTCAATACCCCTTTACACTGTAAACACACAACATTGCAATGGACATCAGCCCTGGAAATGTTACAGAGAAAGTGGATCTCTGAGTTCCTTTATTTCAGATCTTGGTGCTTTCCTCCTGGACCCAAAGGTGTTTCGGAGGAAGAGCAGAAGCGTCAAAAGTCTCTTTTGTAGGAGCCCTTCTGGTGGCTCCACCTTCAGTATGGCACTAGGTGGTGCTGCGATATTGCCCTGGCTGATGTGCTCAGCCCCTGGCAGCAGGCAGAGGGGCCGGCTGCCTGCCAATGACTACTTTTAGAAGTGTACGTATTCCCCCTCCACCCACAGTATCAGAGGATGAGAACCCGAAGTGACTTGCTAACAAAGAAGCCAGGCACAAATGTTCATATGCATGATCAAATACAGTATTTAATAATACTTTATCCCTGGTTATTTTTAATCTTTGAGAGAATCTCTTTCTTTCTGGAAACCCTATTATTTCTACAGCTATTCTAATCAGAATCTTTAGGCTGCGCCTCACCGAAAATAATAAACCTTAATAATTGCCAGAGTGCAGACTAGTTAGGTAGCGGGTCTTTCAAACCAGCTTCGCAAATGGTTGATTTTCAAAGGAAGCTACAACGTCGCACATCTGTCACATCCAGGCAGTATGAAAAGAATGCTCTCTGCTGCCAAAATATTGCCTGATATTGTGGGACTCTTTGAGAATTTTAATTAAAATAAAGTCATTTAAAAGGATTATATTAGAGCTTTTTCTTTCTCTACTGCCTGGAAGTGACGCATGTGTGATGTTGTACAACTATTTAATATCATCAACCACCTCAGAGATAACAGTAATTTACACTTCAAAAGGGTCTTTTCAGCTAAAGATCTCAAAACATTAATTAATCACACTGCACAATGCTCCTTCGATGAAAGTACTATTATCCCCATTCTACAGATGGGGAAACTGAAGAGCAATGACTTGTTCAAGGTCAGTGATAGGGGGAATTATTAATACAGTCTTAGATTTTCCTGCATCATTCTAAAATTGGGTCCCAACTTTTGAAAGTGCATTAGTGTGTGCTTTTCCCATTAGCATGTCCCTTCTCCATCATAGCAGCATCTTTAAGCAGATGTTTAGAGGAAGATGGATACCACTTCAAGCACTGAAGACTCGGTCTCAAAAGATCAGCTACTGCTGAGGGCAAACAGCAGGTACAAGTATTAAACCATACCAAAAGGAGGATGGTGGCAGAGTGGGCGAGAGTCTTCACCAGTGGAACACAAAGGTCACAGGAGAACAAAAATATATACCATTATTAGAGAAAGGTAAGGCAATTAAAGGATCATTGTAACTGGTCTATCGTGCCACTTTTACTTCTGTGCTTTATGTCTAGAAAAGGAATCACCCCTTCAATGCTACTTATTTCTATAGTCCTTATCTGTAGAAATAAAAGATATTTTGTTCTGAAGGTACAGTTTTGATTAACTCTCAATAAATATGCACCTTTTCCATTTGCAAAAGTCACCAGACACCTTTATATAGAATAGCGTTAACTTGTACCCATCACCTTTTCACAGGAGTCTACCAAAGGACAGAGAGAGAAACTCATGAATCTACGTAAAAAATTATACGATTCCTCTTGTGTTCAAAGCTTTTAAATGAGCAGCCGTATTATTTATTCAGTTCCAGATTAGAAACATACCTCTTCACCTCTTCACAAATCTTTTAAAACCTGGCAAAAATTCTGTAACAGTATTCCTTTTCTTCCTCTCTGTTTCCAGTACTTACAAGCAATGTACAACTGTGCGTCCTTCTCCCCCGTTATATTCTTCCTGCCACTTCTCTACTTGGCGGATGAGCTTCAAGAAGGAGCGTTTAGAAACTGGAGTGTCTCTGTACATGGGCCATCCCAGGAACTGGAACTGCTGCACCATCCGGTAGCCGTCTTGGGGCTGTAGAGATTCAGACAATAAGCAGAAAAAATAATAGCATTTTTTGGTACATAATTAAGTTATGTGCATCACTGAGGAAAGTTGTTCAAGCAGATCACTGCTGACAAACTACTAATGTAATTTCAACTGCCCTTGAGGAGTTATGACTTTTAATTTCCAACAGAGTTATTAGAATAAGAGGTTTTAAAGAGTGCTATACAAATAGACTAGAATAGAGCAATGGTACAGCTGCAGGATCAAGCAAATAATTAATTAATATCATAGCAGGAACTTGGTAGCAAAGAGGGAGCTGCAACACAACTTCAATTATATGACTTCTTTTTTCATATACTTCAGCATTTTGAAGAATGTTTGCATGCTTCTGTCTTTTTTTACAAGAAAGGTCAAAACCTCTCAAGATATTTTAAAGCAGGAAACATTTAAAAGACCAAAGAAACACTCAGATTTTTCTGGCTTATAAAAAATCTAACTACATTTTATTTTATTGTGTGCTACTGCAGCAGTCAGAACCCCTCTGGTGAAACGTTACTGAACAGTTGCTTTATGGTGATTTAAAATAAAAAAGGAGCATAGAACAAGTGTTAGTGGCAGAAAATTACAGTCCTTTGAAAAGGGCATAATAAACACACATGAAAAACGTTTTTGTAGTCTAGGATTTGCCACTTTCACTTCTGTGCAAAGCGAGGGCATTTTAGTGCCACTTTTAAAATGAGCAACACACAGAAACATTGACATTACAATTTTTTCTCTATAGTAAAAGGTAATAGAGAGGATGCAAGATTAACAAGATAAGGGAATAAACCAAAGTGGATGCAGCATTAGATATGTTCTTCAACGAGTTTTGTCTGCTTTATGTCAAAGTTTGGAATCTACTGATTTCCTGGCCAGTTTCTTTCAGCGGATGGCCCCTCTCCCCAAAGCGCATCAGCCAGACCCAGTGCCTGCTGAAGCTCATGTTAATGCTGCTGCAGATTGTGTTTTTATGTTGTCATGTTTACTGTGAATGCAAGGCTTTCAGAGTATTAAAGAAATATCTTGAAGCTTACAATCTGCTTCCCTGTTTGGATATTAGCATGTTTTTGTGTGTGTTTTAGGGACCTTCCTCTCACTGTCCTGACAGCTACCAGATCTCACGGAATTTCCCATCTTTTTTTCAGCAGGGAATGCTGCTTATTCCTAGCTATGGTTCTTCGGTGACTGATACCAGTCCATTGCAAAGGCTCTCTTCATCTGGATGGGAAGAGATGCCTGGTCTGTGGCGGAATCTTTTCTGCACTCAGTGTGAAAGACATGCCTCTTTTAGTCTTCTGTCAACTTTATGGGAGCATAAAAGCTGGATATGAGAACGTACTCGTCCTTCTCAAGTGCTTACATATATTATGAAGTGTGATTAGTGGGACAAGATATCCACTAAAAGCCCGGGACTGGTATTGAAAAACGTGCCTAGTATTGGTGCACAGCTTTCTTCACATGACACAGGATACAAATATGCAAGACGGCTAATTTCAAACTGTTGAAAACAGCACGGATTTTAGCATTTCTTGGCTACCAATCTGAACACTGCATTTATTTCATTTACATTTAACACACTTGAGATATGCATTAAAATATTTTTTACTTTAATTACACATAGAAGTTTTTTTTCTCATTGATTATGGTGGGGCTCAGTATTGCACTGTTGCTCTTAAAAAACTAAGCTGGAAAATGAGAATGGTTTTATGTGAGTTTAATTTCTTTGACTTGAAAAGAGTCAACTCATCTACTGAGACAGAACTATTTTGCAAATAACATCCTTACTCTGGCGGCATTATAAATTCGGAATATCCGGCTGATTATGTCTTCTTCTAAATCAGCTGATACAAACTCCACCTGAATAGGACCGTGTCGGTGTACTCCATTTTCTGGCCAGTACTGAGGACACAGCTATAGAAGACAACAAACACAAAACAGCACAGTTAATCACTTTGACTTTCATGCCGCCTCAATATGCTTTTCTACAGTTTTCTTTGTGCTACATTCGTTACTGACATTCTCACGCAGTATCTTTACAAAATACACAGTGCACCATCCTCCATCCTTTTCGAGCACTCGGCTTTTACTTGTGCAGAACAAGTTTAAACAAATGCCTTTTCACTTAACTGAACATGCCATCGCTTGCTGCTGTACTCACCATTCTCTGGTATTTGGAGTAACACTTTTCTGACACTTGGTGTCAATTCTGCAATACTGTGTGACAAGACAGGAGGATGCTGTCAAATATTACCGTATCACGGAGACAGCATGAAGCCTAAAGACCAAAGGCCTGGTATCTCCCACTGTCCTGAAAAGTTGGTAATAATTCAAGCTACATCAGCATGTGTGCTTTATATGCTGAAGGGTCCATTGATTCCCAAAACTCAGGACTTAACTTTCACATCTGTTTCAGCCGTGACCGACGATATTGGCTAATAGCAGCATTGCTTTAAATTTGCATCAACTGCTCAATTTCGTCTTATGAATGACACCTGAAAATAGTAATTACGCTTTCTTTAGCGCTCAGAAAACATTACTTCTAGGTATCCGAAGCTCACGAAATAACATTACCATTATCTTGCACAGTTTTTGCGTCTAATAATATCATGGTGGCTTAATCCAGGAACCAATTATCATCTGTGTTAATACTTTAAAGATTAAATCAACACATTGCAAGGAGGTTTTTGAAGCTAGACTCTGCTTGTCTGCGGTTTTTTTCTCCATAAAAATGGAAAAAATCCTAATGATTTTTTTTTCAGGGATATTTACAGCAGTTCAAGCATGTAGCTTTTGCAAGCATTCACCAAAATTAAGTATGAACTCATGAAATTTTGTTTGCTTGCAGAAGCATTGATGTCATATTTGGAACTTTATTTCATTCAGTAAAACAGCTGTGGTCTTCACTCTGCTGCATTGCTGTTGGTGATCCAGAGCTGAGCTGACAAATTGCATTTACTCCAGATGTTGTTTTGCATTTCTTATAACACTTATTCCTCAACAAAACCATTTAGAGATGACTACATTTTAGAGAAACATGATCATTTACTACATCAATTAAAAAGAGAACAGGGTCTGATTTGCAGGAGTTCACTTTAACAATATAAAACCAGAAATTGAGTAGGAAAATATATTTTCATTTATTTGACACCCTCCCCCCCAATTCGATCTGCTGAGCAAATTGCTTTCCATAATACCATCTAAATCTTACACAAATTTTTATTATGAAATATGCTAGTGTACAGGATAGCAAAACATAATGCAAATGCCAGGGCTCAGATAATGTAACATGTGCACAATTTAGTACATGTCTTTCAAATACACAGGAATACTGCTCTAACAGATCTTTGAAAAATGCTTGAATGATAATAAGCAGAGCTGTTTGCTGGAGCTGTTTTAGGAAGTCAAGATTTTCAAGTTCTAAAGAAACCAAAAGCATTTAGGTCTGCGCATTTTGCATGCATGTGATGCTAGTGACTCTCTTTAAGTCACAGTAACTGTGAAGGGTTGAATTCCATTTCCCAATAGAGCATAACAATCCACATAAATTGCAATATCTAAACAGAACTGTAAACACTCCATATATACATAAATAATAATGATAACAGTAATTATTAATAAATCTGAATGTAATGTGTGTTTTTAATAAGCTCTGCCCTCTCTCCACTTCCATTTGCTCTGAGGGTTTTGAGATTTATTCCTAATGAAAAGATTGTTACTCACATTAGAGGGAAAAGGTTTAACATACTGCAGAGGCAGGTGCATTAACTGCATATCCCAATAGCTTTTAAAAGCCTGGGAGGCTAATAAATGCTTGAAATAGCCATGCAGTATTGTAAATTCAAATCACAGCCCACAAATTAAAAAAACTCTGTTCAGCAGCCCCTAACAGTCTGACTCCCTTGAGTCTTTCCTTATTCACTCAGAAAATAATCTCAGACTCATGAATAAAAGTTTTGTCTTTCATTTCTATTTTTCTCCCTGTAGACAGTTAAGGGCTTGGAATCAGAAAATCAGTCTTTAAAATAGTGTGTGGAATTCCTACACAATCCTTTGAAAGACAAAACGGAAGATTAGTATGTTTTACAAACAAATTCTGCATGTTAAAAAGAAATAGAAGGAAACATTTTTCTAGGTATGAACAATACTCAACAAAACTAAAATGATTCTTGATCATATCAAAAATAAAAATAACATGCAGTCTGCTATAAAAAATAACAATTTCTCTTAACCAATAATTAGCAAATATTTGTGTGTTAAGAATCCAGATTACCACCACGTTATTCCAGCAGATGGCTGGTGCGGTTTGTTGGAACCAAGGAAATTTTATCTGTGCAAGAACTTGGAATTGCACAGTTGCGAGCCAGGCTCTAGGACACTTAGTGATTAATGCTAGTGATTAAATTGCCAAACCAGTAGGTACAGTTTTCCAGTTTCCTAAAGAACATGTACAGCGTGCACAACTCTTTCGTAAGGTAATTACATTCCCCCCTACATTTCGTTGCTCTGTTTTCTCTTCCGAATGATGTTTAGTCTCCAATCTTATTTAGTTCCTATCTCCTTGCTAACAATGTCATTTTGTGCCAAACACAACACAGATTTTTCACACTGGGAACACCTATCCCCTGGTAAGCAGACCAAGGTCGTTGACCTGTTTCAGGCAGGCTAATGGATAGCTGTTGGGTTCTGTTTATGACTTTTGGCTATTATTACTGTCTTTCAAACTTGAATCAGAATTCTACAACTGTCGTTTTTGGTTTTTAGCAACTCTTCCCAAAGCATGTTTTCTTATCAGAATAAATTACGGGTGCATGCACTTATGTGTGTGTACGTTAACATTTTGGTGGAGAAGTTGCTGATGGTCTGATTTATTCATCTTTACCTATGTATATCTGCAAGCTACAAATCCATTTTTTAGTGTGCTAGTATTTAATGTGGTTTTATAAAACTAATTACACCCTAAAGCTGTTCTGAAGCACGTGTGCTGAAATGCTGAGGCACTAGCACTCCTCTGTTGAATGGAGCAGTTTCCCGGACTTACTTGTGCTGGATCGACATCGTTCAGCATAACTATTGAAGTGCAGTGATAATCTAGGACCAGTCGCCAGAAATCTTTGACAGTATTTGGTAAGGGATGCTGTGTAACTATAAAAGCGGACGGTTGCTTGTAGCTCTACAAAGAAATAACAAGAGATGGTGAGAAGAACAGTAAAAGATAAAAATTCATTTACCAGAATGTCAGTCATAGCCCCAAAACTTTGGGACTGCAAGCATTATTTCTATTTTCTATATAATTAATACATTGTTTTCAGCTCTTCCCCAAGATTTTATCTGCTTCAAAGTTAATATACTGTATTTGGGCAGAATATGACTTCTGCAGATGTTGTATTTCTGAAACTTGGTTTACGCCACAGGCATAGAGTAAAATCATCAGAGTTTTTTGCCTCCAACGGAACTACAAAATTTTGAGCAACAGTTTTGTTTTCAGCTGTTAATGGAACGATTAATCTTGGCTGTCTGCGCTTAGCTGTTAATTTGAATGATGCCCATGAAAGGAAATATCTAGTTATTTTTCAGAAATATTGTTGAAATTCTAGTCTATCTGACAGCAGCGAGGATACCCAGAGGATAAATTTCAGTGCTTTTTGGGTTTTTTTTAGTACCAGAGTATATCATTGACTGAGCTGCTTGGTGGAACTGTTCAACTGTATAATTTTCAATTACGTCCTCCTGACTGTTGAAGGCCAGTGTGGCCATACTGGGACAATTCTTGGGAGGGGTTGCCATTGCCTTCGTTAAGGACGGCACGGAAGCCTCTGCATGCCTTGAACTGAAGTATTTACACCACGACAGAGGTATAATCTTATCAGCTACTTGCAGCTTTCTTTCAGACAGAGGCACTGAATAGACCGCAGAAAATGAATCCAATGTGTTTTGGGGTACAGATGAAGACATGCAAGACTTCAGTTCTTTGTTTTGGCAGGTATTGATGCTGCTGGTACATCAGTCAGCTGCCTTCTATCCTACTGCTCCTGTCTTGCTGGAAGTTGCATGCAGATGAGAGATGCTCGAAGGGCTCTCCGTTACTCCCTCACTTAGAAGCCCCAGCAGGTTTTTTTTTGAAAATCGTTCTCAAACTCATTTGATACTGAATAATGAAAATTATGCTTGCTGCCCCTTTTGCTTGAAGTGAGCTTTAAAGGTTTACATGAAGTGATCCAGCTGCAGCTCAACAGAGGCAAGTGGAGAGGGTGAAACACATTATCTTGCCTTCTGGAGACTGAGTGTTTAGAGAGGTACAAATGTCTACTCTTGCCCATCAGTGCAGGGATATCGCAGGAGCCTGGCAAGGGTGCTTTGGGCGGAAAGTGACCCAAATCACCTCCTCCCCTGTAGCCTTTTGTTCAAGTACACTTTTCGATCCAGCTCCTTGTTTCAACAGTGAAGGGAAGAATTTTCAAAGCAAATATTGAGGCACTACTCTTTCTGAGCAGTACTTAATTTACAGAACAAAACAGTACTGAACTCTCCGGGAAAGAAGACAATGTAATGGCAAGGTTGCAAATTGCAGATCAAGGAAGCTCCGTTCTAATATGAAATGCTGTTGACCTACTGTGAGAACCTCGAGAAGTCACTTCAACTTTTGTTCTCAGTTTCTCTACATAGATAAACATAAGGATAATACACCTACCTTTTCACAGGAGTGTTTTGAACTTATTTTAGGAAAATGCTTTGAGAACTTGGAAGGAAAGAAATGGAAAACTGCTATAAACTGTTATTACTCTGGCTTCACTTTTCAAAAAGGCCATTTACAATGTGTTCATTCTTTGCTAACCTCTGTTTTCTTGTTGTTTATGTGTTTGACAACCATAATTACTATAGCTCTAAATTGTCAAGGATAGGCTATAAATACCTACAGACTGTACAGGCAGTTTTAGTGTCTTTTTACTGATACTCTATTAGCAGGATTAGAATTACCATAGATGCATTAGAAAAAAAACCCAAAACCCACACACATTCAAACGGAAATAAACAGAAAGACTGAAGTAATGATTTGTGTACTATCCTGTGCTGACAGACAATTTTTTTTTTTTTTGTTAATTACTGTTTAAATTAGAAACAAAGGGAACTGAAATATTGCTGCAAACCTTATTATCCTATGTAACTGCCTCAGTGTCTTAATAGGTAACTCTTTTTTTCCTAGGCCAGATGGTTAAAAATTCAAGCACTAGGGAGAAATCCAGACACATTTAATTTATCAAAACTCCCTGACTTGCTCTCTTCACTGTGACATAACATATGTGGGATCCTAAATGTACTTGGGAGTTTAAAGATTTTGTGCCACGTTTTTTGAAAACAAGCTAGAAGGATTTCAGTCTTCTTATGCTGACTCCACTTTCTGGCATTGCTCAGATTGGAGGGCTGCGTATTCCCTTTTTATTATTAATGATGTAGTGGAGACTTACATCCATCAGTGCAGCATTAATGTAGTTACTGCTCTCCCCATCTATTGTTATGAGGAAAGGCAGGCATCTGTCTGGAGGCAGAACATCCATACAGCGATTCTTTTCATGATTTCGTGGTAAAAGTGCTATACTGCAGTCTTCTACGCGCAGTGTCGGTGTCACCATATTTAAAGTCTTTCAAAAAGAGTAAACAATACAGCAGAAAAATTAACACAGCAGTGAAAGCATTCAAAAATATTTAAGAATACATCATCTCAGCATTCAGTTTCAGTGGGAATCAATATGCAGAGAAATGAAAACACATCACAGTCAGCAAGGTTTAGAAGCAAAAAATCCTGGAAGCACACAGATCTGAAAAATAACCTCAAAGACAGCTGCACAGTAACCTGCCTTCTGGAGAAAGGACAGTGGAAGGAATCGATACAGTTCCCTTAACTAAAAAGAAGATTTTACTACTACCCCATTGCATTCTTTTGTGATTCAGCATAACTCAAGAGCAATTAGTGACATATTATTTTCCCTTTTTTTGCAGCCTTTCCCTCCCAGGCCTGGTCCAAAATTCACATGGTTATAAGCAAGCACTTAACTAGAAGTCTTTAGCATAGCCGAACTGTATAGCTTCTAGGTACTGCTAGCCACAACTTACCCTAAATTCCTCTTTGATCTGGCTGGAGTTAGTCTGAGGATCCAGTTTATTCATTTCATAGTAAACAGACCTAACTTGAGAAGCTGGAATAGATGTGTCCCCACAAAGACAGGCTTCCAGGATAGCATCATGGATGAATACATACTGTTCCTGGTAAAGCAATTAAAATAATTACTGACACAGAGAGCACACACTACTAGTATTTTGGTAAATACAAAATAACAACTAATATGGCTGCCACTAATTCTCTCTGACTTCACCGGCACTGAAGCAAGACCAGAAGGAACAACAGTAGTTCACAAAATTTTGTCCCACTCATTTAGAAATTAATATAGAAGGATTGACTCGAACTAGTTACAAGTACAAACAGCAGTGCAGTAACACTTCGTAATAAAACTTGGAATGTTTCTTGTTTCTTCATTCCTCTGCACAGTTCTGTAGGTGCTATCACACCACTGAGACTCAACAAGATGTACTGCAGAATGAATCCTCCCTGGAGAGGATACACTCATGATTTTCCTTTTTTTTTTTTTAGAAAACCACTGCAAACCTTAAGTGCAGCATAAATGGGCACTTGTTTGGGCCGTGGTTCTTCAAGTTTCTGTGTGGATTATTTTCTGCATAAGACTGAATATCTTCTGGATGGTGCCTACCACAAAGGGGCTCTAGTTTTATAGGCTAGAATAATACTTTTTCATGCAAAGTGTAAGGCAGTATTCCAGCAGATTAACAATACCTCAGTTTGCACCATGTTAACTCTCCGAGATCGAAGCTCTCTCACGCAGTTGTATATGTCTACAACACCTTCTCTTTCTGCCATATCTAGCATGATGTCAATAACAATGAAGCACCCAGTTCTGCCAGCACCAGCACTAAAGTAAAAGAAGAGCACAGTTAATGGTCAGCGGTGTATTGGAAAATGTGAAGTGCAAGGGTTCTTCCCGCAGGTAAGAGCTCAATGGGATGATTACTGAAATTAAGCCTTGCATTCAGGGATTTGCAGGATTTCAGACTCAGTTGTGCCATTCTTGTTTATATTTTAGGTATGAAGTTTTTGTGGGTAGAGCTCCAGTGGCTTCAGCAGCCTGTGTGGGGATGATGCAGTACAGGAGAAGCAAAAGTAGGTTCCGAGTTTAGTGGACAACACAACAGAGAGATCTCTGTTCTACCCACCTGCAGTGAACAACCAGAGGGCCAGCATTTGGTGGGCTCTTGGATTTGACCTGCCGTACAAATCCCAGCAGGCCTGTCGCATGGTATGGTACACCGTGGTCCGGCCAGCCAGTGAAGTGAAACTGCCGTATTTCTCGAATCTCATGAGCACCTCTCTGTTGAAAAGACAAGAGTTGGAAAAGAAAAACAAGCTGGAATATAAAAGAAATTGGACGAAGGACATCGTAAGAATGTTACTTCAAAAGCCTTGCTGAAAACATCCACCCCCTACCAATACCCCTGTCTGTAGAAACTGCTGGAGACCTTTCTCATAGCAGGAGAGCAAGTTCGAAGGTTACATATCAACTGGTTTCAAAGCCTTGCAACAAAACTGAGTAATACAACACTAGATTGGTTAGAAACTTTTCACAACAAGACAGACGTTCATCTCTATATTTAAGCACTCGGTTGCTTTGAAGACTGTGGCCTTAAGATGCATGCCATGATCACAGAACAGGTCAGCAGCAAGGCCATGAACACATAGCACAGATGACATTTTTTTCCCCACCGCTCTCCACAGGAGTTTTGCTGCTGACTTTGGGGAACTACAATTTCAGCATAATTTTCCTTTATCATTTGTCTCCTTCATTGGTCTGAAAGAAACAGCTGAATAGTAAGAAACCTTTTTGCACTTCCAATCACAGGGGCTGTGTTTGTAGCCCTCCAAATGCTCACCTTTCAAGCGATTTGCCACCGCCTAGAAGGACATGGATATGGTAAGACAGGTATAAATGAGAAGCCGATCTTGTAAGTAATTTCCCATGTGACTTTCTGGAGCAGTCTGAATATTAGACGTGTGTATGCTAAGTTTGATTTTCTTAGTGCTTGTATTTTCCCTTCCCCCTCTAAAAATGTAGCTGCCAGTATTTTATTCTCATTAGAAATCCACAGACCAGAGGCCATCATACATATTTCATAAGCAAACAGGAAAATTATGACATATCATGTCTAGGCTGGACTAAATGTCAGTGATATTAATAACTGGCGGTTTATAGTTTTTCTTCTTAAAGATGTATTTCCTGTCTCGAGCTGGTTTGCATATAAAAGGTCTAATTCTTTTTGTATCATGAAGTAATACAAACTTCCTAATTTATTGCTAGTATGCAAGCTAAAAGAGTCTGGGATTTTCAATGACTGAGAAATTTTGGCCGTGCCAGTGCTACACGACTGGGGTGGGCTTGGTGTATCTTGGAGTCCTGATGCTCTGACAGCTCGAGCTGGGGGTCTGTGGAGAGTGGGCATCTGCTCAGAGGAATATCTACACTCATCTCCCTCAGAAACTGCAACACAAAAAGGCAGGCAAGGGAGAGGATGAAGAGCAGATGCGACGCTGGTGTAGACGGAGAAGATCACACCCTTGCAACAGAAATGACCTTATATCCCAAAAAGCAATTTTAAAACATATTGAAAACCAGGAGTAGACAGAGTAATTTGCATTTTACGACAGTCTAGCAAACACATTCAAATACAATTTGGTCTCTGTACTCTGGGGATTTTAGAGTGTGTTAGTTAACAGCTTTTTTGCTACTGTAAGCAGGGCCTCCAACTCTGAAAATAGCTGTGTGTAGGTGGGGTAACCATGTCCCAAACACTTTTATATTGCTCCTAACAACTGCCCACAACCCACCAAGAAACAAAGATCCCACACAAAAAGCAATGCCATGACCATACAAACTGAGGACTGAAATGAGTGCCCCACACAAATCCTTCATGCCTGTACGCAGCTTGGATTTTCAAGCAATTTGCAAAAAGTAAACTGCCCCTCCAAAATAACGTGCCCAGATGTTGCACAGGTCAGGGTATGTCCTCTGTGTCCTGTGCATAAGTTTTGAAAATGCTGTCTGTCACGCTGACTGCATTTTTTGTCTACAGTTGGTAACACTCAGCTACTTAGAAAAGATTTTGCATATAGGGTACTTTTATAATGAGTTTGCTTATTATACCTACAAAAGAATGATTTTCATGTCTGTAGCTTCCCTGCTGGTTTCTAAACCCAAAATAGCAACACAACTGCATGAATCATGAAAGCATACGCTCATCTTGGAAATACTGTATTTTTTTACATTTTCTTTCAGCTGAAACTAAATGAAAATGGTATACATTGCTAACAAACCCTAGAATGTTAAAAAACGTAGACCTTAATCCTACAAATACTTATGGTGGTGCTGTATGTTCCTGAGTAATTAATCTGAGTTAACTGTTGTGCCATAAAGGAACTGCTCCAAAGGAACTGCTTATGAACACATTGTAAAGCGTATCTAGGAAGTGGTCTTCAGAATCAGAGTGTAATTTTGGGTTCAATTTTCTTAGCAATATCCACCTACTCCTCAATAATTACCAAATAGCCATTAAAAAAAAAAAAAAATGAACGATCCATTTATCTCCAAACAAAACAACTTCTAAATTGCATTTTAGGAGCAGGTATGAGATGTTCATACACAAATAGAAAAGATGGTCAGAAGGGACCTCTGGAGGTCTCCAGTCCAGCCTCCCAACCCGAGTGGGTCTGTGGCCAACACTAAATCAGGTCACCAGTGGTTCTGTCCAGCTGAGCCTTGACGACCTCCATGAATGGAGATTCTACAACTTTTCTGGGTAACCTGCTTTAGCACTGCACTACCTTCCTCCTGAAGGAATTTTTCCAGTGCAAACCTTACATGCTGCAACTTCATGGCCATTGACCCCTGTTTTACCATCCATTACCATCAAGAAGACTGAGGAGAATTTGGTGCCCCTGATTTTCTAAATATCTTTGAGGTAGTTGCAGACTGCAATTAGATCCTCCTTACCCCTCCTCCTCATCTCTACCACACTGAACAAGGCCAGCTCTCTTAACCTCCCCTTGCAGCTCCTATGTCCTACGTCCATAATCATCTTGGATGTCAGCTGTTGTCCCAAGATGTCACAGCCTGCACAGACACACGGGGTGAGCCCACCTAAGGTGCAGAACTTTGTGTTTTTCCCTGTTGAATTACTAAAGTTTCTGTTGGCCAAATCTTCAAGTCCTTTGGAACGGAGGCTTCAAGGTTCAGCATTTCAACACCACCCTTCATTTAGTATTGTCTGCAGATCTGGTGAGGGTGTACTCTGTCTCATCATGCAGCTTGTCTTGGAGAGGCTGAAAAGTGTCAGTCCCGGTAGATCAGAAATAGAAACTTAAGAGAATTATGGTGGAAGACATGTACAGACTTGACCCTTCCAGTACCATTGGAAGAGTTAAAAAATATGGGAAATAGGGTAAAAACGAATGTATGTTACTCAGACTACACCGACACTGCTTTTAGAGGCTTACTGAAAAACTACCAACTATTAAAAAGCAGCGTCTAAATGAAATCTTTTCAGATGGAGACTTTTTTTTTTTTAAGAAATAAAATGTTTAGTGCCTTTTATCTCTATCTGTTCTAATGCACTTATTCAAGACAGTTTGGTTATGATCAACTGTAAAATCCTTTAGGTCTTTTTTTCCAGTCCCAGTTAAGAAGTGAAAAGCTAACATCAAAGCCTGGGCTTAAAATTTGCAGAATAGAAATCAACCAGTGCTTCATCTACTTCAAAGTGTACCCACCATTTCTCATCTGTTTATTAAAAATATCTAAATGCAAGGAAACAACAGGCTTGAATGAATTCAATGTACAATGTGTATAGTGGTAAACATGATACAATATTTCAGTTCATTGAAACTGCATAATTCTGTTATCATTAGCCTCAGGTTGCTGTATTGATGCATATTTAAGTATTAGATTGAAGAATAAAACAGGAAAAAAACCTAATTCCTTTGTTACTGTGGATGTATATACAGAGACCCTGTTGGGCCATCTTTTTGGCAGTTTCATCTACCAGGGTGCAGGATTCTTTGATGCTAAAGATTATGTTCTTCAAAACCATAATTGAATACTATTTCATCATTAGAGAGAACCGCTATATTGCAGGTACTGCAAGTAAATCAAAAGGAGTTTTTGAAGCTAATTAGTCAAAAATCTACTCACGGTGATACTGAGAGAATATTACTTCACTGCACCATTAGGAATATCAAGTCTTCCAAAGAGGCGCTTTCCTCATTGTTTTGCAACTCAAATGAGTCTTGGTACATACAATTAAAACAGTTCTGTCCTTTAATGAAGTTTGAATAAAACCCCTGGATTGACATGAAGTGCATGACACACTTCAGCTTTGACTGACCCTGCTTGTTCTCACTTTCAGTAAGTACCTTATTTGTAAATTGTATGTTGTCCATACATTGCAAGCTGTTTGGGAGAGCTACATGACCCAGTAAGCATCAAACAAATTCATGGCATTATTCTAATAAACAGTAATACAACACGCTGATTGGAACTCTCCATATAAAGACAGACTCCACATGAAAAGTGAAATTGCCTTGAGAAGAAAATTAATTTGTTTCAACTATGTCTCTGCAGACCAGGAACACACCGGCCCAACAGATAACAGTATTCTCCACCATGGACTTCTGAATAATGGTTCATGCAGCCTCTGATACAGACAGAAAATGATTGTGTGGAACATAAGATGGGAAAACAGCACGAATGTGGTTTTCAATTGATTGCTGGGAGGGAGGCTTCGATTTCTCCTAGGCAAGGAACATCACTTTTTCTAACTCAGACAGGGGCCAACAGTGATGGAAAGCGCAGAAGAGTTGCTGCATTTAAAGAAAAACACAGTTTACCATAAGAGGGCGGTAGTCGTTTACCCAAAAAGGAGCTGCAAAACTGGGATGTCAGTCAAAAGATTTAACTTTCTCATGTAGAGTCTGTATATAAGTTACTTAGGCAGATACAACTGTATTTAAGAAAACTGAATTTGGAAACTTACCTTTTCTACTGCAAATGTTCGAATCACGTATTCAGCCAGGAGCTCTGTTTCTATTAGGGTAACTTTAATGTCTTTATATATCTCTGTGTCATCTGGCCAGTATTTGCAGCATTTGACCTTTAAAAAATACAAAGGAAATTAAGGTTCATTTACTTTAGAAGGTTCATACTGAATCTATTCTGTATTCTCTGCAATGACTTCTGTTTTAAAATGTAATCATGTGCAAAACCAGTCACATTTCCTACACGTGGAAATGATTAATGTTTAAGGGACATTCCCTCTTCTTTTTTTAAGACATCTTCAGAGTTGCAGGTAAGATTTGTGTTGTGGTTAGTAAAGTAAGGTGAAGTTGTACAAAGCACAAGGGATACTTACACCCTGTATAACTCAGTTACAGTAACTGTTAATTTCCTCTGCTTTCCAACGCAGGGTGTGCCCAGAGGGACAGCTACCACCAGAAGGTTTTTCCTGAAACTCTAGTTGGTGATTTGCCTCAAAAATATCTTCTTACCTTCTAAAATGAAAATGTGTTTTTCAGGCAGGAAGGATCTTCTCTACTGTTTAAGAAGTAACTGTTTTCTCAGATTAACTTTCCAAAAGAACTGATCAGAGGTCAAACAGCAAAACTCAACACTTTAAGTCAAGAGATGAGTTTTATGTCTGGGCTTTAACACCAATTCAGTAGATCACCCCAAACACTATGGGTGGGATTCATCTCAGCTCAAACCAAGATGAGTAAGATGAATGCCTTCTAGAGGTGCTTTTATTTTTGTTAACTATGAAAAGAGTCTAGACGACTGCCTTCGCCTAGGTATTTGGCTTCTTGATGGCTAAGGTTAGGTGAGATTAATTACCCTTTCCTCCATGGTAATTTCACTTGGAGCTGTGCGTTATTGGCAAATTTATCCTGGGATACAGAGACGGAAAGAAGGTGGGTTTTGTGAACTGTATTTCAGTTTTTCTGAGCCCTGGTGCGGTCTAGATGGGATGGACTTCACAGTATTTAACATATTCAAACGTGCACTATTAGTCTGCTATTTTTTAAAGCAGGTCATTGTGGGGACTGTATATGATGATGCAGATAGCTGACAGACCTCAAGAGTTTTCTCCTCCTTCCCATTGGGTGCGGGAGCTAAGACATTACTTACATCTCTCGGTTTTATTCTGTTCTATCACAGTAATAGTTATGCTATCACCACTGCATCTGGCCATCGTCCAGTAGTGCAGTACGTGCTAGGAGTAGCATCTGTTATACATCTGCTGCATGGAATGGTTTCTCTCTTTCTCTCGCTGAAGGGAAATTTTAAAATGGATCTTTTAATACATGTAAATCTACTGGTTTACTTAAATATACACTTAAATGGGTTGGGTAAAAAACCCAAACACTTCAAATATTCAGTGGAAAACTGATAGAAAGATAAAAAAAAAAAAATTAAACTTCACAAGTGCTAGAGTATTTCTCAAACCCATTTTCATGCCAAAATATTTGGATTACTATCTTGTCTAGTCTTGAGCAAAAGGTAAAACTGATGAACATGTGTATGAGCATACAGTGAAAACTGTAAAGCATGATTAAAATGATTTATTTATACAAACTCTAGGTTCAGTATATAAAGGATTACGCAGTGAGTCAAACCTTGTCCTGCCAGGCAGAAGAAAATACTTTCCTCAGAATTTGTTGTTAGTGGTGCAGCCGATAATCACATACAACCCCTCTTTACTGTCTGGACAGAAGAGAGCTCTTGCCACACCAAAGTAGTAACATCGGCTGATAAAATAAAAAGTTTGTCTAGGCAGGGGTCAGTAGTTCTGACCCTTTTTCTGACTCCTTAGCAGGACAAAATTTAAATCTGAATAGAACTGAGTTGAAAAACACAGCCCTTCATCAGGATCCACTTCAGAGAAAAAGAGTAGCCTGGTTGTATGCCCGGTTCCCAGCCACAAAGTTATACAAGCACCCTAACAGCTTATCCCTGCTGAGACAGCTGATGGAAAGCTCCTGGAGCAGAGCTGAAGTTCAGGTAGCTCTAAGCAGGTTTTTATTTATTTCTCTGTGCTTGTTCTTCGGACCTAGTAACCGCATTAGTATTGGCTGAGAAAAATTCTTCATATTCTTCACATTTCATCTGGTATTAAGCACGGTTTCATGACAACTGGCAAACACCAGGTTATACAGTTGCCTTCCACAGCGAGAGGATTGGAGCTGGGACAGGGGACAGTCCTTGCAGTGCCTAGCACTCCTGTACCAGGGACAAGGCTGGCAAGACTGCTCCCCCCACTGCACTTACCAGCCAGCAAGCTGACAGGGCGTCAGTGTGGGTGAGAAGGTTTCCACCAGCCAAGGGCAAAGCCAAGGGACAATCCCAGGGTGCCTAAATGGCAGGATGTCTGGCAAACGCATATTCATTTCTAAAGCATATTTATCAGCTATAAGCAATGAAAGACCATTTCCAAAGCATTAAATGTTGGTGCAAGCAGTTTAGTAGTTGCTGCTATCTATTGTTGCATGTACTTAGTATTTATTCAGATGTTATCTTTTTTGGACGTATTTCCAAAACCCCTCTGATAGAAGCTAAGTGAAAAACATCGACTGCTCATTGTTTTGTCTGCGTTGTTAAAATAATCCAGAAAATTCACGTTGTTCAAATCCCTTAGGCCAGCAAACCAACCCTTTTATAGTCATTGCCAGGAACTCTCTGAAACAGGGTTTTCCTACCCATGGCTAAGACAATTTGTCAACTCTCCATGGAGAACAAGGCAATTCACACTACCTCCAGACTGGAGCAGCCCACTGACAACCCCATCTCTGGACCCCGTTCGCTTTACCTGCCCATTCACTTATCCTTTCCATAGGTGGAACCTCAACCACACGAAGAGGGCCAACGCACGTAGGAAGGGTGCAGCCACAGCAGTGATCCTAGTCACAGCACCGCTGATCAGCACGTCTCTTTGTTGCTAACTTTAACCTTGTTTCTTTGTGATGGGTGCCTGCCATCCTCAAAGCAGCTCTAGTTTAGTAAAATAAACAATTGGAGAAAAAAACACCAACCCTGGCTGAATTAAATTGCTCAGCCTCGAAGAAAAACATGCCTGTTTCTAACTTGGTAAGTCTTGACAGTCTGGATTATGACTAAGAACCAGGGACATTTAGAAAGACCAATTTAGAAGAGCACAGTCCCCACCTTCTTATGCCTCCACTGTTGGATTTGCTTCCGTTTTTTTTTTAAACCTTATTTAAGATGAACCAGTGGAATAATTAGGGAAGCTTTGGGGGATGTCGCACAGAAGTTACAGCCTTTCGTGCCTCATGCAGCGTGGGCCTGCTGGGGATTTTTTACTCTGTTGTACAGGGGATTTTGGGCACAGAGCAGATTGGAGCTGAGCAGAAGGATCCATGACAACACAATTTCCTGAAAACTCTCCCAAGTGGAATAGGGGCTGTAACAGCCGTGGGAACGGTGCCAGAGCCGCAGTCAGAGCCACAGACCAACACTAAATGATTCCCTCACTGGGAGGGGGCAGGGAAAAATCCCAAACTTTTTTTTTTTTTAATTCCAGGCTTTTTCCCTACTTTTGGCTCTTGTTCTGCAATGCTGCTGCATGTGCTAAGATCTAGAAATGGGAACTCTGTGGACTCCTGATAGGCAAAAAGTTAAGTAAATGCTTTAAGACCAGTGTCCCATTTCCTCCAGGACCTCTCAAATAAATGCCAAGGTGTCCTAAAGACAGAAGTAGATTAAACAGTGGAAATCAGAATCACACTTATAAATGTTTATTGGATCGGGGCCTTTATTTGTACAAGGAAAGACAATTGCAACAAAATAGAATATGGTTTTACTCATCAAATATGAGAAACATTGCTGGTAACATATGTTTGTTCATTTTTTCTTTTTAGCACAGCTTTAGCTACTGAGATTTGATGTTTTTTTTCTTTCCCTTTTTAGAAACATTTGCTACATGTTTTACAAAAAACCCTATGAACAGAAGGTTTAGCTAAATAATTGATACATGAATCCAGAACTGAATATTAAATGCATTAGATTTTTTTTTCACACAGTTGTTACCATAACAGTAAATATCGTCCACAAAGTAGAAAACATAATTTTGAAATCTCATCTGAGCTGAACTATAATTGAGAGTTTGTTCAGATACACCCCACATTTATATCCTAACAACGTGCCAAAAAATACAGATGTTCATCACAAGATGAGATAAAAGGGTGATTGCCAGAGACATAATGAAAATGCTCTGGTTTAATCTATTCATCCCAAGGTACACTGTCCAATTGTTCCAAACATGTTTATTTTACTAATAATTTCAGAAATTTGGAGAAGATGATTACCTACTTCCAGCCCCCCCAGCTCCATCCCCCAGCAAAATAGCCTAATGTGAGAAACTAAGAATTAGAAATGAAGGTGGAAAGTTGTTTTTGCTGCTTCTAAATATAACAAACAATATAGGCAGTGGATAGCTAATGAACACAAATTGTGACTTCCGAAGCTGTATATTTAGCCATTTGGCAATGTGACACATCTAGCTAAAGGCAGTATGAAAGCCAGGACAGTAATTCATTTACTTAGAGGTTTGGAATAGGAGGAATATTACAGAATTAATATGTGAGCTGGCTGTGAAATATACTTTGTAGTTAGTACAGAACAGTTTAAATAACTGATTATTCAAAGTTTCCAATTTCCTTTGATTCTGAAATATTCTTAGCAAAAAGGTGATATAACTGGCTATGCACTCCATGGATTGTCGTTAGTGAAGAGCAGTATTATATATTCTAATTTAAAATTAATCCTGAACTAAGTAATGACGGTAAGCCAGACATAAATTTTGAAGTGAAACCTCTAGGATATAAAATGAAATAGCCAACCAAGCTCACTGGTGAAAATTTTTAACAGATTTTACAGATGTAGCTAGGATAACATCATATACTTCTATTTGGCTGACTTGAAGTAAAAGGACATCCAATAATTGAATGGGTTTTTATTTAAATACTTTTCAAACAAAAAATGTATTGTGATTTAAGAACATTTTATAAGTTATAAAATAATCTTTGACAGAAGATAAAACCCAGTCTTTCTTTTTTTCATTTTCTTTATTTGCTTTTGAGCAAGTCACTTAATTGATTTATACCTCATTTTACAGTTTTCTAAAAGAGGTATGGAAGAATATTGAGAAATACAACATTTAAGATACTGTTTGGCACCGTCAGACGAATGGGTCTGTATAAAGGCAGCCAGAAGCCTTTGCGTTGTTCACAGCTCCCAGAAGGGAAGAGATGTCTCCATGAATTTTACCAGCTCAGTCTAACTTCTTCCAGTGATTCTCCACCTTCTGCTGCCCTAGGTTGCCCCAGCAGTGCAATCCTAGGTTGCCTGGTGGATGCACTCTCATTGAACTTCTCCCCAGAACAGCTGGCTTTCTGGACATGTCCAGAAGTAGGCACACACTAATGCTTTCCTCCCGAAGGAATCCCTGTGATCCCTTTGTTCTTAAGAATCAGGTATACTCTTAGCATGCCATCAACCTGTTAGCTGGGAGTAGATGAAATTAAGCTGACAGGCCAAACTCGTGGTGTGACCATACTTTGGCCATAAAACTGAATTCGTCTGGGAAAATGGCTTTAGGGTAAAGGTGACCCAAGGTAAAGCTATTGTAGAGTTCCTGTCTCCATTGCTAGTACCAACAGAAGAATATGGATTGCCTCTATTTCATTGCTTATATTTAGGCAATTTTGTCCCTCTGGTCATTACAAAGGGCTGTAAATTGGTGCACCTTCGTACCACTCTGGAGGAAAAAAGGCTGAGCACAGAGCACGGCAGAAGGGTGGTGCCATGCCAAGACGAAGGATAGTTACAAGATTTGCTGAAACTCCTCAAAGCCTGTCTTAATCTCTTACACAACTGGGAAATCATGGGCATATTGCTCAGATCCTGCGCTCCGAGGACCTGATGTGCCTGCATTGAGTAGAACAGCCTGTGCTCTGAATCATGCTTCCGTTCCAAGCACAAAATCATGCCATTAGTTGAGCTACAGAGCAGCACCAAACTGGTGGACTGCCTTCTGGGTCTAAAACTTGATCATCTGATGTTAGGTTAGAAAGCTCTACATGTTACTCTACTGGGTAAGGTAAAACTGTGTCAGTGCCTCCAGGATACTTCTTCCCTCACAGAGAGACTAAAAGAATTATTTCACAAGACTGCTGAGGTGAGACTTGCAGTGATGAAGCCATTTCGCTAGCCCCGACATTTCAAAGAAGAGCTTGAAGCCCTCTTTGCAAACTGCGCTTATACTTGCCTCCTACACCTTGGCAGCACTTGAGCAGCTAGCCCAACAAGGGGGTCGATCCATTTGTGTATCCTTAAACCTCTTTTATTTATTTCTCAAAGTGAATTGTCTCAATTGGATTAGCGAGCATTAAGATATTAATCTCTGTTGATTAACGTTCTTTGAAACATAGCTTTTACTGGAAACCAGAATGCATCAAAACACTGAGAGCTGAAACCACTTCTGCTCTGAGTGACATGGGACAGTGCTGAACGCTTGTAGGTTGATGTCCTGTTTGATGATGCTAACATTGCTAATCCGGGGACATCTTTATTAAATGATTGCAAAGAGTCTTTCCTTCTCTTTTCTGAACAACAACTGCCAATTTTTTTCCCTAAGGGCTCCTCCCTTGCTACGCATAATGAAATAATGCCAACTTATTATTTCTGGTTAGAAGGCTAGAAAGCTGAAATCTGTTTTGACGACTAGAAGGGTTCACTGACTTGAAAGATTAGCAATAGTTTTAAATTACGATTGTTTTCTTTTTTTTCCTCATTGATATTCTGTAAAATTATAAACTCTACGGTATCCAACAAGAGATACTGGAATTACAGTGAAACCAAAGTAAAACAATTAATATCTAATAACAAATATAACATAAGCACATATATAACACATAACAAATATAACATAAGCACAAATATAAAATTACAGTGAAACCAAAGTAAAACAATGAATATCTAATAACAACTATGTACCATAAGCACAGGTCTCAGGTTTTCTTGGCAAAAATGATTAAGAAAAAAAAATTTCTCTAGATGGGGATGGACACTATTTATAGGGTCTACAAGCTGAGACTAGAATGACCTAGAGGTAGGGAAGGCCTTCATACAGCAACCTTTCTCCCTCTCGTTTATAAAATGTGGTTTCTTTCTTTCAATGGAAAAGTTAAAATGAAATCTTAGTCACCAGTATGCTTGCAAACTCTTTGGCACACCTCCTAAGGAGCGCTAATGCCAGTATCCTGAACTAATTCCAATGTAGGTAATTTGGTTTATTACATTTAGAGGCAGTTTCAATTAGATAGAGTGTTCTTCCATTTATATGAAATACAAATGTGCTGTTTGTGAGACGTTTTAAAGAGTTACTGTGTTTCACCTCTGCAATATCTCTATAATGGATGATCTGAACCTTAAATACAATTTGAATTTACCTTTGTTTATTAAAGGGGTCTTCTGCATGGAAGATTCTCAAAACTTGCAAAACACATAAATGCAAGCTTCATGAATAGGTTTGTGTCAAAAAATTCCCTTTTCATTCTAAGTATAGGTGGCAAGTCCATTGGAAATTTCACACAGTTTTTATGTTGCTGGAATTTCCTATAAAGGTTTTGTTTGGTTCTTGCAATATGTTTTCAGTAAGAAGTCTTTGGACACAGCTTTATTTGGCAGTTTTTCTTGGATATCTAATGTCTGTCTATAACAGAAAGAAATCATCAGGTGGACCTGAAGAAGATCGGGTTCAACATAAAGACTTCTGGATTTTGTTTGTCAAGGAAACATATTTGTATCTGGTTTAGAAATGTTTCTTGAATGCTGACCAAGGCTGTGCATCCCGAGCAAGGACCACGTTTGGACCCAAGGCCCAAGCACATGCACATATGACTGGTTAAGGCTGGGCCCCCCCAACATCTGCCCTGAGAAGAACAACTCTTTTCTGACAGATTTTGTCTTATAACAAGGAACAGTTTTTGTCCAACCAGCAGCAAGGAGACATTCCCTTTGTGTCAGAAGACCTTTGTATGGGTTTCCTCACTGCCATGTAGACCCCAATACTTTTTTTAAGCATGAAAAGTCAAGAGCCATCAACATTTTTGCAGTGAGGCAGATGAGAGTGCCACGTATGTAGCATGTCAACCACAGGTCCAGTAAAACAAGCAAAGGAAAAGCTATGCCACCACTGTGTTCTTGCTTTTTCCCTATGCAGATTCAGCCCTGCTGGCTCCTGAGGGGGAAAAGCCACCCAGGAGGAGTGTGAGGTGGCTATCAGGAAAGCACGACACTCCTGAGTGACAAGATGGCATGAGAGGCTGTTTCAGCTATTTCAGCAGCGCTAAGGTGTGCACGCAGACACAGGGGCTATTTACCAGTCTATGGTTGACCTTCATTCCCCTGTTTGTGTCACATCCATTCTGTTGTAGTCAACCTTGCCTTCCTTCAAAAAAAGGGTCTTTTGTGTGCTTATTAACACTATTAGCACTGGCTGTTTTCTAATTCTGGATAATAATTGCAAAACTCTAATTACTATAATTACTATGCTCCTGGGGTGAGGTTTTATTTTTTATAATTATTTCGAGTGATTTTTTTGTAAATACTTTGTTATATTAAAAGCATGATAGACAATCATGAGTCCTTGCAGCACATTTATACACCAACCACCTCCACCGAATTTCATTAGTGCATATCACCATTTATTAATCAGATATTACTAAATTTCTTCTGCCTCAAGCAAAAACAAGGAGTGGGAGCGAAAGTGACTACTGGCAAATGACAAATGATATGACATGCCAAGTTTGATTCAGCCAACCAAGTATTAGCACCAGCCCAACAAGAGCAAAGATGGTGACAGCTAGATGGCACAATTGAATATATTCTAAATCTTCCCAGAATAACTTTTCAGAAGAAAGAAATGTGGCAATGTGTGGAAACCTTGAAACACTTCAAGAAGCAGCCTGAGACTTTGGCCAGTACATAAAGACCTTGATCCGGTTCCCACTGCTTTCCACAGAAGGATCCAGCTCTGTCTTTTGGAGTCTGTACTCCAGAGCAGTCTCTTGGAGTAAGCAAGATGTTCTTTTTGTGTATGTTTTCTGATCACCCCTACACTGGTGGGATAAAAAGGTTTGTTTCTTCCAGAATAATCCACCAGATCATGCTAAATCTCTCAGGAAAAGATGTTGTCTGAAATTACACTACTATCTTCAGTTGCTCTAGCATTTACAAACATGAGCGTGGAGGCCTCCCGCATTAATATAATCCAAAAGACATTATTTTGAAATAGCTTGGGGTCACACTGATATATTTTTATGAGTTTTGGTTTTGCTTTTTACCTGTTAGTGTGTGGTTTGGAAAATTCTGATTCTTGCACTAAAATGCAGGTGGATTATACCATTAACTACCTGTCATTCCCTTTTTGTGAACTTCATTGTGAGTGGAAAGTTGTTGGCCCAGCACGAGGAAGACAGAGACTTTTTTTTTGCAAGGCTGCTTCTTTGTTTAGTTTTTTTGTACAAGTTCTTATGTCAACCTAGGCCAATCTTAACTGAAAACCACTTCATCATCCGTTATCAAAGAACTATTCATGCAACTCAGCAATGATTTTTCTAAATGACTGTGAGACCTCATTTAGATTTTTAATAAACAGTCACATTCTAATGAGGTCTTCATAAAACTGACTAAATATGTTTAGAAATCATTAGCTTAAATTACCAGTACAAAAGTCTCCTTAGGGAGCCCTGCAGATTTTGTGATAAGACTTCTGGCAGATGGATTAGTATAACAGCGCAAGTGAGTTCTGAATTTCCACACAAGCAGTGTAAATGTGAGTGACTGGGTAACAGGCTACTAGATAAAGAGCTAAATGTCCCTCAGGTGGGTTCATTAAAGAGAGAAAACAATCAAAACACATTTCGGTGCCATTTAAATACCAGGTGCACAGCAGTCTGCAGGTGCCAGAAACACTGACAAGGGTCCCTTGCTGGAACACACAAGAGCTTAAAGGGATGCACGGTTTTGACAAGTATGCCTCAGATAATGACAGATATTGGCAGATGTACCCGGACCCTGCTGGAGGGTAATGCGGGGACTGAGTCATTTGCAGCAGGTGCTTGCATTAGGGACAGCCTCATGGTGATTCCTCCATCCGCAATTAAAACAGTCCTGATGCATAATGCTCCAGGGCAAGAAGCAAGTTCCTAGCACTGATTTAATGACTATCCAGCCAGTCCTGGTAAACAAATACACATACGCCCCCTCAATGATTAATTCATGAAGGATGTACACCGTGTGGCAAACATGTTAAATAGATAGTCCTCTTTCCTGAAAATATAAAGGAATTTTCCTCCTCGGCTTACAATGGGTCAAGAGGGTTAAAAAATAAAAATAATAATCTCCTATAAATCTTACACCAGCAATACCAACTGAAATAGAA
>NW_009647242.1:2076970-2089785 GCF_000708025.1 Charadrius vociferus | reverse complement strand
AAAAGGTCCATTAAAATCATCACTAATCAAGGTGGCACAGAGCTTGTGTTAGGAGTTGCAGGACAGATGGTGTGTTTGTAATATGTCTCCTTGCTGCTGATGGTTCCAGCTCTGGGAGCAGGACAGAAGCACCAACGGAGGAGTGACTGCATTGTTCTGCGGCTCATACGATCTCATTTCCATTAAAACCTCATTTCAATTTCTGCTCTCTGATCTCACCTATGTTGGCCTCCCGAGAAAGTGAGAACAAAGTCATTTCTACCACTGCCAGAAACAACAAAGCTGCAGATCTGTATCCCGCTAGGACTCTTGCACCCTGAAGAAATCTCCGTGGTGGCACAAACTGTTGCTCGCTGCTAAGGGAATGCGCTGCGTACCTAAACGTTGTGAGTTGAGGCCGCCAACATTGGCACCAGGACTGCCGTCTCCCTGGCTGATACCTGACAGTTCACTCTAATTGATGCTTTCAAATACTGACTTCAGGAAAACAGTATGTGGCTTCATGCAGTATGCTATTTTTGTTCTAAGGCTTGTTTATCCATACCCTAGAAACATCACTTTTTAAGTTATGTGCTTGGGTACTTATGAATGTGTATAAAGCTTTAACGAAGAGGTTTGTTGGAGAGCTTCCTGCTCTTATAAATCCATCTGTTTTGAATTGATATGTGACCATCCAACTATTTCTACCTTCTTCCTCACTCAAGGGACAGAATTTTTAAAACAGCCTCCATGATCCTTTTTTGCCTCTGTAATTAGTCGTACGTGTGCTCCTGCAGCAGCTGTTAATTGCAGTCACAAATCCCATCTTTTTTATACCTAAAAATAATACTGGCACCTGATCTGTTGGCAGGCTTGGGCACACACATATCTAAATGTTAGGATTCAGACTCCCAATTGACAAGGGACATAAGGAAGAATAAATTGAGATTGTAAAACTGGACCTGCTAAAAAGGAGACAAGATCTGACATTTTGACTCACGGCACATAAACAGTGGTCTCTCTCTCCTCATGCCAATGCCACAGGGCAGAGGGGTATCAGCCACTCCACCAGTGTGAAATTAAAAACATCTCTTAAAACCATGTGGCTCACACCAAGATATGTCCACTTGACTTCTTATTTCAACACTCCGATTTCCAATAATTGCAGTAGTTGCAATAAAGACAGCGGGCTTTTTTCATTCCAGATGAAAGCTACATGGCCAGTTCCCAAGCAAATTTTCTGGAAATAAACATTCCAGGTGAGAACTAAGACACCAGTGCATAGACAGAGCAGTAAATTGAAAGACTCAGATATTGATGCTTGCGAGAAACAAAGAAAATGGTCCTATTCAATACTTGTTGAAAACAAAACTAGCCATAATGACTTGAGTAGGAGGCTTACTTTAGAAGTTATCAATCAAAGAAAGAAAAGTACACAGTATCAACCAGGCAACTCAAGCTTTCCTTTACTACTCAGCTCCTGAAGAAGACATCCTGGTCAACAAATTTAGTGTATAAATGAGTAAAGAGAACTTTTTCTGTTTTAGCCTAGAAGGCTTACAGGAAAGAAAAGCCAAACAAACCAGGTTGATTTAGACTAATATACTGTGAAGGTGCAATTTCGTAGTTTAACTACTTTTCTCAGAAACCTGTTTCCAAATTACTCCCCCTCAGCCTCCCTTAAAAAAAGATGACTCCATACCTTGCCCAATTCCCTGTTTTCCCTTAAGAGAAATGGTATGTCTGAGATACATACAAAGACATGACGCTTCCCCTCTTTGGCAGTCTTTGCAAGCTGTGCTACACAGAATGCAGCTTTATCAGCTACTTTTTCATTGTGCTAATGTTATCAAAGCCAAGCATCCAAGGCATGTTTAAAAATAATTGATAATGAACCTCTTAGCAGAGGCAGTCATAAATATTTTATGTGCAATACTCAGTATATAAGCATCTTGTTGGTCTGCTATTTAATTTCCAAAAGCAAACACCTTGGAAGTCTTTCATCTTTTTAAGTACAAAAATCACTTACCCTTCCCACTTCTACGAGGTTAGTAACCATGATTATGCTGGCTGTGTTTTCATGCCATACCATTCTCCAAAAGTCATATATTGTCTCCTGCATTGGTCCTGAAACAATAAATCAAAGGAAAGGTTACTTTCTGAAAGTCGCATGATTGGAAGTTTGTCTCCGGGGAACTTTGAGAAACCGTGACTATACACATATATTCATATCACTATCATCATATTTTTCATTTAGGGTCAATTTCTTTTCTGTCATCCCACCTATCTGCATTTAAGTATTTTCCCCCTGAAACAGTGCTCTGAAAGAAAGTTAGTTCTCTAGCATTTAGGTATTTATCTCCGTAATACCCAGAAGTGGAATTATAAAAAATGGATAACATTACTCTTTCTCTTAACAATTGGATGATAACCTAGGGAAGGTGTACTTGGAATGAAACGAGCCTCAATGGACTATGTGGCCTTTCCTGCTTTCTAATATTTTTCTTAGTATACACTATCCATCAAATTATCCCAGCTCCAAAATGGTACTTCCTGAAGTGAGACAGAAGTTATAGTTTTTTTGCTGCAGTACATCACTTTGCAAAACAGCAGGGAAACTGGGAAAGAACCCTGGCGTGCCACGGCAGCCATGTCCTCTGCAGCGCTTTCTCCAGCAACCTGTGGGCTTTTGTAGATGAACACATGGGGCTTCCTCTGGCATCGTGCTAAAGCTGGGTACGTACCAGCCCACAGGAAACGTCACCAAAATGTAAAATGTCGAGAATAACCACAGTGCTTTGCATATGCCTGGTCCTGTCTGTTTCTAGCCTACATGTCTCGCCCATGATGTTTGGTGGGCCACCCCAGTTTTAAACCACCGCTTTAAAATCACTGAGCCAATGAGAATAAACAAATGTAAAATACTATCAGGTACTATAAACTTAACATCCACACTGAATCCATCACTGAACTGCCACGCTGCAGTAAGCAATTAGTGGCTTATTTAGAGGAATGCCTTAAATCAGCTAATTGGAGGACAAATGGATAATGTGTTGGCCTAAATGTTCCTCTAGTGAAGAAACCAACACTCTTAAAAGGTTACAAAACCATACATTGACAGATTTGGCTAGTTTGGCACCCATGTTTTGGTACTTTGAGCTCCCTTGAAAATAAAATTTTCACTCTGGAAGTCAAGTACTTAGGAAAAATGTAGTCATATATTATTACTATATTAGCATGACAGGGGGTTGGACTAGATGATCTTTGAAGATCCCTTCCAACCCAAACCATTCTGTGACTTTGTGACTCCATGATATTACAGGCAAGTCAAAACTAACTCACTAGGCAAATAAGATCACAGTTATGACGTAACTTAGAACTCAAGTTTAAGAAAAAGCATGATAAGAGTCTAAAACTTTTGGGTTTTTTAAAATTTATTTTTATCTTCAGCAATTTCAAAGGATAATTATATCGTCCATAATTTGCATAGACCATTTAAAGAAGTTCTGTATTCTCTCCCTTACTTTTTCTGCTTTTGAAAATGCTGCATATATATTTAGTTTTACAGGTTTGCCTGTAATCACTTAACTTGTCTTTTACTTGCCTTGGTAGTTCATATAACAAGAGGAAAAGCCATTTAAAACAACAGGAAGCTATGACTGTTAGAACACAAGAAATGTCAGAAGGTCTCCGAGTAGAAAGAGCAGCAGAATCTAAAACTACAGTTTCTGAAATTACCAGATTCAAGCTGATGTGGCTGCAAAACTGGACACTTTTTTTTTCTTATAATTTACAGCATGGAACAGTTGATACTTTTGTAAGATTTCATTCTGAAGTATGATAAGAATTAAATCACTCTCCACCACATGGAAATTTACTACAAGTTTTTACTTCTACATAAGTGTCCTGGATATGTAATACAGACATGGTCCAAGTGCAATTTTGAATGCCGCAGTAAGATATTTAATACACATTATAGTGAAAGTTTAGCTTGCTTGTGTTTTAATAATGTAGGATTCAATATAGCTTTTGGGGCAATTAAAGTCACAAAAGCATTAGAAAGTTTTTGGGCCAATCTACTGGTAAAAGGAAAGTGAATATTTTACTCACTGTAGGAAGACACTATCTCTGTATAGCTCCTTTCTTCCTCTCAAATCTTAAACAAATATTCAGCAAAATGACTATTGCTATCATTTTTGAAGGAGTGAAGCTAAAAATAGGATTAGGGAAAGGCAGTTTTCCACAGAGTAGTGTCCTGAAAAGAGCCTGCAAGTTCACAACACATTATTAAGATTATTTAAGCTGTATCAAAGACAAAAAATAACAACACTATTGCTTCAAGAATCCCGATTCACAGCCTGGTTTAATGGAGAAAATCTAAATGGCTCCACCGCGTTCTGTATCCACAGGATTACCTGATGTTTCAAGATTGTTCATCTGAGTACGTTTTTGGTAAAGCTGCAGGAAAGGTGAGAAAAGATCCTCTGTCTACACAGCCCTCTTCTTTTCCCCTTGCAAGAAGTCATAATCTTTGAGAAACTGAGGGTTAATGTAGCAAGTTTCTTTATGTATTATTTCTGTTTTCTTTCCTACAGATTCACTTGAGATACAAGATGGTTGGGCCCTCCTTTGTAATAGTCACTTCTTTTTGACAGCTCTGGGATAATCTGCAACAATTTATTCCAAATTTCTTTCTTTTTTTTTTTTTTTTTTTTCCCCTACAGACAGCATAATTTTTCTCATGATTTAAAGATTCCTACATTCCAGATCCTGAAATCACAAATTACAGCTAGGGAGAGTTCCTAAACACTAGTTTCTTCCTAAAGATTTGAAATTTGTCGTTCTTCATAAAAAAAAAAAAAAAGATAATAAATTATAAGAAAAATGAATCTTTAGGAAAAGTAATAGCATTTTTCAGGCCAGAGAAAGAGCTGAGCGCTGACAACTTTTTCAAGCTGGATTCCAAATGTTCTTCTAGAAGAAATGTCCTATTCTGCAGCACTGAGTACGCTCGTTTTGATCTTACTATTCAAATGATAAGACAAACATAATTAAAAGTGCTTGACAGGATTTCCTGCTCTTTTCAAGTACTCTTGAGTGTTTTCTTGCTTTTCCTCTCCCTTTCTTACACCTAGCCTCCAAACTTCTTTCATGTTTGGGACACTGAAAGGAAAAAAACACCCGAAAACCTACCTTAAAGTCTCAGAAAGTAATTCTTTTCTACCCCATTTTTCTTTTCTTCTTGACATTTTTCAAATTATTTTCTGACATATGAATAAATTATTACCTGTCTTGAGCCAGAATGGAAAAGCATTAGAGGCTAGGTAGGGTTGGAGGATTTATTGTCATGAAGAACTGAACAATTTGATTCCAGAGACTTGTGGTAGGGAGAGAAAGAGCCTGTAATTGTTCTAAGCATCAGCTTAACAGATGTGTGCACAATAGGCAGGAAGGTTATTCTCAGCAGTTGCCCCCTTGCGGGAGGAGAAGATCTGAAGAGAAGGTACTGTGCTGCCTAACAGTAAGCCTGTGGCGTACCCTATTAGCTACACAATATAGTACGTGGTATTAAAGATTTCTGCTGTGAAAAAAAAGAAATCAACAATATAGTGCAAGCAAAAGATGAAAAGCAAAGGAAAATAAGAAAAAGAAATCAACCCTCCAAACCCCAAGCTAATTAAATGCATTATTGAAAAAACTCAACAGAAATGATCAGTTGTATGTATCACAACCATTAGTTGTATTACCAGTAGTTGTTAGTTGCTGCTCTGGGAATGCAAACATATTAGGAAATGGAGTATCACAGAGCTTTTAAGAATGGTTCAAACTCTTAAGAAGCTGCTTCTGTACACAGAGCTTTCTAGAGCCTCTATTTGTTATTGTGAGACCCCATTCTAGCAACTGGTATTGCTACTGGGGTATGTGATCCATTCGAATGTGATAAACTAGCCCAGAACACAGAAAAAAAAGTATAGGAAAGAAAGCAAACACACAAAGAAACAAGTAAAACCTGAATCTTGAAATGCCCCCAGCAGTTACTCAGATGGGACTTGTAAATCTATGAGTCATTTTTCAATTTCTAGAAAAGCAAGGAGCTTAAGCAAGGAACAAATAGCTTCTCAAACCTTTTTCTAGTGTGGGATGTCAAATCCACAAGCTAATGTTTGGTCCACCTGAGACCAAATTCAATGATAGATAGTAAAGCCAGAAACGTGCAGAAAATGAACAAACACCTTTAAGCTCCAAAGGCTCCCCAGGGACAGCGCATGGGCAGCGGTAGCCGTCAGCACGTGTTGATGGAGGCAACGGACTGACAAGATGCAAGACATATCTGCAGCAGTCTTGAAAAGAGTGCAATAAACCTCCTCACAGTGAGTAGATATGTCCACCCAGCATAAGGAGGTTATAGAATGGTCCCCTCACCTAATGGTTACTGTGGTTTCTAGTAGTAATGACAACTGTATTCGCTTTTTACTGAAGCAAAGCTCACTGCTTGTTACTGCGACTGCCTACAACCGGACCACTCAAGGACAACTAGCTAATACGCCTGCATAGAGGGAGCTGCATTTTAGCCCTCGTTCTTTACTATGTATGATCCCTTCAAAATGAACTTGAAATACAGTAAATGTTTTCTTATCAGCAGATATGGCTGCATGGCAAAAAAAGCCAAAAAGCGATGATTCCCTTTGCAACTATACTGTCAAAAAAACCCCCAAACCCATTATATAGCAGAAATTGTTCAAAACACACATGAAAGCATAAAAACAGAGATAAAAAAATATTATTAATAAAAAACCACCGGGAGAACAGACTACAAGTCAATAGATTAAAAAGTTCAAGAATTCTCCTTTTCCTAATGAACCTTTTAAATGGGACAGACTAGCTGTTAGTAGGATAATTTACAGAGAATTTTGCAGGAGGAAGCAAAATTACAGGGTTACTAATGCTTTGCCAGTCCAGTGATCTGATAATCCATAAGTGCATGTTATTTGCTCTTTTAACCATGCTAAAATTCAGAGGTAAGAACAAAACGCCCTTTCAGAAAAAGTTATGTAAAAACCTGCAGTTAAATGTTACTTTAAACTATAAATATCACTGACTGCAGGCAAGGGACCATCTCCCTTAACTGAAATACATTTTTTTCCCTACTCAATAAGGCAAGGAGCCCAAGGTTTTATCAAAAGCAATTTGCAGACGTGTCATTATGTGATCCGATTTTCATGAGTGTTCGGTTTTGTCAACCTCCCAGTTACCTCACGGGACGTTCTTCAGTGGTCAGCAGCTCTGCAAACCTGGACACCTCTTTGCATGATCAGGTGCAGACTACAGAGTGCACGATTAGGTTCCACTTTTTCATAAAGTAAAGTAAAATAAAATAAAATAAAATGTCTTGATCTTTCTACCTAAACTAGTCAGCATACTATAAAGAAAAGGGATAGATCCCGGTTGTGCTGATTTAGTCAGAACAATCACACCAACTAGCAAGAGAAACTGCTAGCTCAGTATTTCTTTGTAATTGCATTGCTGCTGCCACACAGCAGTACAGCTGTATGCGGGCTCATCTCTGCCCTCCCCAAATAAGCTGGTTTCGGAACAGAAGATACTCTGAAGATCTGATCAGTTGCTGATAATCTCATTTGTCAAGAGCAGTCTTTACCATATGCTTGTTGAATAGGTATGGTAGCACATATTTAACTTTCACCCTTCCAAAAGGTTTAGGGCCTCCACAGAGGCCAGCAAAGTCCAGAACAAAGCTCTGCTCTCAAAACTTAAAAAAACTCAGGCAAGCATCATGAAGTCTTTCTGCAATAACATCTCTCAAAGTAGGTGTTGACATTTGTTTTCTACTATAACATACACACTTAAATTGACTTTCAAGGCTTACATCAGTATGTTTTTATAGGCACAGTATGTGTGCTTCTATAAATACTGTGAATAATTTTTAAGTCTGAGATAAAACCGTGGTCAAGATCTTGCCAAACCGTATGGGTTCACCATTCACCAGTGGCTATCCAAATGCATACAGATCAGTCTTTCGTATTTTAAAGTGTCAAGAAAATAATGATGAAATAGAATCAGGTCATACAACCTGGATGCTTCTAAAGCTTTAAAGTCCTCCCAAGTCTGTTCCAGAAACTAAAACAGCATCGAGGGTAAAACGTACCCCAGTGCCATGCACCCATTCACTTTTACTGAAGTCTCCTATAGGCCTATCACTGTAAGAAGGCAGCAGACATTTGTACTGGCAGAATTTGGCCACAAATGCTTCAGTGTTCTTTATTAATTGCCGGTTTCTAGCTGCCATACTTCAGTATTAATTATTATTTGTCGCTTCTGCATATCCCCGCCCCAGACATTTTGTGCACTAAAGAATCTCAATGAAATTAAACAAAAATCCTGTAATGAGCTGAAAAAACCACATTCTCGCTTTTATCACTTTATTTCATTTGACTTATAGTGTTGACTGTGATGGCATTTGAAATGCACTTTCTAATTTTAGCCTTACAAACATTATTATATAATCTTCAGCAGGGCTGTATTGTAATTATACAGCTATGCTGGCTTTCTTGATAAAACTTTGTTGGAAATCTCTCTTGCCTTGGAAAAATACAAATAAACAAAGCTGTGGATCAACTTCCAAGAAGGTTGTTTCCCTATAAGTACATGAAGCCAGCAGGCAGCCCAAGCAAGGAAACCTGAGGCTATGGCTACTCTTACATGAGGGATGGAAAAAACCTCCCCCTCAGTTTTAAACCTTATTTTAAATGATTCCACCATGGTAGTAGATTCAGAGATGGTGCAGAAAGAAGCCACTTCTTTGTAGAGGGAATTAACAACGCAGTCAGGTATGAAAGAACACCATTTTTTAAGCAAGAATTCTACCAGAACTTGATTCACAAACAAATAAAAAATATTTGGTTTCTCCTAACACTAGTTTTAACCCAGGCTTAGGAATATACTATGCATATCAAATAAATCCAGAATCTGTATTTGAGTTGTAGTCAGCCCGCCATTTCTTTTTTTTTGGCCTTTTGCAACAATACCACCTTAAAACACAAAAAAACCCCAAACAACAGTATGAAGTGACACTATTCCACAGTAAGTCACCTCCACTACACTCAAGTGGGTTAATCAGGACTAAGCTATGAATTTAATTATTATTTTTTTTTCATGATTATCTCACCTTAGATAGATTGTCAATAAGAAGCAGATCTGACTGAATCTTGTTAGCTCGACATTTCAGGAAAATGCTGCTTCTAAAGCCAGCTGAAATGCTTTCTTGGGACAAATCCTGCCCAGTGCAGCTACTGGAAACATAGAGGCTTTCAATTGTATCCTTCGCTCAGGAAAAACACAGCCTTCTCTCATTATCAGCCAAGGGACAGCACAGTGAATAGTAATTGGCTGATTTTCAAGCACAAACTAAATCCTACCTGCTTGGAGCCAGCCAGTCAGCGAGCCCTGCTGTCTGCACATCGCTATATGTGAAAATGGGCTTTCGGAAAATGAAATTTTCAAAGTGCTTTCAAGTCCCATTAGCTTTCAACGAGGCTTAGATTACTAAGTGACGGAGGTGCATGTAGAAGTTTTATCCATAGCTCCCATGAGACTGACCAGTGCTTTGGCTGGCTTTCCATACCACCTCCTCTTATATTTAAGGGAGTCAGCACTAGACCTTTCACAGGATGAAGGAAAGGAGGAGATTGACCTGTAAATTCTCCATCTCTTTCGAAGTGTAAAAAGAACACAAAAACATATGGCCTGTAAGATGCCCTTTACAATGTACAGTAGTGATGAGCCACAGTCCTATTGTTTTATGAAATACATGCAAGCATCTCACAGCTAGCGAAGATAAAAAATGCCCTCCGTTCTGAATTCCCAGTTTAATATAGAGATGCTCAAAAAATATGTCCTTTGAGTAATCACAAAACTGATTATTCAGAAGAATTTTTTCTTTAAAATTGCTCATTTCACAAAACTAGATAATCAGCTTGAAAATACATATTTTATAAGTGTGTGTATACACATACACATCAACTATTGGCTACAGCTGCATCATTTCTCTTGTTGGCATTTCCTCTGATCCTATTCTGCAGTGATTCTGTGGGTAGTCAGAAAGTTTTATGAGAATGCGGCATTTATTCTTTGGAATATCATATGGCATTTTCTTTTATTTATTGATACAGATCTAACTAGGCTGGAACAGCACACATCTCTATGCATTATTTTGTCTGCATTATGGTACCATGTAGAAATCCCAGTTGGGGATGGGAGCTCCACTGCAGCAGGAACTGCTTTACATATTAAATCCCCATGAATAGGCAGAAGGTGTTCGTGCCCCTCACCATCACAACCCGAACATACCTTGAGAGACAACAGGATGCAAGGTAGGGTTCAAATGAACTTAACAGGCTCGGTATAATATGCAGCAGCCACAATATGCCAGCTCCCTAGCCATTCCTGAATAATCTTACCTGTCCTTGCTCCACATTAGTATTTCCACCGTGTTCAGAAACAAGCCATTGCTGCACTTCAATATATTTTTAAGTCTCAGACCAGACTTTATTTGTGCACTCTTGGCAGGTGCTATTTAAGACATTTTTATAACGCTACAGCTAATGCTACCAGCTAACTTTCCACCTAATAAAGTGTTACACACTTATTGATTGACATTTCTACACAGCTAAATTTCCAATACTAGCTCAGTTTGTTCTGTATCAACAAAACAAAATGAAAATGTCATATGATTTCCCAAAGAATAAATAGCACATTCCCATAACGCCTTTTGACTGCTCACAGGAGTACTGCAGACTGGGAACAGAGGAACTGGCAGCAACTGAAATGGCCCAGATTTATCCAGTTAGCTTGAGATTAGGCAAAGTGGAATGCAATAAAAGCTGTGTACAGAGTACTATGGGCCATGTATGTACCATTATGCCATTCAAGAAAGCTGCTTTCTCTGATCTTAACTGCAGGAAATTAAAAAACCCAACAGAACAATGCAGTTGTAGTTTAATGTAGTTCATACAGTGTAACTGAAGAACTATTCCTTTCATGTACTTTGCCATACAGTAGGAACATTAAATGGTCTGTTCCTACTGTTAATATTTTCTCAGACTGGACAGATCCAGTATCTTCCAAATTTTGCATCACATGTAACATTTCCAGGGGTTACGGATCCCTTGGTGAGGGTTATGGGGGATACCTGAATAAAGCTAGAGTCTTGAATCTTTACCACGCACAATTTGTAAGAGAGCGCTGCTAGGCAATGGCTTGCAGGGAGTGTGTTTCAGTTTTTTCTGCTATGAAACAGGAATGCTTTGAATAACTACAATTGTAACTAGAGGCCCCAATGTATTTTCCGGCGGAGTGTATTGGCTACAGAAAAACAGAGTTGGTCTCACTCGCACACGGACTCCCTTTCTCTCTATGCCCTACAGATATTTAATTGTTTAATTACAGTCAAGCATGTTGGGAGAACAACAGAGGACTCATCTGGGGAACTGAGATACAGGTCCAGATTGATTCAGATCGAATAGCAACATGAGGTATTGGATCTCCATCTGAGGCCACAGCTCTGACTCAAGGCTTATTCCTGGAGCCTTGAGCCCACAGTTTAAACTGCCTTTCTGAAGGCAATCCAACAGAAAGCTTCAGTTTAGCTGAATCAATGTTTTTCAGTAAGAAAGCTGTTTTAGTTTCTCATTTGTGCATTCTTCTCAATAAGGGTGACTTGCATCATGGAAATATGAATACCCATTAATCACTCATTCTAAATAGCCCATCTGAGCTTGGGAAGACTAACAAATATGGAATTTATTTTGTAAAAAAAAATGCTGCCTGTAACACTTCCAACTCAAAAATCTTAGGTAATTGACTTGTTGGACTGGGTTCTTCATATCAACTTGTAATACAGAATCAATTTTGATGATGGATGAGAAGTTTAAGATCATTTTATCCCCTTCAGTAGAAGGTTCCTCAGAGAACGGACAAAAGAACCTAATTAGTCTTTCCCATTTCTACTTTCTGTTTTCATGTTGAGTCAATCATAAGCATCAGGATGTAATAAAATCATCACTATTCTTTAGCTCAAAAATATGAGTTCATTTTGGCTACTTGTTTCTTTCATTTTTCCCCAAGGACCTTATTGTGAAGGAACGTTGCTCATGCTTGTGAGTAAGATATTCAGATGCTGTATTTTTTAAACTTGTACTGGGAGTTTAAGTGCATTAACATGAATGCTTTACGCAGATGAACAAACAAGATAATTTAGTCTACATTAAAGCATAAGTGAAAATGCTAGCAAAACCAAGTTTGTCATAATTTATTATCCTGATAGGTATCTCATGAGTGAGATATATCACCCACAATATATTTTTCTATTTAAGGCTGGAGAACTTTTGTACATTCATTTCTTCCTCAGTCATAGACATAGTCAGAATCAAATATTAGTCAGATCAAGATACATGTGAAGGTCATTACCTAATAAATGTGTATTGGATATTTTTCCTTTTAACTTCAAGATAATTATGGTAAAAATTAAATCTGCGTGACAAAAAAATCTCTCAGCACTACTATTGATTGTTATTTTTGGGAGCACGTTGGTTATTTGCACCACTTCAAGTAGGAAAGGGCAATGTTAACCTCTTAATTCTATTTTTTATTATATTTTATGGGAGACTGCAAGTATTTGATGTACACTCTAAACAGGGAAAGCCATTCTAACAAGTGGAGTGTATTTGCGCTTAGTACAGACACAGTAACATGAGCGTGCTTGCAACAGAATGAGATTTAGCAGCAGCACAGGGAATCTCCACAAAATCTCCATCTGAATA
>NW_009647242.1:2062921-2076943 GCF_000708025.1 Charadrius vociferus | reverse complement strand
ATAAGCCTGTATCTTGGTTTTTTTTTTGTCAAAGCAGTGCTTCAAAATCACCCAGACTGTCATATGCATTGGTGGCCGTATCAATATAGAGATTTCAGTTGCCACCAAAGGACATAGACTAGAGAAAAGATGACAGGTTTCAAAGATTCGGATATGGTGACAGGACAAAAAAAAAATCTGCCTTATTTGTTTCTTGATACAATTGTTTCTGAAATGCATTCTGTTTGTAAATTCGCTATACTCTGTTGTGGGTTTTTTTTCAGCAACTGAGAAGACAAAAAGCCTTCTTACACCTGCTGCCAAGCTTCCTCCAGGCTTCCGAGGACTGGCTGGAAAATCAACTTCACAGAAAAAAGATGCTTTGACTATGTGTTTTTTCCTGACAAACTGTATTTGTCTGCTCCTTCTTCTGCTTTGGCTTTAGGCTTCGCTGATTGACAGGCATGTTAACAGTACACCAGCAAAAGGGCCAGGTATCTTCCCCATCAAGCCCAATTTATGGCTGATTCTTTATCGAGGATGGAAACCTTATCACCAAACATCACCTTTTCATAATTTGTATCCCCCAAAAATAAAGACGTGTGATGCAAATTTGTAAGGCTGATGTTGTATACATCTTCCTTGGACAAAAAACAGATTCTAGTGCATACTCTAGGGAATTAGGAGTCTGAGAAGTAAATACACTAATACGTGGCCACCTCCATAGTGTTCTTTTCTGAAAGTGTGTTTGGATCACAAGGACAGTTTGCTCAGCTATCAAGTTTCAGGAAGATCATAACTTCCTTGTTTGCAGGACATATTTTATGGTCACGTTATTTTAAAGAGGACAAATATATTCTTCTATTTTCTAAAACACAAACTTGAAATGTTTCCTTTTGCCCGATTCATCTCTTTGTCTACTTCATTACTGTAGTCTCTCATTTCTCCTCTTAAATCTGATTAATCTCTGTTGAGACTTCACAACAGAGAAATCAAAACAATCTCTTGTCTTTGAGACAGAGATCTATATATGCTCTGAAGACCTTTATGTTTGATTTCCTGCTGCTCAGCCTTTGCGGGGGAGAGGATAGGATTGCTTTTTCTTCCTCTTTGGCTCTGACAGTGGACTACAGAAGAATCATCAGTTTCTCAAAATGTTGTTTCACAAGCCACATCAACAAGCAAGTGAAAGAACGGCCTGCATGGGATGAGGGAATTTATATCTGCAAACAAATATTAAATTATTATTCAGTATCATTTCTAGAGCTTGTTTGTAATCTCAAAGAATTTCCAAAGGTTTTCGAAAGGCAGGCATGTATTTTATGCAAAATGTAGCCACACACATGGGAAGAAACATGTTAGTGGCTCTACCTAGTAATGGATCTATCAGCAGTTTTCCAACAATACTCCTGTTTCACTTGGGCTACACAGAAAGATTCAGAGAAGCGACACACTGCAACAGAGCCTAAGCCAACTCCGTATCTGTTAGAAAACCACGATAGCTCTGCTTTTACAGCCTTCTACACTGAATAGAAAGCAACAGGGGCATCTCATTCCCTGTATCGACAAAACTACCACACAAAGACAGAAAAATACAGGAATCATGAAAATGGTGAAAGATAACTATTCTAACACAGTTATCACTAAAATCTCCTATTATAAACAAAAAGGCAGATATAAATTCTGGTATTTTCGTATACCATTAATGCGGCAACTGTTGAAAAGTGTTACTTTAATAGTTACCAGTTTTTACTACACACTGTCTCTTTTTGTCCTCAACACTAGAAAAAGTACCAGCTTTGAAAAGATGCACAAATGTTGCAATTGTTGTCATCAGCTTTCAGTGGGAAATGGTAGTGACAGAGCTCCGGTGAATTTGCCATATGCCTTCAGAATATAACCTGGAGATACCACTTCCATATGTAAAGGGTCTATTAATTCTGTGTTCATTTTGGGTGGGAAAAAAAAAAGTAACTTCTTTGCCATTTGTCACCTCTATTGCAAAACAGGTGAAGGACATGTTTCAGAAAGCCTCACCTATTCAATGTAGTGCTTAAGAATGGGTTTATCTCCTGCACTGAAGACAGATGGCTTCAATCATCTTTTTAACATTTTGATGATTAAGAAGTAAAGAACAGCATCAAACACAGTTGAATCTTCAAGATTAATACAGGTGTACAGAATTCAATCACTTTGTGTATATATATCAGGAAATCAGCCTGACTACCCTACAGCCTGCAAAAATGACAGCATGTATAAAGCTGAAAAATTGTGTAGCACTCTCTTGCTTTGTTGTTTTTCAATTCTTCCTGAAGTAATTTCAAATGTTAATTTTCATCTGGAGGCTAAAACCATGGCAGCAAAAGTTTTTTGTAAAGATACATGTGGAGCTTCCACATTGCTGTAGTTCTGACAACTTTCTGCAACATAAAACCAAAAAACATGCCAAGGAAGTTAAGAGTGTTATTATTCAAAGCAATATTTCTGCTTCAGATGCCTGAAAGGGAACTTTCAGTTTGAAAGAAAATCTATTTTTGTTTCTGAAAACCCTTATTAAAATGTTCACACAACATATACAGTCGTGTGTGGAAGAAAGACACATATTTTGCGGAAAAGAGAAGGAATATGAAAGGGGTTATTACAGTGGCAAGTTTATGCTGCTGTAGTGAAGACTGTAAACATTTCCATTGTAAATATTTATTTTTGGAAGTTTATAACTTATACCTAAAAAACTCCTTCTGACTGGAACTTCACTTCATGTCTGCCTACATAATCAGCAATAAACAAAGTGAAACAGTTTAGCATTTGCTTTACACTTGGATACAGACAAAAAAGAGGCTGAAAGGCTACGCTGCGCTATTATATCTAAAGCTGCTTTATTTTCACGAGTAACTTTTTACAGTCATTAAGATATGCGCTGAAGTATTTCTACAAAACATCTCCATGTTCTGCAGCAAGCAGAGACAATCTGACCCGTGAGAAGTATTCAAAAGTCAGAGATGCGCAAACAAATGTACTTCATATATAAAGACATGCAGCTGGCACGGGAGTATCTGGTGTTCTACACATGGTTGATCTGCTCAAAAACCAGCCCTGGTGGAAATGGCAATGAGTGATGCTGTAGAACTACGATAACATTCGTTTGTCACTCATAATTTACAGTTGCTGGTGCAGTGGTGAAGGAAGCATTGCAAAACCTTTGACAAAGACTTGCTAAAAGAAGCTAAGTCATTGCTCAGTTAACTATGTGAACTTCAGGGGACACAGAACAAGTAAATACAAAAAAAGTTTAATTTTTCCCACTTAGTGATCGGGGCAAGACCTGCAAGATCAACAGCAGTCATTCAATAACAAGAACATCCAGCAGTCTGTGTGAAAATATGTACTATATAGATATTCAACCTAAGGCTTTCACTAAAGGACCTGGTTTAAATTCATTGATTACCTAACTCCTGGAAAAAAACTCTAGCCGCCAGTAAATTGAGCAGATCATACAAGAACTCAATATTCTGCTATCAAAGCATTTTAAAGAATTATATCCATGGGAACAAGGGATATATAAAACAAAGTAGCCACTTTTAAATTGCATCAGCATGCTGGTTCTGTATGACCCAGTATGCCGGCTTCTGATGAGGGATTCTTTTTAATCACAGTGACTCAGGTGCAGATCCCATCTGTTGATGCCAATTACGGCAGATCACCAAAAGTCTTTATTAGCTGTAACTTCAGTCCACCGCTCACATTATACTTATCATATAAAGGAAAAATGATGTTGGTTTTATAATTGAAATTGCACACTCTGAATGCATTACTCTTAAAATGGAAGTAATATCTTTTTTGATTATTAGTTGAGAAAGCCTCCATTAGGTAAGTCTTTTAAAAAATGCTTCTCCCTCTAATTCAAATTAGCAGCAGGATGCTATGAATGCCAAGGTGGAAAGATACCATTCTGTATGTTAAACTCTGGTTAGTATGGAAGACACTAACACTTTAATAAACAGGTGATTATGCAACTCCCAGCTCTGTTAAAAGCAGATTGGTAGTCTATTACAAACTGATTAAATTTTCCACTTTTTCACTTCAAACAATTATATTTGCTCATTAACGCTTGATATGTTGAATGTAGCTTAAGAAGAACACAGGAAAATTAAATATCAATCATTCTAACTCCTCAGAGATTCAAAACTGACTCACGTAATGATATTTTCCTTCAAAGAACAATAGGCGTGTGCACCTGTGAAAGTTGTGGTGGAGGAGAAAAGGAAGAATTGGAAAAGTTATTTAAAGACTGATGTAAAGTAGACATCAAGAGAATTAAACATGCAGCTTAACTGTTGTGCTGCATTGATGGGTTTATACATATCTGTATGAAAGTGTGCTCTAAAACAGAGCATGAACATCATTTGCTATACTGCAAGCCATGGCTCATGACAGCCTTATGAGTAAGGAAGATATACAGAGGAACAGTCTGACATGTGAAATAAATGTCTTCCTCTTCATAGCTAATATAGAGACTTAAAGGAGTTTTTTAGAGATTATTCCCAGTTACCTTATCACCTTTGTAAAAGACAGAGATTGCATCTTACTGGAAGTGTTAGTATTGCGCAAAGGCTTTGTCAGGGAGCTGGGACACTGGAGAATAACACTAACCAGCCTTTACACAGCTGCATCTATCAGGACATTGCAGAGCACTATAAAAAGCAGATGAGTATTTTTAACCCTATTCTGCAGATAGGAAAGCTGAGACAGAGGAAGGAAAAGAAACTTTCTCATGATTCTTCATCAGGCCAAGGACAGAGCCAGAAAGAATACATAAACCTCTTGAAATCAGCGCTCTGCATTCCTCCAAAATGGAGACACAAATCTGCTCCCCAACTGGCCTTAAAAAATAAGATGTTAAAGTTGTAATCCACCAAAAAAAATCACAGCAGATTATTTTGAATTTGCTGTAAATTGTATGCTCATTTTAAAATTAATTTTATATTCTCCAGAGAGTCAGATTCTCACTCATCACACCGTGGAAGGGGTGAGGCGTCCCTGTGTGCACTCAGCTGCACCTACACAGAAGAAACTGATGGGACCTGCCCCAAAGAACGACAGCTGAAACAGTCACATATCCTTTACATCTCAGAAGAAGACTTGTTTCTACTCCTCTTATTCTCCTTGACTAGGTACTTCTTGACAACATATCAAGAAAAAAGTGCGGCAAAGAAACTGTTGGGACTTGGTGGGGGATCTGATACGTAGACTTTCAGTATGTTATTCATACTTTAAAAGCTGAAAGTACAAAACCCTTAAGCTTGGTATTTTCTATTCAAGCATTACGATCAGTGATAAAGCTGCATTTAAACTTGCTTCCGATAGGGATCTCATGTGTCTATCAGAAAGCTGTCAGGGAGATCTTCTGGTGAGCTTCCTGATGAAAACAACTGTATCACAGACTGCAAGTAAAATGCCAACTGTGTAACTTTTCAATTTAGGATCCAATTAAAGGTGAAAAACAACAGCATCATCAGCTTAAGGTTAAATGGAACAATCCATTTCTTCTCAGAAGAGGAGGGTGTAAAAGCCCAAAGGGAATTAGGCAAATGCTGCGGTTTTGTCCTAGTTTTCCTATCTGGTGCATCTGCAGAAGTCCCGTTGACTGAGGGATGCAGTGGATAGGCAGCAGACAGGGAAGAAGCAGCACATTTAAATGGCTCATATTCTAAGATCACAAATTCTAATTCTGGTCTAAAAGTGTTATTTTGACAGGAGTGAGGCGGTTCTAAAAATAAGATGCATGTCCTGCCCTGCCGTCATCTGACACAACGTAGCACCTCATTTGGGACTGTGGAGAGCTGAAGTGCAGAAAGGCAGAGATACAACGTCTACCACTGGTAGAAGCGGGGACTGGAAGCTGCAGACTCTGGGTTACTTAGGGGACAACTGAAATCCCAGAAGACCTCTTATTTGACATGGCCAACTTTTCCTCCGCTTTGATAAAAAGTCATTAAAAAGTATATATCTAAATCCAACACATGGTAAGACTATTCTGAGTATATTGCACCCAGTACTCCAGCTGGCTCTCTTAAAAGGTTGGGCATGCGTTGAAATAACGTATGTGGGTGTCTCTCAGCTTCTTCAGATCCATGGGCAAATGCAGGAAGCTCTGTCACAGAATACCTATCACAGAGAAGATTCCCTCCAAGCGGTGGAGGAGCAATCAGATTTTCACATGATTGCTATCCAAGCATAGGCAGCAGATTGGCATATTGTTCAATATTATGATTAAGCAGTCACAGAAGACTCATCTTTTCCACCTGTTCCAGCTCTGAACTTGACCAAAAAATAAATAAGAACTGCATCAGAATGGGAAAATTATGTCTTTGAAGACAAGTACAAATTGACAATTAATTTGCGTTTTGACAAAGGAATAGGTTCTTGTTCACAAGCAAGATTTTAAATGATGGTCTGTAAAATTGTCTCTCTAGATCCCTTTGAAGAATCCTCCTGCAAACGTAATATGTCTTTGGGTCCTCTGCTAAAACTTGCTAATTGATGTGTTTTGTATTTTAAGGACTTAAGCCTAGTTATCATTGAACAACTAATAGAATGTACATTTTCATGACGCTGTTGTCTCTGTGAAAGGTTTACTGAATATTTCTACCACGACTTATTTCTTTTTTCATGGGTAAGAACATGTTGAGTAACTTCTGCCAAAAAGGATGCTTCACTTACCTATTTGAACACAAAGGTAAAGGACTACTTACTTGACATACCTGAAAACTAGTTAATAATTCAATTTACTCATTTCTGTCAAAGTGATTGAGCCTACTTTGTCCTAGATATTGACTGTGGCAGGAAAGCATGTTAAAGAATATAAACTGTAATGCAAGTACAGAAACCTCTTAGCCTCACATAACAAAAAAAAAAAAAAAAAAGGATGATAAACTTACCTTGTGTAGCAATGTAGTGATTTGGTCTATGATAACCCTAAAATAAATTGGAAAAAAAATATAAGCAATATGCACCTTGGCTACATTGCTACAAGTGAAACTTCATTTAGAGTAGTATTCAGTAAAAATCACAACAATACAGATAACATATTAGATGCAAAAGTTCTTTCCAGTGGGAGTAGGGCAAGCGAGAAGGGGAACAAGAAGTAAATGTGTTTTCTGCAAGATACTTAAGTTGCAGCCTTGTACATTAGGGGACAGAAGTAATATGTTCTTTTAGTCCCTTGTTGGCTCTGCTGAAAATGAACAGCATGAAATCCTCTCTAGCACTTGCAGCTAATGGCATCAGATGCTCATGGAGGCTGAGATATACCTCCAAGCTATTGCTATTGAGTGCAAAGCCTATCCCTTTTTTAACAGCTAAAGAATGCTAGATTTGCATTCAGCACGGGGAACGGTGGGGGGACGTTTGCTCTGTCCACTGTGCTTTGTTCAAGTTTTATTTCTGAACAGTAAAAAGGAAGGTAAATTCTTTGACTAAATGGTTTGGTATGAATACACTTGCTCACATCTAAACAGGAAGAACGTAAAACAATCCTATGTTTCTCTGATGACAAGAACAACTTAATCACAAGCTGGCTGTGCAATAAAGACTAATACTCCATGGATTCTTTGCAACATTGAATAAGTTGCCGACAGGGAACAATACAATTTTTATAGTATTTGAGTTTCTGATGTGATGGGAGTGTCACCAAAGGTTTAGATCCTCACTAGTATGTTGATAAATTCAGTTATATCAGTGTTAATCTTTTAATAATGGTTATGATGCGTTGTCAGTCATCAACAGGAAGAACTTAAAGCTGGAGCTTGCATGCCATTGCAATTTCTTTGTAAAAGAGCAAGGGGCATGGTAGTGACGCAAGGTGGGAAAGACTCAAACCAACTGAAGATACCTTGAATATTACAGAAAGAATAACATGAACTACAGAATTGATTCCTTTACATGCCATTGAACTAAAATGTCTAAAGTCTATGAACTGAGAAGTGTTCAGATAGCTACAGAGTCGATTTTTTTCTGCTATGGGTTATCTAATATCCCTAGTAGCTGGGATCAAATGATTCTGCTTCCCAGTGAAAAAAACGCATGGGAAAAAATACAGCATAACCATTGCCCCTCTCTCTTTTATCCATGAAAATGTCATGGTGTCTGTGACCATGCCATTCCCTTATTAACATGTTTGTTCTTGACAAAATGACAACTGTACCAATAATTGCATGCAAGAGTAAAATTGCAGCTGCTTCTGTAGTAGAAAAACAAGCATTTCTAATGGAAACCTGACAAGCAAGATGCTAAACAAAAAAATGCAGTGTTTTGTGGTAGAGTTGTCTTCGGAAGATGTCTGCAGTCATCCAAGCTTTGCAATGAAGCCATCTGCTGAGGATGAGGGAGAGAATTTTTTGGTTCTCACCCACTGTTTCTTTCCGAGCCACTTTCTCTCCATCCTTTTGTACTTCCATAAGCAAAAAAAGGTTGCTATGCAGCTATCTTATCAGCATTTTAAATGGGACTGTATGGTCCAAATTCTTATTCCTCACATCCTTTACTGTTTTATTAGAGTAAGATCTAAACCTGACACAAGAACAAACTAGTAGCCTAAAATGAGAACAATCCTGAATGTTGGAGAAAGCGTGCAAGTTGAATTCAAATCTAGGTCCCCAATGTGAACTCTCTCTTTCCTTTCATGACAGATTACTCCCTTCAGAGTTTAGTGAGAAGTCTAACTAAATGTATTTCCATATGTGCCTTTACCTCTTGGTGCCTGTGCTATTCTTTCAAACAGCAAGGGATTGAGCAGAAATTTAAGCTTAACTTAATGGTTCTTGAACATGTTAATAAACATGAATAGAAGGAGATATCTCCGGAAAGTCACAACTTCAGACTTCAGGTAGTTACAACTGAAGTATCTACTTTCCTTGTGTAGCTCTAGTTGCTTCATACTCTGAGAAAAACATCTGTTACATTCCTGTTTCATATTGGTGATTAAATTTGAACTGCAAACTGTGACACCATTTTTCAAAGATGGCACTGCTGAACAAGAAATCTTTAGCAGACAGTTTCCTATGAAGCAACACTTGTTTTACTTAGCCTAACATCCAGCACTCCATGTAAATAACAAAATTAACTTTGCTATCCAGAGATTTCTGGCTTTAGATATATTGACTTTCTAATGATTTTCAATTCTACTTTTGAGTTCATTCTTTCAACCAAAACACCTTGTCTCTTAAAGAATTTATTCTAATGTAAAACATTAAGTTAACATGATGCAGAATGAACAAAGAAGCCACCTTCAATAATTAAACAGCCTACATATTTAATGAAATGTCTTGCTTGCATTAGAAGTACTGGTTAACAGCTGCAGAATATACTTTGAAGGCGACTTAAAAGTGCAGAGATGACAAGAGATTGCAAATCTCTGCATTAGGCATTACAGAGTTTTGTCACATTAATATGCAAACAGCTTTCTTTTAAATGTGGAATGATGCCAAGCTGTTGACAGAAAGTGAAAATAACATTTTGTTAGCCCATATAAACACCAGCAGGCAAAGTAGCCACACAGTGCTGCTGGCACAGTTTCAGACTAGTGGCAGTTCGAGGAAGTGACTCCTTTCATTTGCTTATTGACAAAACCTTTGAGGCTTTTTTTCCATTTAGTGTACACCTAGCTTCCCAAGATAGCACTTTCCAACAACGTTTACCAGCTGGTATTAGCTGTGATATCTATTACAAATTATGAACAGCATGAGAATAATAAGAGTTGCCTCTCTGACTGAATACAACGTTGTTTGTTGACTACATCAGGATACGCACATCAATATAATTTCCATTGATGTAATCAGAACTGGTTTCTCCTTCAATGGGCTGCAATCTTACTCGAGAATGATCATCTGAAACGGGATCAATGGAGAGAAAAAAAAAAGTAATTAAAAACACATTCAGTAACAAAGCCTTCATCAAAATACTACTTTAAAGTCAAACTAAAACCTCAGTATTTGCAAGTTCATGCTTGTTTTGGTGTCCATGAAAACACTGTATCTACATTTAATCTTCATTTCAGTCATTCATAAGGCTTTCCAAATCCCCTCTGATTTTCAGTCTGAATGTCTTAAATATCTCTAATGTGAAATCCATTGCAATTATGTTTTTTTTGCCTTGGCAGTCCCCCTCCCTTTTGTCAATAAAATAAGTAACATTAAGTTGTCACAGGTTTAGTCATTTGGAAATGCTTCTGCCGGTACTCAAAATAAGCTGAAGTCATTCTGCAAGACATACTGCTACCTCGCAGTTTCTGAAGGAAACTCATTATGTTTTCAGTAAAGGAGAAAGCAAAATAAAATAATCACAAAACCAAAGCAGTCAGATAATGGCTTTGTCAGTGAATTTTGCTCCACTGTGGCCATCCAGATCTATCCAGGAATGTGCAAACACTTCCAACTCTATTTTCCAAATTCCAGTCCAAAACAACACAGCATGAATTCATTTCTTGTCAGTTGCCTCATTTTCTTTATGATACCACAGCAGTGATTAAGAAGTGCTAGAGGCTAGAAACCAGCCCCCCCCCCCAAATAAAGACTCTCTGTATGCTGGCAGGGCTGCTGCTTCTTTGACACTTCATATGCTCCTCTTGATTCTCCTGCTTCAAAAGCAACCAAACGCAATGGCTTTTCCAGAATCCTGCACAAGGTGCCGATAAAACAATTTGAGGGTATGATCTCAAGGATGGAGAGATGGTAAATAGCCACTTCACTGCTGCTTTGTTTACAAGTTACTCTTGCTAATTAGGTACCTGTGTATTATTGTTTTTGAATCCTGCTTGCTAGCTGAGCTAATATCACTTGCAGCTGATGATATACCTTCATGACTGTCATTATTTTGTTGTAAATGCAAATAAGCATTAGAGCACCTGAAACCTGCCACCCATGTTCTGAATAGCTGTTTTTTTAAACTTTAAAAATCCAAAGAGATAACAAATGAATGAAAGAACATGAAGCAGCTTAAAAAATCTGACTTCACCACAAGTAGCATAATATTTTCCCACATTATGGGGGAGGAAAGAGAGGGCAAGTGGTTCTTGAAATAACATTGTTTTAAAATTACAAGTCAAGAGATTTTCAAATGGCTGAGCAGGACAGGAAGAGGTAAATTCTTTATTTCACCCTCTTTTATCATCCAAGTCTCAGGGACTACAGATCTCAGAGCCTCATTTGCTTCCCTAGGATTCCCTTGGGAGAGAGAAGGAGCACAGTTGTAAACTAAACATAGTAAATCAGAACGAATTAGGATTTCAGGTCCAGGTTCCACACAGCTCTTAATTTGCTATTTTCTTGAGATTATTTCACCCAATAGTCTTCAAGAATGAGTTTTTCCAAACTTGTTGGAATATTCAAATCAATTACATTCACCAGGTCAGCCTTTTCAGCCTCTTTATTTGCTTTTCCAAGACTGAAAATTTAGAGATGTGACCCTCCATTACATAACCTATGCTGGTCTGACCCTACCAAGCTAAGCTTAGCCAAGTCTTGTGCTATTTCCACTTAATTAAACTATTTATCCGTTTCTTTAGAACAAAGGTTTGGCTCACAGACCCTTAATTCTAAAAATCCATCTTACTTAAGAAAGATACTATGTTAGGAACTTTCTGACCTTCAGACATGGTTGCTGCTTTTACAGTTTTGGGACCTGACCCAACTTCTGCTGAAGTCAGCAGACTCCCAAAGTCAAGCTTGCTTGGACCCATGGTATGTTTTCATCCACATTTTCATGATTTCCTGCATCATTGCCTTAAAAGCATTCTTACTAGGACAACTCAGGCTGGTAAAAATCTCCACTTTTATATTTCTTGAATTACTTAGGGCAGGATTCAATTGTCTAAGCACAAGCATCTCATGCCACTTTATATACCCCAGGATATACTGCCTAGCCTTCAGCTGCCACTATGGATTAACACAAGTCTCTCATGTGTACTGTGTCACATTTGTTGGTCCTGCGCAGATGTCCTAGGTCACCTGAAATGGCACTACATGTCTATGTTTAGGCAACTGAATCCTGTCTTTGACGACTTGCACACCAATGAGTTCCACACTGGGCAAACCAAGGTTAAATTTCCCATGGAGTAACATCTTAAAAATATAGCTTCCTGTTATTTCTTTTAGACTGATTTATACAATGGAATAATATGTAGTGGTATCTTTTCTTTACCTTTCCTGTTATTCTATTATTTTCTTTATTTACTTCATTCTTTCCTCGCAATAATTTTTGCTTCAGACTGGGTGAAACTAGATAGGTTACTTCATAAATACATCTTCATTATCAGCTATTTGCCCTGTTTTCTTCTCACACACATCCTTTCTAGTACTGCATTCTCAGCTAAGTTTCTGGGAATTCTGGAGGTAATGGACTGTTCAATACCCATTCATTTGCAGTGGAGCTGGAGTGACTCTCTCTTTTTATTGCTTTGAAAACTCTAGTTGACTCCTTGCTGCATGGCAACATTTCTTAATTTGAAAAAATTTTTAGTCAACAAAAAGAAACATTACTGTGTCCGTGCCCATGCTTCTGTCTGGTAGATTTAAACCTAAGATGTACACAAGCCATATATTTTTCCAACATGTATGCTGATTCTTAAATAGCCTCTAGGTTAACTGCCTAGATTTTTACGGTATTTTTTCATTTCTACTTCAACTGCTCTTGAGAATTTTTGTAGCTTATAAATACTCTCTTTTCCAGCTCATTGTTATTTTGATACCCTTCTATTAGGAGATCAAATTTAATTTTGCACTGATCACTTAAGCTTTCAAAATGAGTTATGTTAGGAACCATTTGTCTTTGCAGAAAATGATAATAGATAATGAATATAAGCATTTTATTCTTGTTCCCCTCACGTTACCTACAGCATGTATATGCCAGGCTGCAGACTGTGATCTCTAACAAGCCCCTTGCGTAGCTGGTTGATTATCGTGCCTAGCCAATGACCCTTTCTTGGGACGTGCCTTGCTGATTCTTTGCAAATCAAGCCTCTTATAAATGTCTCACCTGAAATCTTTAGCTGCTTTTAAAAGCTGTGATCAATATTCTCTCCTCATTTAGCCAATATTGAGTTAGGTAAAAATAAATACAGAACCCCTCCAATTCCAAAATTACCTCAAGATCTCTAGTTATATTACCTCAAGACCCACTAGATTTTACCAAAATCCATGCATAACCCTACACAATTAAGGTAGAACCAGATTTTTTCTTAGGTAAAAAAAAAGATTCACTTAGCATTCATGCTGCTTTTAGTTCCTAATAAGAGAAAAAAAAAAAAAAAAAAAGCTTTTTGTGTTCAGTAAAGAAGGAGCATGTTCTCTGTGGGTGACTAGACTGTGATCATGATGGAGCTTGTTGATACAGTGGTTCACCAGTTGTAGCCACTTCACAGAGTGGGTAGGGCATGCTTGTAGCCAATTAAACGCACAGCACTTGAGTAATGTAAAGCATATTGCCATTTTGACAAGCTCCTGCGATGCTGGCCGCTTAGTGCTATTGTTTTAGTTCCCTCAGAGAACAATAATGACTACAAGCAATAATGTAACAGTAGTATCTTGGGGAAAATTTAAACAAAAAGCATAAATGGATGGGAAAAAATTACATTAAACTTTTTACAGAAAAAAAAAATAATTTTAATCATGTATCCATAGTCAGTGGCACCTGAACCATTGTCTTTTTAAGTCTTTAAACATAGCATAAAAAGGTAATTTAGTAAAATGGTTTTCAGATAAAGCAAATACTGTATACAACTATTTGGGACAAATTTTCAGAAGCGGACAGCTAAAATTGTACTCTCGGACTCTGAGACAAGCTATCATTTATGCAGCAGAAAACCACATAAAATAATTAAACAGTTAACTAACCCATTTGCATGCACATATTTAACAGATGACAAGCTGTGGGCAGTTTCAGCTTCTCTTTTAAGATACTGTCTTTAACTCTAATGGATTTTAACTTGTATTATCCATGTTTTCACAGTCACATAAATAGGGAAGTGTTACTGATAACAACTCCATCCAA
>NW_009647242.1:2020093-2062768 GCF_000708025.1 Charadrius vociferus | reverse complement strand
TCTTTCCCTCCGCTAAATACTCAGGACATTAAAAGCGAATTGAGATCTAATGATCTGAGTTATATTTGCCCTCTCAGAAAGCCTTCAGTATCACTTGTAATTGCCACTGATTTGTGTATCTAATATCTTTTACTTGTTTTCCCTTGGCTACTCATCACTTCATTACCTCAGACATATAGCACTAGTAGTCTTCTCTTTTCTTCAACCAAAGGGTGTCAAAGTGTAAGGCGATGGCTAACGTGACATTAAATAGGGGACTGACAAGACTAAACCTGACTAGAAGAGAAGATCTGTTGTCATAGGCTTGGACTGGAAATAAAATTTCACAAAGGAAGGATAAACATAACATTTTTTGGTATTCTCATTTTTGCCTTCAGTATTTTTACTTAAATGATAATAGTCATCTAATGTACTGCTACATCCTCACAAAATAACAAGTTTGTTACACATTAAAGATTGCTTGGAGGGAAACAAGCAAAGCCACATCTAGCTAACTTATCTCCTTCTGCATATGCTCCAGCCCACCACGTAATTCACATTTCGCTAGAAGATTTCACATTCTTTTTCAGTAACTAGCACAGTATACATCCAAAATACACAGTAATATTATCATGTCCATTCAAAATGATGTGGCAGATATCATCTCTGGCTTAACTTGCCTCTGCCTCCAAAAGCATTTCCTATAGGTTCTCCTCCTCCTTCTGCAGCAAGTTGCAGAGCTCTTTTCTCTTTGTAGAGTGTCTCATCCCCACTGGGCCACAGTGATATCACGTCCTATTCATACCATCTAATGTAGGTCACTAAGTTAGGAGTTGGTCTCTCTAAACTCACTGCGCAAGCACTGCAGAGAGGACCTCCTGAGGTGGTGGTTCAGAAGCATTCAAATGGGCTCTATTTCTGAAACATTTCTCTAGAAGAGCTGTCCTTCCCTCTGTTATGTCCACATGGTTCACTGAGGAGGAAAACCCAGGTAGATCTGTGCCTGGATGAGCAGGTAGACCAGGTGCTGAAGTTAGGCAGTGTAAATGCGCGCTACGTACTCCTTCCACGGGTCCTCCAAATGTTCCGACAATCAGCAGTGTTTATTCTTCTATGCTGTGCCATGTACCTAGGTTTATACATGATTTCTAAACTCCAGCAGTATCATTAAATGATCCCTCCTTAAAGGCCATCGTTCACTTTCGTGCTTACAAAACTTCTGACATGCTGTGACTGCTGCTTATTTCTCTGCTTCTACCTGCTTCATCATTACCTGTCTGGCTGGTAGAAACACAAACACTTCCGATCTTAAGCTTGTGAAGGAACAATCAGGGTAGGGATCATCACCTACATACATACTGGGAACTCAACCTTTAAGTGCAACACCACCAGTGTGTAAATAATAATATAATTTCACCAAAATTGATATATTTTCTTCCCCAGGTTCATGTGCAGCTTCTTTTTCCACAACGTTTTGCAATCTCATAATGCCAGATTTAGGAGTCATCCACCAAAGCATGCTATCATCTCCTCAAGTTATTTGATTATTAGTATATCTAATTTTTATCAAGCTTGGTATTTTTAAGTAAAACATACAGATTCTGTTCTTTTCTTTGGAGTCTGTCTAGCATTAAGAGGGATACCTGTCACTGTTATTAAGGAATATTTAATAGCAGCAGTATTGTCCACTCCTACAATATCCAAAACCCAATATCAAGGTATGGATGCGATCACGGGTACTCTTTCAGTAAGCTGCCAGGAGCAGTTTAGGAGATGTTAGAGCCAAGTATCGGTTAAAGGTGTCATTCTCCATTAGCCAAACATTGATCACAGGATGGAAGGTATACAAGAGGCTAGTTGAGAAAATGCATTAAATCTGACAGTTTTCTCAAAAAAAAAAAGAAAATTAACATATTCCCTCACTTTTATCTTCTTAATTAGAGATGAGGAATATAAGTCTGATGTAAGCACGACGCTGGTGGTCATTTTTATCCAGTTCTGAAGGGAAGTTAACACAGTGCACAATTATGTTGTCAACACTTACATGCAATGATATTCCCATATCTATTTTTCATTCTGTTCTCATCTTTCTTAGCTGAATCCCACGGTGCAGACTGTCCTTCAAAGAAACTCTAAAAAAGGAAAGAAAGTGACATTAAGAAAACCACGCAGCAACAGTTATATTATGGATAAATCAAGGAGAAAGGCAAACAGTACTTGCGGGTATTGTTAAAGTGTCATTTACCCAATTCTTCCATTAAGCAAAAAGATGAGTCTCCTGTTTAAATGGTGTTTATGCATAGCTCCAGATGTTACCTAAATTTGACATGAGATTATTTGTATAAAAGCAAGAAGAATTATTTACATGTGAAGTGCTATTAAACCTTTTCAAAGTTGCACGCGTGCAACACTGAGTCCTTCATTTCTGCTATCCAGATTCTCCGCGTAGTTCTCATACACACACATGAAGCGGAAGGAGCTTCACCATCAATGCTGGAGTTGCTCCCGTATTTGAGTGCAGAATTACACACTGTGCTAGCACGTTTTATTTTTGACATATCCACAAGTTTCACTTACTTCTTGGCAGATGACCTCATGGATCTAAACATATATAGGCATTTAAAAAGATCAAGATTCAGCTAATGTGTATGTGTCTTTTTTTTAAACAAAATTTTTGATACCACCAAGATGATTATTTTGTCAGAGAATAAAAATAATGTGATTTTATGAAAGATACAATCTAATATTCACCCAACCTCTGCTGTAGTTAATAAATTTAATGTACATAAGAAAGTTGAAGGTGCTTAAAATATATATTTCCATTAATAAACCACACAAGCTGCCAAAAGGGCAGCAAGCGAGTTGTTATGTCTTGTCCATCCTGTGCATTTTGTGGTCTAAAAGAGCATTTACACAATTTCTTAATTTATCCACTGTATCTGTAAGTCATATAATGCAGATGCATTTTATCATTTCCTATTGGAATATTAATCTTGTGCTAAAAATATTTAGTTGCCAAACAAACCAGTGGAATTCTATCAGGAGGATGGCCAGTCTTACCTCATGTTTTGATATTTTTACTAGAATGATCAGTAGATTAAACCTTTTTATTCAAGAGGGACATGAAGGTACATGATTTACTTTTCTGGTAACAGAACCCAAAAATGGCCCAAACTAAACAGGGAAAACCTTCGGAAGTCTGTATCTCTCTGGCAAGACCTCAACACATTCTGAGTGGTTTAAAATAGATAATGCCTATTAAATGGACTACCATTAGTGTCCTTTGTCCTCACACTTGAAATGCATTGTTGTTCAAATCTCAATGATTTCCATTAGTAAAAACCATAAAAGTCAAAATAAACCCTTGATCACTTGCTGAAGTCAATGGAACACAGGGCAGGGGCATTCAGTGTCTAAAATGAATTTTCTTTTAATAAGTTCACTAGAGTGCTGGTTTCCAATTTATGATATGGAAACTCCTGGGAATGCATGCGTTATGTTTAAAAGGTTTGTAAATAATAACTTAAGAAAAACAGAAGCCTTGTCAAAAGGCTTCAGTTTGTTTGTCCTTCATGTCTCCATGCTTCCTTAGAAAATTTTTAAAGGTTTGCAAACTGAAACGCTTAAAACGATAGTGAGAAAAATTACATAAAAAAGTTTCTCCTTAATCATGGCGTATCACCATTGGGTACAGCTCTGAGAAATGCAGATTCCTACCAGGATAGAAAAGTAGATCCCTGTAAATCCTAAAACGTTTTACAGCTTTGTGGCCGTTTGCCCACAAGGCGCCAAGGGCATCAAAAGCAAGCGAGCTCTCCCACTCCAGAGCACTCTCAACTCAGGCTGGATGGAAAATACTTTTGTAATAAGCCATACCAAACTGCATGAGGAATTGCTCTCCATGGACAAAGACCTATGTCTCAATTTCTTGCAAAGTTCACTTACTCTTAGACAACACTGGATGATGAACAATTAAACACAGTTAAAGGCAAAATAGAGATGGAAATGTTCAGCAACAAAGCTCCGAAGGCAGAAAAAACTAATCATTCATCCGTTCTAAAACTTGACCTGGTATCTTCCTCAGGATTTTGTGTTTCAGGCAGATAGACAGACTATAGAGAATTCTAGTTTTCTTACAGTCCTTCTGAGACTAGTTTACAGAATTGATCCACGAGACACCTCCCAGCGGGTGGGTTTGGGTGTAATTCACTACGCATTACATGTGCTGTTACAGAGAGAGTCCTGCTGATACAGCTTCCAAGCCTATACCTTGAAATATGGAGGCCCAAATATACTCCCAGGGACTTCTCGCTTCTCCCTGTCCCACTAATGAACTTTCACAAAATTGCTTTAAACCAATTGATTAAAGCAGATCTCTGGAGACAAGTGGGAAAGAATTGCACAGCATTGAATTCAGGGAAGATACACAATAGGCAATGTACTCGTTTGGGCAGCTCGTCTGCTTCTCATCTGCTAATGTACGGGTTCAATCTCTCCCACCTGTTTGGAACTTCTGTCAACAATGATAAGCTTAATGAGCCTTACAGATAAAATACCTCCTAGTAATATATCTGCAACATAGATAATTCCATTCTTTAGAATACATATATATCAAACCTCGCACAATAACAAAAAACAGGAGACAGATTTACATTTCTGGCTACTGCATATTGACTTCACTTTCTTTATTAAAAATGTATTCTAGAAAAAGAACTCCATACATGTACTTTTCTTTCTTTTTTTATCAATAAATTAGTAAATGAAATAAAACCTATTTCATAGGGAAAATAGACGTAATTTATGTAGAACCATTTTTCTTTTTAATTCACTTTGGGATACACACAGCTATTTCAGTGAGAAGTGTACAGAAGAGATAATTTGAAGGAAGAGGTATTACAGTTCAAAAGCATAAAAAGAAACAGTTATTGTAAAAGACAGCTGGAGTGTCATTTCCTAAATTCCCCATGTGCTGCCATTACACAAACCGCAACAGAACGATAATCCACAATGAATTATAAGGAGAAATCCCATTTGTCCCCCAAGTAAGGAACAGAGCAGATACCTCATAACAGATGATCTGTCAAGATCCTTCCTTACTTGTAAGAAATATATGTTTCATTACAGAAATTTTTTTAATGTCTTTCCCGACATATCACTCTCCAGGGAGACTGCTGCACAGCAGCCCACACATTATCTTAGTGGCTATTCATTATAATTCATCCTTAACAGTTTCTTAAAAATGTGGACTATTAGGAAGAAATATGACCCCAAACAACTCCATTCCACCAAATGTCTGGCAAGGGCAATGGAGAACTGAAAATGAGTGTAGGACATTTCTCAAATCATTTAAAATAAGTATTTCTTTTACTCAAATCACACAAAGCACTGGCTACCCAGCCTCCATGATCTACTTGAAAAATGAAACACTTCAAGCCAGCTGTTGTTACAGCAGACATTTCAGTACGCAATGACAACTGTCATTCTGTTATTAGAAAATATTTCAATACTCGGGATAAAACAGTTTCTGAAAAACCCTGAATTATACAGAACCGCTGCACATGCAAGATGAGAACTGGTCAGTGATGCAGCAGCGGGATCATCTTATGATGAATGTGAAGCTTTTGCTTGCTTTAACTCAGTGCTGCACTGGTTTCCATTAAAAATTAAATATTTGCCAAGGGCTAATTCACTGTGACCCTCAGACTAGAAAATAACTGCAATATCTCAAACGAGAGGGGAAGATAATCATTGCAAATACAGATTTTTTTTAAATTATTCCCTTTCCTCATTTAAAATTCATAAGACCAGAAAATATTGGAAAGGACCTACATAAAAGTACAGTTTGAAGAGGCTGGAATGTGGTGACTAGGGTGAGATCTTCAGTATATAATTTGTAGCTATGTTGATTGTCATTTTTGGCAACTCACCTTCCATCCTAGATTTTCGTGCTTCAAATTAAGGATAGTAAAAAAAATTTATCTTTGTAAGCACTTTAAGATCTCCAAATGTGAAGAGTTGAGTGGAATTACTATTTTTATTATAAATCCAAAGCCAAGCAGCAACTTTTTAAAAAAATACTTCATAGTTGCTAGGTGACAACAGTGTAGTCTCCTACGATGTCATTTACAAATGCAAGCTCTTACAAGCAAAGAAATGAGAAGTTAAGGACATCATAAATCTTGCTCTGCCTACTTAATACGCAAGAATGTTATTCACAGGTACAAAGAAATGCATATTCCACTGTATAACAATCTTAAGTTTGATTTGTGGATTTGTTTTTAAATGACTCTTTATGATGTCTGACCTTCTCAATTGACCCTAAGTTTGTCCACTGATAACATCCATTTTTCCACTGCTATTTCTAGATAACCAGATTAAGATGTACTTTTGCAAAATGAGTAATTTGACCTATTCAGTTATAAATGCCTCTGGATTTGTTTTTACGCTATATACAGAGAGTTACACACACTGTCTACTTGAGGTCAGACTGGACAACTAACAGTGGTTCTAATGGAGGTCCTTCTCTAAACTCAATTAGCTATAGAAAAAAATTACATTTCTATCACAGGTCCTTTGAGTTGCAGCTAAGTTAGATGCCTAAAATGCCCTGAATTGGACAGTGAAGACACATCACTAGTTTTACCTAAATATACCACCCTTTACTACTGCTGTGTCCACTTGATATGTGGAGATTACAGATGGAAAACTATACATCCTTTAAACTCTGAGTTAAGACCCTAGTGTTGCATTAGACTTCTCTTTGTATTTACAAACCCTAGCAAATACATTTTATTTTTAGCAAGTCCACAAATGTTTGGAGGACAAGGATCTTCAGACTCATTTAATGAACAGTCCAAGATATATGAGTATAGTAAATCTGTCAGTTCAATGCTTTGTCAGTATTCAGAATCTGCAAAATATCTGGCATGTGAGGATGTTTCTGTTACTTAACAACATTAACTCCTTTTTTAAACAGAAAATTGAAATAATCACATTCAGTTTGTTGATAACTGAGTATTTAGATTGTTAAGGAATTAAGAAGGAAGAGTCATTGACAGTTACGTTAAAGAAATCTGCAGAGAGGTCCAAGCTATGAAACAACATTTTTAATCTTCTAGTCACTTTGAGGAAAGATTTTATCATTGGAAATGCATCACCTGCAAGTAATAGATCACCCCAAGTGTTTGTGAGCAGTGGTAAAAGATTTCACAGATGGCAATCCACTGTATGCAAGCAGCTCTTCATACTTCAATCATTGCTTTGGTCACTGAAAGCATTTGTGAATGACAGCGTGCCACTAGAGAATATATTCACCATCAGTTTGTTCTTCTCTGTCAGCTTCAATCACTGAGAATTATGTCCAGTTTTCGGGTGGGGGAATTTTAAAAAACATTTAAAAAACATTTTACTACGCCTGCCCTTGAAAACTGTCTGTTGCAAGAGCCAATGTGAAAATCTATCTAATCAATGTAAACTGCCTTCAGCAGTTATAAAGCACTTACCAGTGTGTTACTATAATCTAGGTCTGAACATGGAAGAAAAAAAAAAGATAAAGACAGTTGCAAATAGAATATATTGATGTTATCGCCAAAACTCCCTCATTCTGTTTGGAATTTTTTTGAAAAATTAGGCTGATAGTTTACATAAAGTTTTCTAAGTGTGAGATAAAAGGCACAGATCAGCTAAAAGCAGATACACAGCTATAGACCAACATACAGCAACTCTCTAATATTGTTCCTGATGCTCCTTTATGTAGCTGTGCCATTGTGAACTGATGTTAAAAAAAAAAAAGGAACCATCCATTCATAAAGTCTTGCATAGGCAGAGGTAGGAAACAGCGTCTTTTCCTTCTCAGATGCATTTAGATTAGTCTACATTACCCACAAGAAGAAGACTAAGAAAGCAAAAGTTCTTCTGGTCTTTTGAGACACTAAACATCATAGTCGCTGCCTACGGTAAATGTTGAAATGGAAGGGGAACGGTTACCTCCCCCACGGACTAACTAGCATGACTTAACATTCAGATTTCAAAAAAAAAAAAAGGACTAAAACCACATGGTAAGACAAAATCTGGTACTAATTCTATCATTGTATTGCTGTGCTCATTTTTCAGTGGCAAGACGCTTTCAATTAGTGTATTTTCTAATACATTTGTATTTTGAAAGTCCCAGGCTTTGGTGGTCCCTGGAGAGCTGCCCAGTTTAGTCAAGCTAGAGCTGCATAATGAAAACCTATTAAAATGATTGAACTGCTCTGGCATGGTATCTTTAATGACACAGATACTTGTAGCAGTTAGCACGAGTTAGCTCGAGTTGACAACAGCGTTAGCACATGCACATGAAATTTAGTTAACACTATAGGATAAGGGAGTAGCTCAGTTATAAGACTACAGAAGTAACTTAAGTGAAAGTGACTTGGCAGTCACTGTGAGAGTTGTGAAGGTGATGAACACCTTCAGGAATAGCAGATCTTGAGTGTCGGACACGGTGAAAGCTAGATTTTAGGCACCAAATGCATTTGAACAAGATAAACAAGACTTAGGTATTCTTTGCTGCCCATTCCTATACCTGACAGTGTCCTGGGTTGCTCGGGGAGAGGACCTAGAGGACAAGGGAGGAGGTCCTCTGAGAGACACTGCAGGAGAACACATGGCATGGCTGGAACCACCGCACAGACCCACCCAACTTTTCTCCTGGACTGTGTCCTCTCCTGTGGAACGGGGAAGTCATGCAATTTGTAAAAGTGGATATATCTGTGATTGAAAGATTTTGGTAGCAGAGTACATTTAGTCTCCAGTGACCAACTGTCATTTGGTCTTAAATCATGACAGTACTGCAAAAGAGAGTGTCCTGGCATACTTCTATAGTAACTAACAAAGAATCACGTTCTGTATATTTTTTTAAACCAACCTATTTATGAGATCTATTGATGTTATTTCTTATCTTGCTATCTAACGCTGCCATACCTGAAGTTCACTTGTACAATTCAACAGCAGGTTTTTTTTCTTTATAGATTCTGCAGAGTGGTCTAAAAATTATTTAGATAACCTAGTTTCAATAGGCTTTCAGAGCCATTTCCATTTTACCTACTTAAGTTTTAAAAACTCCATTACTTTCATTCCTTTAAAATTCTTTAAGACTTCCGTATAAGGAAAGATTTTAGAAATACGATGAAATGTGAATTAGCAAGACGACTGCAATAGAATATACAATTAAAATTCTAATTTAGAAACTTAGTCCCTGGCATACTAGATAGCAATAACTTAACCTCATTAATCTTCCTGATTTATCTCCAGCAGAAAAATATAGTATGTTGATGGGATTTTATGATCCTTTTTTTATAGGAAGGACTCTCTGGGTACAATATGCACACTTGCACTGTAACTGATGTGCAGGGTATATTATTTTCAACTTGGGTGTGAAAAAAATTAAAGTTGGTCTCAAGCAGTGCTTATTTCCTCTCATGAAAATATATTTCCTACTTTTGGAGGATTTAACAAATAGTTTTCATGTAAAGCCTGTGGGACTGTCATATCTCCCTATTCCTCACCCACTCTCTTTTAACACAATATGTAATTAAAGTTTTGCTCACAACTATCATACCTTGTACACTCTCAAGAAGATAGTGAACTTGAGCAACACGCATGACTGTAATGTCTGTACACACAAAGTGAAAGAACACAGGCTACACTGAATACCAAATACTTCTGTGCTTTGACAGGAAATCTCTTTTTGGGAAATACAGACATTGATGATCACATAGGCACTATCCATCCTTTTGTGAACAAAATTATCCACTTCATTATTCAGTACCTCTGTTATCTCCCTGCTTCATCCCTATGTTGTTCCAAACGATGTAATTACACGTGTTAATTGCACACTACATGAGTAAAAAACGGTGCATTGTTATTTACTTCTTAATAAGAATTCCTAGTTACTAAGACACAGGTATTTATGCAAAAGGGGCAGGACTCAAGATTACACACAGTGCACTGAATATGTGGATAAGGGTTTTAAGATAAATTCTAAGTTGACTTTTTTATACCGTCTTCAGAAGGGTAACATGTAAATACCTCAAATGACTTGGACAGAAGGAAAATACTTCACGTGATCACTATGACGTGGTTTGAATGAGGCCAAAAAGGAGATGTATCTTAAGATATTGGGTGAAGGCAGAGACATCAACTCTGAGCTGATGCAAGTATCCAAAGTACCATTACAACCATCTAACTATGACTTAATTCAGATAAGTTAACAACACATCATTATCATTATTATTTTTTTTTGTTGTTGTTATCGCTATTATTATTGATGATGATGATGATAATGTGCCTCTTTGGCCCGCATCTTTGAAAACTTGCCTCACTCCTGTATTAGAAGATAAGGTATCCAAAGTAGCTATTGGCTGCCAAATTATCAGCGTAATCACTCCTGGTTCCAATGTCACAGTGCTAACTTCTGGTGCTGTTTTGTTGCAGTTGTTTTACAAGTGGCCACAATGACAGACGCCTACAACTTCCACACTGAGCAAGTTGCCACATTGCTGTTAATGGTGCCACAGGCTTTGATTTTTTTGCATCACAGATCTGCGCTATTTGCTAAAACTCCTTGAGACTTCCCGTTGAGTAAGCTTTGCAAAAGAAAGGAAATTACATCCTAGCAGTGGTTTTCTCCGATTCCTCTTTCCTCTTGGCTGCAACTCTGCTTCTCATTTCCTTTCCCTCTGTTTGGAGTCGCTTAAATTTACATAAGGATACCTGTATGCCTGTGCATTGCTACTCTATTAGAATTTGGAAAACTGCGGGTTTGTCTCTTTTTGTTTTTTGTTTACAATTTTTGATCAAGAAACCTTTCTGCCAAGCAAAACATTCCTTCCACAATACTACTTAGAATTCAGAAGTACATCACTCCTAGATTTTCTCTGTTGAACTCAGAATGTTAGCAGGCAGGTGGATTCTACAAAGTGTTTTTAGGTACCTTAGAGCTTTGAGAATATTATTTTGGATCTTTTTGTGCACTTTAAATTTTAATTCAAAAACTAATAGAAGATTTAAATATTTCTTCTGAGTCTAGCTCATTTTTCCTCCAAAAGATTAGCACTATGATATTTGATTTACTTTACAAATAATAAAAGCTTGCTCCAGGGAATGGTTTCAAAGAGCTAATGAAATGTTATTAAAGCAGAGCATAAAGATACAATGTGCCATCAAAAAAGCAGGCAAGAACTACAGTATTTTTTCTTCCTATAGTAAAGAGAAGAGTTTGCAATTGGTTTAAAATATAACACGAAAGGAAAAAAAAAATAAAAAAGGAAAATGAAAAATACAGAGAAAGAGAGAAAAAAGAGAGAGAAGACACAAACATATTTTTGGTCATCAGAAGAAAAACAATTGTGTGCATTTAATTGAATTAGTAAGCTTTGCGTTGTAGTCCTTATAACTTTCTGTTCACTCATGTTTTATGTAGTGATTGATGAGAGCTACTCCACTCATTGCCTAAGTATGCTATGTAAGGCAAAAAACAAAGCTTAAGGATTCCAACAAACTCTCTGAAGTAAGTGGATAATACTTATTTTCCACGGCAAAATACCTTCCATGACTTGATTGACACTGTAGGCCAGGACACTACTCCTTGAGCAACTATATTATTTGAAGAGGTACTATTTATTTAATAACCGTGCACTTCTGTCATCTGCTTGCTGAAGATTATTTCTAATAAGAGGTGATCAACACTGAACTAGTGGACGCATACGCTGATAAGAAAGGTGACTTCTGACACAGTTCTAGCTAATCCAGTAATATTTTTGCCTGATTTTATCTGAATAAATCATTGTAATTGAGACAGTGTGCTGAGCTTAGAATTCACAAGAACTGTCTGACTCTTTAAATTATCAGCTGACCCGAGCACAGAAAACGTGATAACATCTTCAAATCCCCTGTAAAGACAAGCTGTTTCTGATTTAGAGCCGTGCAATCTGGAAAAGCCTTGAACGTAACAAAATTCCCTGAAGCAACAGAAAACAGCATGTGGAGAAACGAAACAAAAGCAAACAAATGTTGAATTTGAAAAGTGAACAAAACCCCTCCTATCTTCATCCAAGTTGTAATGTACACACAACTGATCTAACCTTTCAGAAGTGATAAAGCACCCCTCAGATTTTGCTCACTAAGTGAGCCTCAAGGGTTTTTGTGAGTCTATCTAGGCCGCTCTAGTTAATATAGTTTGGATAGAAGATAAGAAAGAAACAAAGCTCACATAATAAGATTTTAATTCTGCTACAGGGCGACACTGACATTGTATTAAACAACAAGATAAAAGCCAGAGTACACTGGTGTGCACAGGTGGAACACAAATATTTTGCACACTGCTTTTTTTGCCAGTGGATAAGATAGTACTTTTCAAGGGAAGCAAGAGTAGTAGGGTAGGCTAAAATAGATAAGGGTCTACTTGCAATGCCCTTTCAAAAAAAGGATAGCACTTCATTGTGCTGGTTCATTACATTTTTTGATCTTCACAGGAAACTTTGGTGCCTCAATGTCTGCTTTGCTTGTTTGCAAATAGGCTATTTGCTAGTGTATATAAAGACAACCATTCATTCCTCTAGGCTTGACTTTTAGCCCAGCATTTTCCTTGTGCTAAAGAAAAAGATCTCCTTCTATCTAAAGCTACGTGTCTACTTCCCACTTTTCCTGGCTGGCATCCACTCCCCGTGCCTATCGTTTGCTACACTGTTCTGCTCAGGGGAGAGCAGTAACGGGTCACAGCAGAGCTGCAGCGACGGCACCTCCTGCCACTTCACTCTTGAAAATTCCTGGCTCCAGCTTTTTAACATTATGTTTCCGTTTCCCAGATATCCCTCTGCAGGCGCTCACTCTGTGATTGTTCCCTGCCAATCATCTTCCCTTTGGACAACTACACACTTACTGGAAAGGAGTGGGTGGGTAAAAACTGAAAAAAAATGCTGTTGGCTTTAGACGATTCCACAGCTCTCTGAGAAACTATTGAAAGAATAACACAGAGTATTTAAGAGCATATAAAGATAATCAGCATAAAAATAGTAGCGGTAGTAATGGGATTGACAATGATGACAAGCGTTGCTGTCAACTGTTAACCTAATCATTTTTAGCACGCTCACTGCATACTGACAGACAGCGCTTCAATACAGCCCCAAGACTACTTGTTAAAATGAAGAGTGTCTGGTTAGGCACACTAATGAATAGCAGCAGCTCACCAACCTGAATTGTCCTATTTTGATGTTTGAAATGTATATGCAGCACTTTCTAATTCCAAGAGAGGTATCCCTGCAGCAGTTTATCAACTAGGCTTAAAACCAGACAATTCAAATATATAATACATGGGATCACAGGCTACCCAAATGACCCAGACTCAGCTAATGGATAAAGTGAAGTGAAAGTACTCTGGTTTAACAATGAGGGAGGGGCAAAAGAGGTTGCTGTCCCTAAAGACTGTCACTTCAGGACCACTTCTGCACCATTAAGCTAACATCAGATATACAGTACTAGTATTTTGTCAATGCAAAAGTACAAGCGTACCATATACAAGTGACAGTTTCACCATGGCATGTATCCACAGGAGCTTCCCAATGGACATTTGGATTGTCCAATTCTATTTCCATGTAATCAGCTAGTATATTACTGATGGCTGAGAAAGAAACTTTCAGAGAGCTTTAAGAAGTCGTCTAAACTTGTATTGACCTTGTGTAACACAGTGGAGATCTCTGAATATCCCAGTGCAAATGTCCCTTCTTCCTACTTATTTATCACTCACACAGCATACATTCAGGGAATACACTCTGCAGGAGAAATAAGTACTAGGCTAACTAACAGAAATAATCAAATCTCCAGGAATGAAGATGGAGATGGCAATATGAGTGCCCACTTACAGGGCAGATGTTATACAAGGATGTCTCTCTCTACACTAATTTGGTAATGCTTTGTACCTGCTATACACAAGGAAGAGCACAGTTTAGCAAATTAACAAGCCAAATGTAATATTCACAGAAAACACCCCTCCCCCACCCCACCCCCCCTGAAAAGGGAAGAAAAGTACAATTGTTTGACCGGAGACTCTTTTTTCCGAAGGACAATATGGTGAGGACATGACGGTGAGTTGTTTATGGAGTAAGGGAGCTAACTGCAAAGTTACCAAGTCTATGTAACACAAATGGATTATGAAGTAAGAAGCTTAAACAAATAAAGGGATAGTCATGAAGATAAAACAGAGCAAAATATTGTTTACGTTCACAGTTTTAAGAACAGAAAAGGAATAATCAAAGTTCTGCACTTAGATCACACCCATGACATTATTCTGTAGATTTTTTCCTGATGTGCAGGACCCTTGTGAACATGTCACCTAGCTACTCTTATGTTCAGATTCTGATCTTGCTGAGTATCAAAACAATTCTTCAGTAATGAAGACTGAGGTTTAACGACTTGATGTATAATTTTGTTTTTTGCAATCTGCTTCTTCATTTTCTCTTTTGCATAAACTGAGGAAAATACAGCAATTTATCAGCTCTCCGAAGACATTTCAAGATTTATATACATTGCAGCTCTACATTTTTATTCTACATTTCCTTTCATTAGAACACTGCACTCAAGCTAGATTAATTGAGGCAAGCCAACATTATAAAAGCTCTGATGAATAGCAGCAGATGCCTTTATTCTCTGCATTCCTCCATAAAACAAAACTTTTAAAAATTTGAATCTCTATATAAATATTTCCCTTACAAGACAATACAAAGATTCCAGGCATCTGTCTCTCATTAAGCCAATTACTAGTTGCTTAAAATAACCCAATAAAGTCCATATTTATCAGATTTCTTATTAATAAAAGTATTGTTAGACTCTATGCGCCGAATTCCACCAAGGACACCAGAGAAAACAATGAAGAGTGAGCTAGATGGACAAGAGGGGTTTGGCACTGAAGCATTCCCACCCCGACACTTGGTGGAAGTTCCAACTTTGAGACAAACACCCACTTAAACAACAGGGGAAGACTTACTGCTATGAGACGTGAGCTCAGTGGGGACTAGACTTCCAGCTGAAGTACTAGGGAGGACATATACTAGGGACTATACAGCTGGGGTGCTAGGGAGGTCATTATTGGGTCGTATCTTGATTAACAGATGCATTAATGACCTGGATGATGGGGCAGAGTGCACTCTCAGGAAGTTTGTGGCAACACCAAATTGGGAGGAGTGGCTGATGTGCCAGAGGGTTGTGCTGCCATCCAGAGGGGCCTCACAAGGCTGGAGAAATGGGCTGGCAGGAACCTCTTGAAGTTCAACAGAGAGAACTGCAAAGTCCTGTACCTGCGGATAAACAGCCCCGGGCATCAGTACAGGCTGTTGGTTTGACTGGCTGGAAAACAGCTTTGTAGAAAAGGACCTGGAGGTCCTAGTGGATACCAGGATGAAGCTGAGCCAGCAATGTGCTCTTGCAGGAAAGAATGCCAATGGTATCCTGGGCTGCATTAGGAGGAGTGTTGCCAGCAGGTCAAAGGAGGTGATCCTTCCCCTCTGCTCAGCACTGGTGAGGCCACAGCTGGAGGGTCCAGTTCTGGGCTCTCCACTACAACAGAGACATAGTCATACTGGAGAGAGTTCACCAAAGGGCCAGGAAGATGATGAAGGGATTGGAGCATCTCTCCTACGAGGAAAGGCTGAGAAAGCTGGGACTGCTCAGCTTCGAGCAGAGAAAAGTCAAGGAGATCTTATCAACATCTATAAATACCCAAAGGGAGGGTGGAAAGAGGACAGAGCCAGGCTCTTTCCAGTGGTGCTCAGTGACAGGACTAGAGGCAATGGGCACAACCTGAAGCACAGGATGTTCCCTCTGAACATCAGGAAACAGTTTTTCCCTGTGAGGATGACTGGGCACCAGCACAGGTTGCCCAGGGAGGTTGTAGAGTCTCCATCTTTGGAGATATTCAAATGCTTTCTGGACATGGTCCTGGGCAACTGGCTCTGGGTGGCCCTGCTTGAGCAGGGGGTGTTGAAACAGATGACCTACAGAGGGCTCTTCCAACCTCAGCTATTCTGTGACTCTGTGATATGGGTTGGAAAAATCCCTTAGGGTCACTGGTATTAATCTTGAGGGAGTAGGGGAGCACCGATTTCCACTGAGAACTCTCAGAAACAGATACTTCTCCTGGAATTGCATACTATGTCCCAACTTCTTTTAATGTTGGATACAGGAGTCATTTGAATGCAGACTGTGGTACTGAAATTTTACCTGACAGCTCAGTGATTAGGACACCTTCCCAACACTAGCGATTTGCTGGACATGGGACATGGTATTCTTTAAAATTAGGTTTCAGCCCAAATTGCATCGAAACTAGAAATATCCTGGAATTACCTAACATAAGTTAAAAGAAAAAAGTTGTCTTCCAAAACAAAATAGGCTTCTGGGACACTAGCATGGTAAAAATAGTCAAGTTAGTAAAAGACAGTATGATACTAAAAGACAGTAAAACTGATTCAGGGTCACTGAACCTTAAACTTTGGTTTTCTCCAACACTTTTAATATCCCACTGCTAACAACATTTAAGGCTCCAGGAGAAAAAATTTAGTAGCTGTAAACTGCCTGGATTTAGTGCAAATCCATCAATGTAACATGCTGGGTCCCATGTCCCACTCTGGCTCCCTACCCAGCCCTAAGCCAATCTCTTGTAAGCTGAATCTTAGTTCCATAAAAATATGTTTAAAAGTATATCTGAGACAGTTTACCCCAAAACTATGGTTTGCTTTATTCATGTTAGGTAGCTGAATTTGGACATTATCATTCTTGGTAACTTCACTGCAGTCATAATAGCTGGCATCTAAACTTGTCATATCAGTTGAAATGCAAATACTTGATCTGATACCAGATCAAACTTGAATTTTGGCATAAACCAAGGTAACTTTTCTGTTTTTCATTAGAAGATGCTGAAAATTTTCTAGGCGTGGGCAGAACTGAATGGTGAATGGAGTACTTCATTGCTTTATGCACATGCATTTTCAGCTTTTTAAAATGTGGTATCTATTAGTGGCATTAAAAATAGTACTTTCTGTTGCATATTTTTTCCCTTTTCTCCATGGAAATTGAGAAAAAAGCAATTTTTTTTTTTGCTTTTGTATATTATTGCACTACTAAGCTTGAGCACTCCAACACATTACTCCTCCACACTTAAACAGTCATATGGGTAGCACCATTCAAATCTTTCAAGGCACCAAAAAAATCACGTTACTATTAAACTTCTAGATTAGCCAGTCAGGTTTCCAGGGACTCTGGCACTTGCTATTCTGCAAAACTGGGGAAACAGGACACATGAACAAGTGACATTTTCCTCCCTCGATCCCAGAGACACAGAGTCACTACCCTTGCGTAACTCCTTCCCACAGCTGTTTCCGCAGCACACCTTCTCTACCGTTTTTCGGGGAGGGGGGGGGTGTGAAAGAAGAATGCTGCTAGCTGAAACCCGGCCCTGTCCTGCCTGCGGCACTCAGGAGGAGGACGTGGCAATGGCAGAACCTGGGTGAGAGATGCAGGGTAGGTCTGGGCTGGACGAGGTAGGGAAGCATAAAAATTGTGGCATACCTTAACGTGTTGCTCAGCATCACCTTCACTGAAGGCAGAATCACTGTTCCACACTATCTCCGTGCTTTCACATACTCCTGGAATAGCTATGGGACTATGAATGTTGCACCTTACCCTCCTGTGGGAGTCAGCAGGGGAGTAGTGAGGTCCCCACATCTAGCAGGGGATGTAGCAAAAGTGTCGTGGTTTAGGATTTATCTGTGGGAAAGCTTCCCACTGTCAGAAGGAGTGCTTCTGGGGAATGAGTATAGATATTAAACACAAGAAGACCTCTGTTCCAGCGTGTAGGTAGATAAAAGTTTAGTAGTTTCACTTGTTTCTTGTCCCTTGGAATAGGGCTACTTTAAAAAGATCCAACCTGATCCCTTATAAGATATTTAAGTCAATCCCACTGTAGCATACTTGAGCAAAATGAAAACATACTCCTAGTTATGTCAACAGGAAAGATATTTGTTTCCCAACCCGGCTGTCCTTCTACCTCAGCCATGTTTAGAAATCGATTGATGGCAGAATCACAGTGTTTTGAAAAAATGTCACCAAAAAATAACAAACACATAGTCTCAGTAACAAGAAATAAAAAGCAATCCACAAAAGACTTAAACTTTACAGAAGCCCTAAATGCTGCAGATAGCATGGCCTTTTTTAGCTTGCTTTGTGTGCCAGAGACACATATGCTTAGTAAATATCAGTAAAATAAACACAAATGCTGTGCAAAGAACTGACAAATGGAGGGAAAATATGTCAATCTCTAACCAGATCTACAATTAAACATATAAAAAGCATGAGCAATTTATGTGATTTTCCTTGGATTCAAACGTTTTTGTATGTTCTAGCTACTGTCGGTTCTATAGACTTGATTCACAATGTAACCATCAAAACGTAAAATTCAAGCTGGTGATGTTGTAAAAGAAGAGACAATTAAAAAGTCAGTAGTAAAACTGAAATGTGTATAAAACTACTAGCAAAGCAGCAAGACACCGAATTTGCTTAGATTGGAAATGTTTTCCCCAGTGCAAAACCAAAGCAAATGCTTTGGTATGGTTTGGAAGCTCAACCTGTTCAATTTCAAAATTCATATAACTGTCCCCCTTTTGCTCTCCAAAAGGCGAGAAGTGGTTTATTCCCCAAACTAGGAGTTTAATTCCATTACCTCTATGTACTGTAAGTAACAGGATTCTCTTGAAAGGGCCTAATTAATGTAAAGAAGGTTTTTTGCAGAATAAGGCACTGCTTAGAATAAAGGCTCAAGGATTAGGCTTTAGCATAGCAGCTACATGCATTTTAAATAAAAACATTTTACAATTGTATTTCTTTTTTTCTCTTTCCTTTTACAGCATCACCATCCCGCACTTCACAGTCCAACAGCAAGACAGTGGACCAGGAGAACAGCTACTAAAGTAAAAGAACTAGAAAACACTGAGCGTGCTAGCTAACTTAAAGAGCTCTTTGTGTTCTTTATAAACTGAAGTGATGTTAGTTCTATAAAATTGACTACTAGTAGGTAAAAAAAAAAATAAATTACCATTTCACATCACATTGTTTGCTTTGTGTATACAGAAGCACTGATTTATTTTCTTCTTCTTTATGTGTGTTAACAGCCATACTGGGTCAAACCAGAGGTCCATACAACGCATTATTTTTCCGACAACAGTACTAGTAGCAGATGTTTACAAAAAAGTATGAAGAGAGTGAATCTTTCCCCAGCACACCCTCTTAGCTTCTAGCAATCAATGGCTTTCCTGAGCAATCTCTTCCTCAGCCAGAGACTGCACACAGCCATTGTGTTTAATAATGAATTCATCTAGTCCATTTTGGAACCCATTTATAATTTGGGCTTTACAGCATCTTGAGGCAATGAGCTCCACGATGTAATTATGTGCTGTCTGAAAAATATTTCCTTTTGTTCACTTTAAACATGCTGCTTACTAGCTTTGGTGGGTGCTCCTGATACCCTATATTGTAAGGAATAATGAATAATTGTGGTTAGCATTGCAGAAGTAACACTGATCTCTGGCACAGCTCAGAATATCCTAAGGGGGTATTACAGCAGACAGGAATGAGTGATATTTCACTATCCTGGAAATGAGGTAGAGACTTGGTACTGGAGCTGATAAAGTGGCTCTGTGCCACTTTAAAGATTTCCTTACTCAGAATCTTTACATAGTTTATTATGCCAATGTTACAGAAGCAGTGTACAGCAGCATTACACAGAGCATAAAAGCCGGAGTTGAAGTATGAATGGGCGAATGAGCAAAACTACAAAGTGAAATGCAGAGTTTTACTGTAGTTGTTTGTCCAACTTGACCAGAGACACCAGTGACAAATAGAAACAGACGCAGATAAAAATCACGGCTAAGTGAACAAAAGCTCAGCTGATATCACAGCCTACTGCAGAAGACAATGTTCTGAAATACTCTTCAAGCAAACAATACACTAAATCGTTCTGGCAATGAATAATGGTTGACAGCACTTGGAAGACCGATACCGGTATCACAAAAGACTGAAGAACTGTTTTATGCAGTCTTTCTCAAGATTAAAAAGCATATGTCTCAACTTGACAGCCATGCTTAGATTCAGAGAATCTTGGAAGGACATGAAAATCTAAAAAGAGCTTTGCACTACAAGCTTTTCCCCATCTATTTAAGTCACCTCATTTCTTTCCTAAATATTCACGTGGGGTTGGAGGTGGCTGTTTTTACTGTTCTCTCCTGCGTAGAGGATACAGGATCTGACCTACCTTTTTAACATTTGTTAAATGTTAATGTCATACTGGAATTTTGTTGCTTTGTCATCATTCTTGGTAAGGAAAAGCACGGAGATTGCCCTTGTGAAGGTATTTACTGTAAATAATCAGAATGGTAGCATTTTCCCAGGTCAGAACTCTAAGCTCTGTGATACAGCCAAGTACTTAAGCATCAAAGGCAAAATACTGCTGTTGCCTTCTCCCAGACCAATCACACACCAAAACTTTATGCTTACTTCAGGAACCAGTACTGCACAGCACACTGCACGGAAGCTTCCACCATCCCAGAGCAAGCACTAGGAGGCATTCTATTCAGAAGGGAATCCGGCCACTCTTTGGGTAGGACAAAAATCTACAATTTCTCTAAAAAGAGCTTATACCCCCTTTACTGCAGGCTGCCTTTGTCAGCAGAAGGCAGCCACGGCTACATCTGCTCCTGAGCCTCAAGGAAGGTCCTCACTTCTTTTGTCTCCTTTTGGTGTGTGGTGTAAGAGTGGAGAGAGCCTCTTAAAGACTCAGACTACCCTCTTGTAGATGTAAGAGCTACTTCTCTGTTATATATTTAAAGCACTTATTACCTTAAAACTAGATGGGTAATAACTGAGCTCAGCTGGTAGATGCATTTTAACCTTACATAAACACATGCTATCTATTTTTTCCAAAGACCAAAGCAGAGCGTTGTCAGTCATGAATCTTTTTAAGATCTTAAGGGGAAGAAACTGGACCGTTTTAGTGGACAGATATTCAAGCTTTGCCACCATGACTACTTTGTCACCATGTCTAAACTATTATGTGTCTGATGTCCGTGGTGTTGCTTCCACTTAAGTGAATGGTAAAATGTAAAACAGGAAAGAATGTATATTAAAAGCAACTTTAGAAGAGTCCTTTATATCCCTTTAAAACCAACTGGACTTAAACACATGCTTAAGGTCTTCCTTGCCTTTGACTCCAAATCATGCTGTAAACTTAAACCTTTCAGCTTCTGTGTGTGGGTTTGTGGCAAGTGACTCCGGTCTGCTGTTTCTGTCTTGTGGAAAGTGTCAATATTATGAATTTGCATCAGCCCTGAACTGAGCTACAAACCCAGTAACTCCAATAATTCTACATGGTTGATGCTGCCATGTCATTTCTGAAATAAGTAGGTGACAGTATTTCGCAAGTCCCAAGTTCCCCCAAGCCAGCCTGTTTTTCCTCCTGCCCACCCCCTGGGCTGCTTTGTTTCCACGGGTACTCCAGTCTTCCCATCGGCTTTGGCCTGGGGGACAATTTTATCCCACAGTTGCCCTGCTCATCTTTGTCTCTGCTTGACCAAGATGCCTGCATCTTCTCATGGCTGTTTGGCAGGCTAAGTCCTCTTCAACTCTTAAGATGACTTGCTGAGGACCTGGGGTGACCTAACTGCTAACTAATAAGATGGACACAGAGCCAAGCAGCTGAAGAACAGCAGTAGTCCCACAAGAGCGTATAGGCAGTGGCATCACTGAGATCCCACGTGATGGGTAACTGGGGAGCAGATTTCACACTGAGACAGAGGTGAAGGCAGGAAACCAGCAGGCGAGAAAGGCGACTTGCCAACCCTCTGGTCTGCCCAATTGCAGCCCGCCAGATTTTCACTGGACTTAACATTTCCCATAGAATCTTTTGGGCCCATCAAATCACTATGTTGTTACAAAAAAATCACTCCTGCTAGAAAGTGCTCATCATCTGTTCCATTGACAGGACAATTACTAAAGCACTACAGGAAATGTGTAAAAAGAAGTCTTGTATTCCAGTTAGAAAATATATATATATAGGAGACAAAAGGAAAATATATATATATAGGTCTTCCCATCGGCTTTGGCCTGGGGGACAACTTTATCCCACAGTTGCCCTGCTCATCTTTGTCTCTGCTTGACCAAGATGCCTGCATCTTCTCATGGCTGTTTGGCAGGCTAAGTCCTCTTCAACTCTTAAGATGACTTGCTGAGGACCTGGGGTGACCTAACTGCTAACTAATAAGATGGACACAGAGCCAAGCAGCTGAAGAACAGCAGTAGTCCCACAAGAGCGTATAGGCAGTGGCATCACTGAGATCCCACGTGATGGGTAACTGGGGAGCAGATTTCACACTGAGACAGAGGTGAAGGCAGGAAACCAGCAGGCGAGAAAGGCGACTTGCCAACCCTCTGGTCTGCCCAATTGCAGCCCGCCAGATTTTCACTGGACTTAACATTTCCCATAGAATCTTTTGGGCCCATCAAATCACTATGTTGTTACAAAAAAATCACTCCTGCTAGAAAGTGCTCATCATCTGTTCCATTGACAGGACAATTACTAAAGCACTACAGGAAATGTGTAAAAAGAAGTCTTGTATTCCAGTTAGAAAACTTTTTAAAAGATACACTGAGCTACCGGCTACATAAGAATATGAATTTTCATTTCCTGAAAAATTTATTATAGCTATTTTAACTTATTTAAAACAAATGCATTATAGAAAATAATGCATATTTTAGGTATGCTGTGAATAAACCTCTGCTAAATAGCTAAATTATGCTAATTTGATTTGAAAACTGTTCCTCTCACTTTACAAACAGCCAGTAATAATGCTCTGGCCATGAAACCAGCAATGGAGTAAAATGCCTAATTATTTGTAGTGAATAAATACAATCCATAGAAAACACATAGGGTGTATATATAATTAATAAAGAATAGATTATAATTGCATTTAACATCATTTGCATAATTTAAAATGGAATAACTACATGACTGATTTTTTATGTCTTTTTAAAGGGCACTAATAAAATATGAAGGAGGTAAGGAGGCTTATATGAGTAGGAAGTAATGAATAATATCTTGAACATTAAAGCACAATATATTATTCTGTGCACATAAATTGAACCAATTCATTTTTGCAGGTGCAATGCGAAAAGTACAGTACATCAGCAGTTTTCTAAAGTAAATAATACGTTAACTGAAGAAGGGATTACGGATTCTGATCAAATATTCAATGTCTTATTTGAATAATTAATAAGTCAGTCTGGCACAAATATGCAGCATATAGCCTGCCTTGTTTCAAAAAACTTTTCTTTCTTTCATAGTTGTCACTAGCATTTAGAAAGTTTAACCTATCACCTTATCGCTATGAGCATTAAACCCATTCTTGTGGATTTCCCTCTGGAAACTCAAGTTATGAGTGAAATTAAGTTCAGTGGCCTCATTTAGTTTCCTACCGTGGTGTTCAATAGCCCATAATGGCGCATAGATTGGCTAAATCTGAAACTAAACCCTAATTTCAAAAAGTACAGAGAGAACATAGATTTGATACTAGCAAAAGCATAGTAGCAAGATCACTCAGCAAAAATGACTTGCCCAACAGACAACCAGAGTAAAATATATTCTGAGAAGTCTGCTTAGTACGGTTTGACTGTTTCTTAGCCTGTGGCTGCCAAAAGGGAGGAGGGCAAAACAGGCTGGAGAATAATGGTGCAACAGATTTCACATGCTAAAATCGTGGAGTGATATATGGGTGTTGGTTATTAGAAGATTAAGCCTATACCTCTGTGTATATCCAAACACGGGAAAGCAGTAAGATGGAAAAGGTTAATTCTTCCCATTAAAATTATATAACCTCTGTGTTAATTACTTGGACTAATCAGATGTGGATACTGGATTTCCAAAGATCTACTCTGTCCCAAGTTGACAACAATCAGTGAAACTTGGAAGCTGTTTCTTTTATTGCTCCAGTTTGACATTGCACATGCCCACAAATCTTTCCAGAATAAATTGAGAAACATTTTGCAATGCCTTCAGAGAAGAAAAGATCCTAATGATGGAGTCATAGGTCAGGAAAAAGGAGAGCAAAATTAAAACAAGTTTTGAAAGACTGCTGGGGCAGCTGGACCCAAGGTGGGAAAAACCCCACAACTTTCTAAAGCAGACTGAAACTTAATTGCCATGGGATAATGAAGGACAAGAGGCACATCCACAAAAACTGCATGCAACAGCTAAAACAATTCCATTTTAAATGCTTAAGTAGACTTACTCATTAAGGACCAGGAATAACATCAGGGGTGCTTATTATGCTTTACATTACTTTTTGATTTTCAGTCCAGTTCTGCTGAAATATGAAATTAATGTCTGCTAAATATCTGAACATGGAAAAGAAACCCAGGGCATCTTCAGGACCATGAGAATTGACAGGTTACAGCCCATTTTTTATTGCTGATAGATTTTCGTATTCATTCATACGTTTGCCACCACATACACCAGGATTACCAGACTCAGCAGAGGCAGAGAATGATTAAAATAGCTGTCAGAGCTCCTACATAAGAACAACCTGCATTCAGTTTATCCATCCAATTGATCAGCTTAAGCATCTATATCTCACAACTTTTGAGTGGACCAACACTTTTCTGAGTGGATCAATACCACCAGTCTCTGTTTTAACTGCTTAGAGGGATGCAATGGTCATGAAAGATGCACTTAAAAGCTACCAGGCTTTCCTTAGGACACAGCCTAAACTTTACTTTACATACAAGACACAGTGTCGTAGACTCACACGTAGAAAAACATTGGGCTGAATTAGGCATTCTTGTTCTTGTTAGGCATCCTTGCTGCCTGATATACTGTACAGTTCAGACTGTTCAGGCTACTAAGAAGAAGAAAACAGGAGGTTCACACCGAAGTAAATCACAGACTGATCAGTACCAAAAATAGCCGTGTCACAGCATGAGCAAACAGCTGCCTACACCCCACTGAGAGTAATCCTAAGGATATTGGAAACGTTCTAGTCTATACATCTCTGCAATTTTATTATTCAAACAGATAAACCCCCAAAGCCTTTCTAATGAAGCCACGACCTGCCTAAATCTATAGTCTGTGGTAAGAATAAATTCTAATTAAACCTGCTTAAACAAAAACAAATTAGAAAGCTGCTTCTGCATATACATGCACTTTTATTTAAAGTGCAGGAGAAGGCATTTAGGAAAAGTGGGAGAAGGAAACAGGGAGATTCAGAAAGTCCTGGGACACCTTGGGCAGTTAGCCACACTGCACCATAGGGCAGTGTCGTGTGAATGATATTAAGCACTGTGACAGCACTTGCCATACATTTGAACTCTGTGAAGAACAGAAATTCACAGCTATTAAGTATAGGTTCAGAATTGCATAAAACTGGCTGACACACCAACAGACATTCAGCAAACTAAGTGCCTCTCCTCCGAACTGAAAAAAAACCAACTCCAAACAAATGCCTATTAACTGCCATCCAGATAAAATTGCTGACAACGGATTCTTGCTGATCAACAACGGGCAGTCACCCATTCTGCTATGAGACTTATTAAAGAATTAAAGGCATATTGCAAGCACTGGGAAGTTGTATCAGTAATAACATAGGCTATTTACTAGTGAATGCAGTTTCTGGTTTGGGATGACTTTATTTCAACAATTTGGTATTGATCTGGAGTACCTTAGGATTTCCGAACCAAAACATGCTTCGTGGACATGGCAGCTGCTCATTTTTACTATGGCTTTTGACCTCCCTTGACAAAGGAGAAATACCCGTCTCACATAAAGAACCTTCATATCACTCTTCATTGTGGTTATCCTTCATTATGCATGGGACAAAATGCTTACATAATAATATATGCCTATAATCAGACCACTGCAGCTTTCCAGTATTAAAGATTGAAGATTCAACTGGGCATTCAGGTGATTGTTCTGAGGCCCATCTAAATGGATTAAACTTCACAAAAAATAACAGCAACGGTCTCTACAGATGAATATTCCAACAATTTTCCACACTGTTTTCACAGGACAAATTCCCACTATTTTACTTCTGTTCCTATTTCTGTTATGTTTACAATCTCTAATGAGTTTTCTCATTATTACAAAAACAGAAAGAGAGACGAACAGTTACCTGCTTTCAGGTCTGGAGGACGCAGATGTTGCCCTTCGTGTATTTACATTGTGGACTAATGCCCCCATTCCCACCCAATGTTCCAGAGTCTTTCTGCTTTCTTTGTAATTTGTGTCTTGTGGGATAGAAAATAACCTGAACTGATTGTGGTATTGACTGTCTCAGCTGGTGCTGCAGAGCATCAAATAAAATCAGAGAAAAAGGCATGATAAAAATGTACAGGTTGGAGGTGAGACAGGCCAGTTGCAGTCACAAGGAACACATGCAGAAAAAGCACCACCAGCTGGGTCCTGCCAGTAGCTATATCAGCACAAAATCAACAAAATACTTATTTTTCCTACTTCAGAACAGGGGCCCAGAAGCACAGGGCTTAGAAGTGTCATGTGGCAGCAAATTTGTCTTCCAGCTTGAACCAAAGAGAAAGAAAACCTGCGACTGGAGGACTGGGTTGGAGTGACAGGATTCTAGTCTGTTATACCTTTGCATGACCGCAGAAAATGGAAACAATATCAGACTTCTGTCCTAGTTCAGACATTCATCTAAGTGGTCTGGAGACAACAAAACTTTCAGCCGGCACCTATGGGGTAAACTTCCGCCATGAAAAATGTCCTGCTTGCTTGCAATACTTTCTGCCCCCGAAAACAAGAATCTATATTTCTGCTGGTTTTAGAGAGTTTTTTTTTCCTACTTTTTGTCTTAAAACCATTTTCTATTCATCCCAGAAATTTCACTGGCCAGCAGTACAACGTGTGAAAAACATTGTTTTTACTGACTATCAGCACATCTACCTGCGTATCCATTTCGATTAATATATTGCTATGTAAGATAGGATTTCTTTCATACCCCCAATTATTCTCTACACTCACCTCCAAATCCTCTTTGAATTATCCATTTTTTTATGATCACCTTTGACCACGGTCCCCCAAGGTATAACTTAGCAGTGACTGTGACCAGATAATCTATTTTAAAATACTTTTCCCAATCTATAATAGGTGTTAAGAAGTGCTAAACCGAAATGAATTGTTTAACATACATTAGAGAATATATTTCATGTTTCTGACCTTGATATGCCCTGAGCCTGTATCCTCACAGGTATCTATCTATTTAAGTGTCGTGATTTAGAGATTAATACAGTTACATTGGTGCAACTCCTTGGAGTGGAGACCATGCAGCATAAAAGGGGCATATTCAGTACAGTTTATATTGACAGGATATAACTTCATTGTATTGGGATAAGTATTGGTTTAACGATATTCGTATAAAGTAATTTCCTGACTGAAACAGTTAACTGCCACAAAACCTTGAGAAAAGATGTGTGCAACAGGAGGGGAGGAGAGGGAAGCCGAGAGAGCCAGTGGGGGGAAAGGCCTTAAAGTTAAAGCTTCATGGAGGAACCATTTTTAAACTCTGTTATTGACACAGTCCTGTTAGTGACAGTAGGTGAGGCTGATCTGATACCCTTTGCAAATCCTGGCTTTTCAAAGGAACCTCTGGTTTTGTGATAATGGAAGCTCAGAACTCCCTGTCATGGAACATAATGTGAAATTGATTTTGCAAGGCTTTATCTACACAAAGTTGCACTGGTTTAATTAAAGGTGTGTTTTTAAATCAATTCTGTTAAACCAGTCCAAGCTCCTGTGTGGACACTCTGAAATCGATTTGAAACTGTCTTATGTCAACTAATCTTAATTTGGCAAAGAACCAATTTACACTGATCAGACACCAATTTTTGCTAATCAAAAAATAGGGTTATAAATAAATCTTATTTATAATGATAAGATTTTGATGAATTTCTCTGTTTCTGCCCTAGCTACACCAAGCTATTCTGGCCTATAGTAGCCTAATCTGTCTGTTTAGGAAGGAGATGAGCTCGTTTCTTTCCATCTATGTGTTTCTGTCTTTTTGACAGATACACGTCCTTGCAAAAGGATAGAGCGTAAAGCACTGTGAAACTAGGGAGTCTAAAACCAAAAGGTGGCAGGTGTAAGAAGAAGTGATGAATTGTAAAGACCACTTTTACTCTCCTTTTCTATTTATTTTGTTTCTGTAATGCAGAAAGGAGTTAAGAGATGAGCCTCTTTCATCATCAGTAAAAGCTCTCTCATGCTGTAGAACTGGGGAGCAGCTTAAATAACCCACAATTAGTCTAGAGGTGCATGTGAAATCAGCCCTATGTTATCCTGTCAGTCTAACATTGCTGGAACCCAAAATCTCTCCTTTCTTAAGGGTCTGGCAGGGGATAGAAAGGATTTTAAAGATCTACTGCAGACTAGCTGTGTGGAAATTTCCCCGAGTTTAAGGATTTCTGTCCAATCCCTTCCAATCATTCACACTCCACTAGGCCGCAAATGAAGGTCTGCAGTTGAGTCCACAGCTTACAGAAACGCATCCATATTATTTCCACACCTGAGAAACACATGGGAAAATGGGCAGTGAACTTGTTACTGTGGCGCTAAGCACGTGTCTGTATTTGCTGTCGTTCTACAGGCACAGCTACACACAAAATCAGAAGCTGCACCTCTACATCCAAGAGCCAGGGTTTGATCCTGCTCCAGGGAAGAGGAGCCTTGGCACACGCCATCACAGGAACAGGAACAGGACCAGGCTGTGGGATGTTTCCCTGCTGATACTCAACCAAAGCCTTTCTGGTGATGAGGGCCAAAGTATCTCAGCTCCTCCCAGACGGAGAACAAAGTGGTGCAATCCTGCAAAGTACGGTGTTGCCTCAAGCCCTTGTATGTTGGGATCTAAAGATACTCAGTACCTCAAGTGGATAATCTTATTGCAGAGTTGAGCAGCGAGTGACTAAATACCAGCCTGCCGTTGCTTAAAGATGATTTTTCAACCTTATCCTTTGTGTCAGTTATGTTACTCCAAAAACTCTTGTATAAAGGTGACAGGACTTAAAACTACATCGATGTGCTTAAATTGTGAACTATAGCCCTAATTATTGAGACTAGTAGCCCTAATTATTAAGTTTTATTTTAAAGCACTTAAAACTATTCACGACAGTAAGCGCTCTGTATCCTTGCACTCCTCTGAAGTGCTGCTAATGGGTAATGTGCTACTTTACTTTCTGTTCAGTTCAACAGATTTATTTTCAGAGTGAATCCTGGGTGAATTTCTCCTGAATCGGATTCTTTCCCTGGTGAGACTATATAATCCTGCTGTCTTGTTAGAGCAAAAATCATCTTTTAGACTTCATTCAAAACAAATCCCCTGCCAAACTATTTCTCCCTTTTCATTTGGACAGTTATCCTTTTGATAATTTATACGGAAAAAATTCTTTTGTTGTCTAGTTCAACCTTGTAAAGAGGACAGTATCCGTCTGACAGCAGCGTAAACAAAGAGATTCGCAATCTTAGCAGTGCTAGGATATATTGGGCAGTTTTTCATTGCATATAGAGGAAAAACGGCAATACTGCAGTAGTTCAATGGAAACCCCCCCTCAAAGATATGGCTAGTTATGGTTCATTCTGATTATAAACAATTTCCATATATAAAGAGAACTTTTTCAGATGCACCTGCAGTATTTTAAGTCCCCCTTCCCTGCCACAATTAATAAACTGCACCCTAATGTATTGCATCTACTGGCATTAGTCATGACTACACCTGCTGTCTGTAATGTGATGCCATTCATCAGCTTGGTAAGCTCAAAATTAAGTGATTTTCCTGGAAACTGTTTCTCAGTAACATCATTTGATCCGCTGTAGTTAAAAAGCCATGTCATTGGTTGCATTATAAATTCCATTTTACAGTCGTCTTTTTTTTTTATAAATTAATTGTAGCTTTCCTCTAGGCTTAATGCTGGTATAAAAGGTTTTGGCTGATGAGCAAATCTTTTCCAAAGACAAGAATTTTCAATTCTATCATTTTTAAATAACACTGGCATAAAAAACCTCACAGGAACAAACTTGTTTAAGTCAGCTACACAAATGAAAGTTGACAAGTGATTAGCTCCTTCTGGGAATGAATTGTTTTCTACATTTTAGGGGAAAAAATGTCATCAGTGACTTTGGAAGTGGCCTGAAGCATGGGCTTTGGAAATCTAATACTACAAATACCAGCTTAAACAGTTACATATTTAAGCATTTTTTCTAACATGGAGTTAGCATGACAAAGCCCAAACTTCAAAAAAACACCATCTCTTGTAAAATGCTCTTGTAAAAATTCAGCAATGTACTAGTAATTGTATTAGTCATCCTGAAGGACCTGCAACAGTGAATACACTAGTTTCTACTTTTAAAACTTTAGCATGGTATGTTGAGCCTCTCGGGCAGTGCACACTTGTGCATGCCCAAAAGAGAAATTGTTGCTTACCCTACAGGGTGGAAGTAATTTAAATGACTTTTGCTGGTTGTCCTCCTCCCTTCTCTTTCTATCAGATGAAAGAATGACTAGGAAATTTTTTTTTTTTTTTTTTTTTTTTGGCTGGCTTCTACTTTAAGAAGAGTTAAAATTGAATCTGTATCATTCTGCTTCTCACTGTCCACGTCAGAGTCACATCAGAGTAAGACCCATTTATACCCGTTCCTCTGATTTCTCACATTCTCGTTTCCAAGGAAAGGACATTTAGGACTGTGTGTTGGGTTGGAGATGCAGTGCAATTTGGACAGGTTCCTCAACTGGACAAATGGATACTACCACACACAGAGGCAGATCTGTCAGGTGTAGTCTGCCCCTAGAAATGGGGGGAGATGGGCTGCTGGTGATCATTATTTGCTTCCTAGCCCACATGGCAGGGATTTTTTTTTTCTTTAAATCTAATCACATCATCTTGGATCATAGTCCGTACAATGTATTAAAAGTTAACAGAGTATTTCAGAGGTGATAGCTTCAAGTCTGGCTACAGATCAAACCCCACAAGTTATTATGCAGTGCATCTTCCCGCCTCTATAATAATCAAAATTATCTCACGAATTCTCATACACTCCTATGAAAATTTTGACAACTTATAGCACAGTCCTGTGGATCAATCTTATGCATTTTTCCTCTGTGAAATAATATATTTATGCTACTTTGGTTTTGGGCTCAAATCTACTGAACTGTAATCTTGTGAGAAACTACTTACTGTAGACATCTTACCACCCCATATTAGAGTGTTTCTGTACATAAGAATCATTCAAAAGAACAAACTCCTTAAGATCTGAGCAAAAAGTCAGAGAAAAGTGGACAAAGGACATTTATTTTTACACCCTAACAATTAAAACATTGGACGTAAGCAGATTTTAAAGGGTCTCAAAACCTCCCTCACATTAGCCGAGGAACCAAGGTTGTAAAGTCTCTGTTCATTCAAATATATGATTTGGATGAGGGGTGGTGAATTCTTGAGACTCTTCAGCAAAACTATGCTTTTGAAGTCAGGCATAATACTACCCTTAATTTTGGTCATGCGAACAAGTTCTGCTTGTTTTTCGCTTTTTTCACTTAGCAAACTGACTCATCTCACAAGGAAGACAGAATCTGCAGCACAATGCACTGTGCCCCTATAGTATTTGCCAGGATGTAGTGGTCATGACATTTAAAACTAAGATGACAACAGGGAGGAACAGGTCACTCCAGCATGAAATGAAGAAACAGAAGTTGAATCAAAAAAAAAAAAAAAGGAAAAAAGAGAGACTATAAGTTCATATGAAAAATAATGAGGATTACAGATAGCCTCCAGCCAGTGGGAAATGTTTCAGGCACCACTGAATAAATTTTATAGCCCTATGGGCCTCTCTGAAGATTTGTGCACTTCCTCTCCATGATGAATACTATCATTCCAAGAAATACTGCTTGTAGAACCTGACTTCTAAGCTAATATTGTGTTAGAAGGCACCCGTGATTAGACAATCTGTGATGTAGAACTTTGGAAAAAAGCTATATTCTTCAATAGTAAAATAAAAATATGGCAAGTTCTGGGAGAACACTAGTGGACCTGTTTTTTTTTTTCAAATATACAGCTTTATGCAATTAGAATTAGGCAGGGATTTCCAAGAAACGTTTTTATGTCTGACTCCTCATCCTTGCTCGTTACAAACAGAGAATTTGCTCACTGTAGAGATGATCCTTTCCATTCAATATCTTCCCTCACACAGCAGCTGGCTTACTGGGTTGAGTAATTATTTTTCCTGTTCTGTGGTACAGATAGCAGACAGATAAAGCCAACAGTGCAGAAGACATAATAATAATCAGATCATTAGACCTGACACTTACTTCATACTCCTCTTTGAATCCATAGCCTTCTGCACACTTCATTTGGGTGATGTGCTGTAGCAAGTCAGCTACACGGATGGCTGGATGAAGCTGTCCGGTTTGGTAGGGCACATCCACAGGATCTCGCTTCTTGTAGGTATGGGATTGGACCAGGCTGCTCGTGTCACTGCCCATCGTATGGGTTTCATCTAGAAAAAGAGTATCTCATAATGTACTGGCTCATTTTCACTTATTAATAGAAATATAAATTACACAGATTTCTAGAGGAATGGCAGAAATCTGACACCATCAGTATTGCTTCTGTCTGTGAAGGCTACACCAGAAGAACAGTAAATCCATGGAGCAGTTTACACAGGGAAATTGCAAGACTGATTGGAATGAGGCAAAGTCCATGGTTCTACAATGGAAGCATTGCAGAGCAGTCCGAACTCTAATATTGTTTTAAATATTACTAGCTGATTATGAGCAGGTTTTAAATTAGGCATTTGGTTCTAAACTGCATAGAAGTTTCACTCTGAAACTTCAACAAGTCCCATGGAATGAAATTGGACTTGTATTCTTCTTAGATTACTGAAGTGCTATTACACTGCAAATTTAGAGCAAATGTTTGGAGTGAGCAAAATAAAAAGATGCACAAAATGGCTTATGGTTTCATCAAGCTAGGACTGCAATGGAAATGTAGATCTGATACAACATTTGGAGACAAACTATGAGAGGACAAATGCAAAGGATCATCTGGAAAATGTCTTGACTGGCTGCTGAACATGCTTTAGGACCACGGTATATCATGAGCCATCACATTAGGCATGGAATGTTATATGTCAACTGACATGCAAGCCAACAAACAGGAGAACCCAGTGGGCTGGTTAAAATTTTTATGAGACACATACTCTCCCAACCCTCCACATCTCTTCCATGGGGCAAATGGGCAACTTACCATTGATTGGCACTTTTAAGAAGATACATATCAGGAGAAAAAAAGAGGAGGAGAAAAAGGAAACAGGGCATAAGCAACAGTACTACATTAATAATTACAGGTAATTTTATGTTTGTAATTTAGGCTTTACAGACTGATTTCCTACATGAGTCAGATTCTGATCTCAGTTTCACAGTATAAATTAAATGTACTGAAACCAAGGTATCTTACTGTGAGTCAATTCACACAGATGCAACTGAGATCAAAACTTATACTCAGAGTAAACAGATGCGAAAGTGCATGCTACCTAAGGAAGCAATATGACTTTCTGCCTGTTTAGATGGAGTTTTAAAAATTTGTTCAGACTTGACAAAAGAAAAAAAAACACACCCAAATTCTGAGTATCATCATAAATATTTTTGCTGTTTCTGCAAATAATTTTACATATCTGAAAGAGTTTTTGCTTTTTAACTGAAATTGCAAGTGTGGTGCTTTGACTCACTCAAACTACTCCTTGCTGGCTGCAGCTAAACATAGCAAGGGGTTTACAAAAATACTATATTTATTAAATATCTATTACTTTGTAAAATATGTTGTATGAAAGGGAAGCATTAAAATAATATTCCCACATTCATAATTTAGCTATATTATAGCAAGAAGTTCCACACATACTCTGGGTGCAAAGGTCCCAGATTCTCATGTACACATCAGAAATACTACCGCATCAAATTAAAGGTGAGATTCTGGTCTTAGTTAAACTACTGAAAATTGATATTGAAGCCACAAACTTCAACGAATCATATTTCAAGGATGATTTTAGGTTCTCTCAATTCACACTGATACTAAGAGACACGAAATCTGGTCCTCAGTAAGCATCCAGTCAGTATGAACTGTGCATTTCAACCTAAATCAAAAATAACAGAGAAAAATTTATGGGTATGAGTATGGGCACTGGACTACTTTTCCTGTCAGTTTGCTAACCTGATCTAATGCAGAAGAAAGAGATTCATCTTTTAGTCATAAAATTTGATAACTTTTGTCTAATGTGTGATAAAACTGTACTGCAAAGCACCTTGGGATGCATGGCATGAAGCGTGGTATACAAGTGTAGGTACAGTATGTTGCTGTTGAAATGGCACCTGAAAACTACAAGGTGGCTAAGACACAAAAGACAAAAAAAGTGTAGGAAGTTGATCATGATTTTTGGGGTGACTTATTTCAATTTTAGAAACAGGTTAGAAAACTTGGTGGTTTTTTTTGCAAACTACAGAATTCCTTGTAACACAGACTGTTAGTAACTAAGATGATGGCAAAGTTATCAGACAGCAGCGTTTTGTGCTATGAAAGCAGCGGTTTAATCCTTATGAATCTCTCTCCTGTGAGCTCCTTTGTTTTAGAGTAATTTTCCTCTCTCAATTTCTTTATCTCTTATAGCTGCATTAATACTATTTTTCTCTCTTTGGGAGTTATCTTTTATAAGTTAGTTTAAATAAAGTGCTTTCAATCCTTGGTATATATGGTACATATATATTTCAGTTTTTTGCTTTGCCTTTAAGCACTGTAGCATGAGTTTTTCAGGCATGAGAGTCCACTGTTTTTCAAAGGGTGAGTTCCTCCAGATGCAGTGTTCGTATGCAACGGGAAGTTTGTCCAGCTTAAATACTCCTACAGCTGCAGTTGTTCTACTCTCCACTTTCACATTCCCATAGAGATGTACGACACATTAAATAATATATTTATTTACTGGTTATACGAGTTCATGGCACGGAAGGTATCTGGAAACCCAGCCCGATATCTTTTCTGGGCTGAAGACTTTTCTTTCTCCAATTTCAGAAATATGCACATCACTGATACCAGACAAACATGGGGGGTTGGACTAGATGATCTCCAGACGTCCCTTCCAACCCTGACCATTCTGTGATTCTGTGAAACATGACCTACACTCATGCTCAGCAACTATAAATTTAGCCACTGTTATGTAAAGTGTTTTTTTAAATCTCAGTCTTTCTCTTAGGTTATTAGGCTAAGCAGACCATTGCCTTTTGCATCATTTAAAGAGTGCACCACTAATTAGCAGTCCTTTTTTTTTTTTTTTTCAATTGGCTAAGAAGTTCCTAATTTGCATGAGTAGTCCAAAGATCTTGCTGTACATAAATTTGGAAATGGTGTGTTGTGGCCTTTCTAGCAGATTTTGAAAGCTCAACTCAACCATTCACCAGACCTGTGCCCTTCCCAGGAGGTCGCACTGAAAAGTTCATTTAGTTCTAACTACAGGCTTGACCCTGCAGTCTAACGCAACTTCTCTGGACATTGGAAGACAGCAAAAGCAGGTACTAGTTGCAATTAATTTGTTAATAGCTATATTACTCTGCTGACTCAAGCATAGCTAATTTGATTTGCCTCAGATAAAACACTATTCGTATGCAGTCAGTCATAAACACGTGTTGGGAGAGAGACTTGGTGTGAATGGAACACCACTCATAAAAGGGTACTAAATTTTTAACATGTAAGGTTACAAAAATATTAATTTTCCACAGTAAAATAACTGGAAGATTTTCTGAGATGAGTAAGCATAGGTTGCTGTAGTAGACCATAAAATACATATCTAGCTAATTCAAGATTTTACAGACTTAGTAAAAGCAAAGATCTTTTTTTTCTCAGTGGGCGTTTGTCTGACATCTGAATTACTTGCTTAGAGATTATTTCTTGTGGGGAAAAAAGCTAACAAATATTTTTGCCATCATTATTATATAGCAAAGGATGAAAAAAAAATAATCAGAGAAACCATTAACTAAAATGTAATAATCCAGATAGGGAATCTCAAAGTTTTTCTCCTGATAATAGTACTTTTCTCCTTGCCCACCCACAAGGTCAGAAAGAACATCTACTGGATGAAGCGTTGAATGAATGCTAAAGCACACAAAAAAAATCTAACATCTCAGGCAGTTAAAAGGCACTGCAAATTTCATTTGCATGCAGATTATTACATTGTTACAGTCACTACCGTTACCTTCTTCCAGATTTACATAATGTATAAAAACGTACAAGTTCCTTCTCCAAGTTATCACGCTGAAATGCGCTGCACTAAATATTCTTTCACAGTCACAAAAGTTCAAGATCACCTTCCTAAACTTCTACTTGGTATATGCTTCACTCTACTTTTACTTAAGCCTGTTTAACTTACAGTTTAAAGGCAGGAATCAGTTAAGGGATCTTATATTTTTAACAGTGATTTGAAGAAAAAGGAAAAGAAAGAAAAATACTTGTAAAAATATCAATCATTGTAAAAAGGGTAGATAGTCTTAACATTGGAGTTTAAATTCTTGCTACAGTGCACTGTTAAATTTTGACTTATTATTTTTTAAAAAATCTCTCTGTTTAGTTTAAAGTTAGTATGTGAAGGAGGTGTAAATGAATACAAGCCACAAAGTGATTAGTTATTTAAGCACTGAAAATGCAATAGTGCCTCATGCTTGTTGTTTTATCACTGTGCAGAAAACTCTCTTTTTGACAATGGAGAATAGCAGGTTTTCCTAAATTCCCAGTGGAAATGCTTTACACTTTAACTGTATTGTTTCTAACCTACAGTTCTACTGTTTTATTTTGTTCCTGTGACACCTGATGCATAATAAAATACATACTATAAGTGTCATGTTATCATTTTGCTGTTCAAAATGCCATCTCTCCTCTGAAACTTCACTTTGACAAGCATGTCAGAAACTGTGTGGTATTGTGAGAAGAAATGATAGCTGGTGGATGGCCCAAACTGTATTTTGTCTGAATTTCTGTATCATGAATAGTCTAATTAGGCAAAAATGTTATTTTTAAGAAGTGACATCTTCAGTTCTGAGATAAAACGAAAAAAAAAATAAGGGAAACTATTTCAATTGCTGCAATAATCAAATTCTTTTGTGTCACTCCAAATACATGCATAAACATTTCCTCGCAAATCCACTTGTTAAAATTATTTCTCTCTTTTCTCCCCTGACTTGCACGATGACAGTGGTAATCAAGCCTGATAACTGTCCTTCGCATTCTCAGTGTAGCCAAGCCTACCACCCCTCCCTTTAGCATAAAACTCCAGCTTTTTGCATACTATTGTCTGTACCCCGAGAACTGTGACTTTCTAAATGACTTCAGCAATAAACTTTGATAAAGGGAAATGTTCTCACCTAAAATTGCAGTTGGCACAAATGGATCTGTCATACATCATAAGCAGGTCAATGCAGGAAAGGTAAAAAGAGAGAGAACAGTAAATGATCGATAAACATTCCTGAGCTTTCTTTCAGAAAGCTACTGTAAGCAACCGGTATGTTGCTTGTATATGTATTAAATTTCTATGGCAAGAATTATAATAATGTAATTATATATGCTTTTATTATGAAAAGCTCTATATTGGGTGGAAACCAAGAAAAAAATTGGTTACCTGGGTAATAAGAATTAGGCACTGTTGTGCTCAATGTGTTAGTTTTCATTGTAAATGAAGATGGTGAAGATACAGCTGCAAAGAGAAACAAAGCTGGTTAGAGACAGCAAAGTGATCCATGGCTATTTTAGCTGAGTTATTGACTTGGTTTAGAGTCCATCCTGTTGTGTTTGTTGCACTGGAATCAGGACCTAGGGAAAACCAGGTTTGTCTAGTGAATAAAATAGCTCATTGAATTTGGTTAGTTCTCTTAAAAAGAAATGTCATCAGAGAAAGCGTTTTGATCAGTGATGACAAATATATGTCTTAAATCACAAGATTAGACTGAATACTGATGCTTGACTAAAGACATCATAACAACAGGTGGTTTTGACAGCAACTTTGATCATTAGTAGGTTTACTTAATACTGTAAATACTGTATGCAAATATTCTACTATAGTTAATTTTTTTTTATTTGTTCAGACAGATGTGTAAGGTGTACACAGATACTATTACACCCTGTTTAACAATGGTTTTCAGGGAGCGATACATAGACCAATGCTTGCATTGACACGTAATCATTTAACCATTTGTAAAACCTATGGGAAAGCCCAATGCAACAAATTAAGTTCAGTTAGTTCCCTGGTATTCAAAGATTATGTGAATTACCGTTGCAAGCACAGATACATTCAACAGGTGGAAGTTACTCAGAACATTTTACAGGATGTTCAGCCAAAGAGTCATTAGAAGATTTTAAGCAAAGCTCATTCTAAATTCAGCCTTAGTTGCTCATCTACATAGCTCAAATTCAGTTGGATCAGTGAATGTAAGCACATTCTGGATACCTATAAACAGACTAACAGGAATTGAAACAGTGGAGCAGGTTGCCCCTAGAGGTGCTGGATGACCCATCCCTGGAAATATTCAAGGTCAGGCTGGACGGGGCTCTGAGCAACCTGATCTAGTTGAAGATGTCCCTGCTTATTGCAGGGGGTTGGACTAGATGACCCTTTAAAAGTCTCTGCCAACACAAACTCTTCAATGATTCTGTGATTCTATGAATTTGTGAAACAAAAGTTGAATTGAGGAAGACAGGTTGAGGATTGAGATTACTTCTGCTGGCTTTCATCCATCTTTTTTTTTGGTTGATCTTCTAGGGCATACAGTTGCCAGCCCTTGTTAAAATGGAGCTATCTGAAAACTGGCTTAAATTATGCTGACAGTTATCACTTAACCTATAAATAAATATATCTGAGATTACTTTCCTTTGATTATGTCTCCTGAATCACTGGATGGAAAGATCAGGGTGGTATTCCTTTTGGGCATGGGTGCATAGATTAGTTGACGTCAGGGCTGCTGCAGCTAATAAAACTGGCTAGATACAGAATGCAGCCAGGATAATAAACTTTCATAGGAAGCAGGAAGGTTCGAAATATCTTGAGTACAAGGCCTTAATACAAAGATTATTCCTAAAGACTGTCAGACTGCTTCTTCTGGTGACCACATTTCTTATGGGAAGTTTAATTAGAGGTTCTAGCCCTCAAGTGGTATAAAATACTTGTTATGCCACTAATTTTAAATTGGTTTGAAGTGGTTTACATAAAGAGGATTTAGTCCCAGGAACTCATTGCAGCTTCTTTGGTTGTTGTGACCACTCAGTAACACCACTGGAAAACTACATCATGACGGTGGAAGATGAAGTCAAACCTCTTGCTCTCTTTACAAAAGCAAGCAATCTCATTAACTGCAATGGTATACTCTCACCAGAAAGGCAAGTCAGATTTTGAAAGATCTATTTCAAAGCAATTTCAAAAGTAACAACTCAAACACAAATTAACATTGCAAATTCTGAGCCTAATGCTGCTGAGAGAAGTCTCACTGTATAAACCTCACAGCGTGTTTGTACAATTGAGCTCATCAAAGATAAGTTCTTAAGCATATTATTAAAGAGTGGGAGTTGGGCCTCACATACTGTTAGTACTCGAAACAAAATTCAATCTTTGACAAATTCTGAAGGTGTTCAAAAACACTGGTATACAAGAAAAACCAAGGTTCCTTAAGAACTACAAAAACCAAGGAAGTTTTACAAACATAGTCATTCTTATTTCATTCTTTTTAACAATTATAAAAAAATACTGTTTGTCCTGGTCTTTGCTTAGTGGTAACCCCCAGACAGGAGTGAGTCCTTGATTGAAATTCTAATACAGGAAATGTTATAGCTCAAATTTTATTTATTTTCAGGATAGGTCTAAGAACACTCAGGATATTAGAGAATCTTTTATGAAATTGCAGAACAGATAATTCCACTGAGTTCCTCCTTTGCACAAACAACAGAAAGAGCATCATCTAGAACTGGAAATAAGACGACAATCAGATCATCATTATTAAGTTATGACATACAAAAATAAATTTCGCCTACAAAAAAAAGAAGTGAGCAGCGGAAGCATTTGAAGGACTTGGGACAGCATGAGGGATATAAAATTTTTAACATAATAGATATTGGAGAAAAGTAAAACTACAGCTGTTTCAGTAATGTCTTTGCTCTTCTGCAGAAGAAAAGGATGGACAGAAAAAAGCTCAATTATCCTTATTATTTTTAAAGAAGTCTATTCTTGATGTCTGACTGTCTTGCTCATTCGAATACACACTGTAATGTGCTGCACAGTGGGAAATTCTGGGTCCCATGGATTTTCCATGACTGAGTAATGAGGAGTATTTTAAAAACCATTTGCACCTTTCTGCCACCTTCCAAAAAAAAAAAAAGAAAAGAAAAGAAAAGAAAAAACTTACATCTCCCATTTAGATTGTGCGTGTCCATGAAAGAGAAAGCTTCGTCACAGTTGGTGCCTTGCTCAGTGTAGCTTTTATCCATTGAATTCACCATCACTGTCATTTCCTGCCGTGTACTACTCAATGTCTCTTTCCGCTTTTTAGCCAATTTTCTTAAGAAATGAATGTTGAGGGGAAAAAAAAAGAAAAAAAAAACACGCAGTGAGCAGACATAGTCTTCATGTTGTTTAGATCAGTATTGTAGTCTGTAACCACACTATTAAGTAACATATTTACAATTATTCCTGCATTTCTCGAAACTTAAATTGATTTCACACTCATGTCTTTCAACAGCATCTGACAATCAAGGGATAGTTGCCAATGCCCTGATTGATGGTGAACAGCACCTTAATCCTTGGGGACCACCACTGAATTAAAGGGGACTACTTGGATAGAAAGGTCATGTGAGCTACTGCATCAGAGGCTACATAGGTTTAAAGACAGACATAAAAATGATAGGAGAGAAGATTTCACTGAAATCGACAACTCAGTAACAATTTTCACTTCACATGCGTACAACTGTCTGGAGCTGTTTCATTGAGACACCATATAATACAGCTAACTGGTTTACATCATAGTGTATAGTATATGTTTGATGTCTTAACACACTTTGCACAAGCAAGTGACATTTTCAATTGGCTTGCATTTCTAAAGACTATTCTCTGTCACTCTTGATTTTAGGAGAATTAGTCACAAGACTTAGTTGCTTCTCAGCAGGAGTGATCTGTCAGAGACAAAAGCTTGATTCTGACACTATAATAGTGATTCATTAAGCTGCAGAACTGCTTTGGATGCATAAATCTTTTTTTTTCCAGATCTGTCTGTTTCTGTCTAAACTAAAATCTCACTCTGTCTTCCCCAGAGTTATGCTTAGTTACCATCACAAAATAACATGTCCAAAACTCTTGGTTCTTCTTTCAAGCTCTGTGAGACATCTGTGATCCTCATGATGATGGATCCCATGCTCATTTGGCTTGTTTGCCTGGCCTGTGACTCTGTCATAGACCAAGCCCTTCTCCAAGTCCTTGCCTACAGCCTTCATTTAATTTTTCTAGATTCCTTCTCTATAGTATCTTCAAGGTATGAGTTTTATACAGAAATAACTCCTCCACATACTTTGATCTTCTCATATCTGCTCATTCAATGACTTTTGCTCTATGGAAAACATAATGAGCCAGCTCATATCCATCCTCCAGAAAGATCTTTTAGATATCTTCAACCAGAACTTACAGGAGCTTATTATCTCATCTATGTTTCCGTCCACTTCTAGAGGTCTACTGCATCAAGCACAACCAACTTGTGCTAACTCTCAAAGCCTTTTTCTTTGTTAACTCTCATTCAGTATGAAAAAAATTATTCCCATCACAAGCAAAAAATTGATACCAGCCTCCACTAGATTTTGAAACAAGCACGTGTTTGTCTACACTCATGTTGCATGGGAGGAGCTTTCTGTAAACCTCCCTATGGATAGCTCACTATTCTGCTTCAAATCACTGCCTGCAGACACACTTTGCAAAGTACCGATATTACTGTTCACGATGCTGATCAGTATCGCCTCAGAATCTCTCCGTGTTCCCCATCTATCTACTTGTTTCTTATTTACACCTAAATAACAAGTCATCTGGGCAGGAGGCACAGTTGTGTTCTGTACTGATACAGTACCTAGCTCAGCAGTATCTTAGTCCATGACTAAAGCTTGAAAGGCATTTGAAACTAAAGTCTGCCTGTTAATAGAACTAGTAAGAGTAAGTGCAGGCAAGGTATTGGGTCATTGCACACAAAAGTATTAAGGGTCACATTTGGCCTTCAATAAGTGCTGGATTGCCGCTCCATTCAGGAGGGCACGTCCCCATGACTGAAAGCAATTGAAATACTCTGCCTTAAAAACCTGCTGCAGTACCTGCAGTAAGGAGCAGTGTGTACCTCTTTGCTCACCCCAGCTCAGAAGTCATCTGTGTTAGTTTAAGCCACCATGAACACACTCGAGATTGCGATTGATGCTGAGGAGGAGAGTGCTTATGGTCAGCCACTTGTGGGACTCTGTACCACATTAGGCCTTTAGATGTGCAACATAACCTCATCCATAAATGCTCATTATTATGGTTTTCAA
>NW_009647242.1:1967820-2020046 GCF_000708025.1 Charadrius vociferus | reverse complement strand
AACATTAACAAGTCACACCCTTCCTGTAGATGAAGTTTAACTCCTGATTTCATCATCTGGAATATCATTGGTGGACAGCAAAAATAACTCATAAACAAAGGTTTTGTTCTAAATTTTGAATTAATTTTAATTTAAAGAGATTAAATGGAGGAACTTAGCAAGTCCTGTTATGATCAACACTAATTTACTTTGTAGACTTGATAACAAAACTGTTTTTTTATTACTTCACAGTGCATAAACACAGAAAGGACCATTAGATAATCTAGTCTAAACTCTTTTACATCAGACACAGTAAAATTTCACTCAAGTACCATAAGTAAAACAAAACTCATATTTGCATCCTTCAGTCTCCCCCCTCCTACATATCTAATTGTAATGAATGAGTAATATACTATTTAAAGTAGAATCTGAGATGTATCTCCTAATGCATGAACAACTTAATGCGAATCCTTTATAAGGACAGGCTTATCAAAGTGATAACATGAAATGGATATATTTTTTCCTCTTTCCACCCTTAGCTCAGATGGCAACACACTAAGTCATGCATGGCTCCTCTTCTGACCCTCTTCAGCCTTAAGCTGAAAGTACATGCAGTTACTTTCACTACCTGCCAACCACTGGGCAATTCCCAGCTTAGCTGCGTTGTGAAACCAGGACCTGAACAGTGACGATGACAGCATCCACAGCGCGGTCACTGAAACTTCACACATAAGGCACATAGCCTACATATTTACTTATTTTATTTCATGGCAGCTGTGCAGATCATAGGAAAGGACTTCAGGACAATTCAGCACCAGAGCATTGCTTCAGAAAGGTATGCAACAGCAGCTTTGCTTCACGAGACTTCCCTCTCTTCAGGCTGGAATCAGCAGCTTCTCTTCAACCAGTTGTCAATCCAATTAGTTAACTCACCAACGCTAGGAAACTGCAGTATGTAGTGGCCTCCTCTTGCCCAACAGTGGACCTGTGAGTATTATCTCTATTCACAAAACCTTTAATCACTGTCAATCTCACAAGCTCGGCACTTTCTCCAAGAACTCTTACATGTGAACAGTGTCCTAGTGAACAGATAACAACTCTTCCTTAACAGTTTTTTAAATAAAAGTTACTAGGAGAATCACCCTGGCGCAATGTGGTAAAATATATGATACCAGCCACTCAGTGGGATTACAAAAAACCCCATGCTCTGTAGGGTGCACATCTCAAGCATTTGCTGTTACAGGGAATGTCCTGTATTTTACAGTAAAAATTGTATCCTTCCCCTTCTTGCTTATTACACCAATATGAAGCTCAAATTTTATAAAAAGTCAGCTAATTTTCTTAGCTCGTTTTCTCATTTCCTTCATTTTTGTTTTTGGTCCCATAATCAAGCTATAGCAGATTGTTTTTATGACAGTAACAACTGTACAGTACTTCTCACTCTGAATCTAATTCTGGAAATAGGTCTTGTGGGAAAAGTTCAAATCCGAAACAACTGTTACAGGAAGAGAGCGATACCAGCCAGACTTTTGTACTGTGAACAAAAACACCCACTGGACTTAGTCAAGTAAACTTTAGCTGAATATAACACTTTTTACATCTGCAGTTCTCAGATATTGCTGAAAGTGTTGCAGTGCCGCAGTCTCTGCAACTCAGCTATTCCTTGGATCTCTCGATCCCTGGGAGGCTCTACAAGATTTAAGATTTAAGAAACTAGCAAAACCATGGTACTTCACATCATCATCATCACTCATGCTTTTAAAGAAAATTTTTTGGGGAAAAAAAGACTTAAATGTTTGATCATCTTCACCCATGGAAAAGACACTTCATAGCTACTCTCTACTGTTTCCTCCTTCTTAAAGAAAGAGAGATCTACAACCAAAGGAAAATATAAAACAGATGGAAGCTCCCATGATGACTATCTAGGATGAAATTCTTTATGTATGGAAAGCAAAAACAATCAGCTTATCACCCAAATAGTGTAAGCATCATTATATGAGGAAAGAAAATATATGATACCAGTCTCAGAAAAGAGAAGCCTGATATTCAGAACAATCTCAAGACGAGCCAGGAAGTGTTGGCATTTTAATGCATAAGAAATTACAAGAAGTGAATTGGTGTAATGGTAAAAATACGGTAAAATGCAGAGCAGACAAACATACAGACTCATTCCTGAAAAATTGTGTGGGATTTTGGGTACTGTTTACTCTGTTCTGTTACAAATATTAATAAAATCAGCTTAGGAAAATAATAAGTTAAAGGCTTCATCACAGTCTGTCCCCATTTTATCTGCCACCATGGTGACGGGAAGACCAAAGGAACAGATCCTACCAGAAGAGTGATAGTCCTTATATAAACAGGAGTCCCCAGTTTAAAAAAGAGGCAGTTGAACAGGGAACACGATAAAAGTACATAAAAAAGAAAAGCATGGAGAAAAGTAAGAAACTAAGAAAGAATGACTTTTTCTCAACAATGTAAGAACCAGAACCAGAGGGTATACAGAAATTTTTTTTTAATATAAAAGTATATACTTTCACACAAACCAGATAATTATAGAACACATCATCACAGGAGTCTAGAGATACCAAAAGTAAATACCAGTAAAAGAAAAACTGATTAAGGGCTTAATGGAGGACAGTGAATGTGTTACCTTATCTTTGCTCTGTTCCTGTATTCATCTAAAGGTTTGTCACTGGCCACTGTCACAGACATGATGTTAAGTCTAGTGGACTTTTAATCCAAAATTTGATGCAATTTTTTATTATATTAACAATTCCTGCACAGATTATGCAAGAAACAGAATGTAAATACCTTATTTGCTTTTCTAACACTTAGAATTACTCACCAATTTGCAATTATTGGCTACTTATGATATACCAGACAGGATTAATTAACTCAGAACTTAATTACTGTGCCCATCTATTTTGACTGTCTATGATACGCTAAAAGAAGACTCCTAATTATTTTAGGGAAAACACTTTAATCCAAAATCATTTCATGAGCACCACTGATTCAGTGACACTCAGTCTGAAGATGTAATTTAATAAAAGCTCTCAACAAGAAGCGTATAAAAAGGTCTGCAAATGCAACTAACTTAAACCCTGTTTATTGTGTTTCATATATTTTCATACTTATGTTGTAATTATTTTTTCTTTAACAATGAAATAGTGCTTCTCAACAACTGTGATTAATTTCTTGTCTTCAGCAATGAGTCCTGTAAGGCAGACACAAAAACATACATCACACATCATTGTGAGAATTACATGTGTACGATGGAGTTCAGGTTTAATCTACCACCTCTGGTTTGCAATAGTACACATTTGGTAACGTTGGGTATTATTCTAATCTGCATTGAAAAATAGAAAATACTACTTTCTAATTCTTAGGATGTCCTTTTAGGGCATACCTTGAATCTCCAATGCCTCGTTTGTATTCTTTGTTACTTTTCATTATTAAAAAGTCCTCATAGAAAACAAGTTTTAGAAACCTGAATATCTAATACAATTCAGCCAAAATGGTAAATTTCTTTAGCTGTTACTAAATAACTATCATTACAATTAATTAATATTTTTATTCTGCTTTATATTTCTTATCAAAACAGCAGCACTCTGCACAGAACCCTTTCTACCTCCCCTGAATGGACTGAGACACAAATATATAGCAATTGAAATCAAGCCAAGAAGCAAAATAGAAATAGTATGGCATTAGCGATAGTAAAGTTCTGCTCATAGCAAACTTCTGTCGTTCAGTTTCATATTTATATGCTTTATATTGACATGCAGTACGCTCAATAATGCAATTTCACAGTGACATTAAACCGTGTACTGCCAATACTCTATCAGATGGGAAATAGTTAGAAGAAATATTTTTAAAGGCACTACATTTTGCAGCAAGAACTAGAGAACACTTAATAAAATGCTTTACAAGTTGTCCCTACTTCAGGGACTAGCATTTCTAGAGAACAACCACAGGGCAAGTCATTGTCAAGAGAATTTAAAAAGAAAAAGGTAGGCAGGATCCCACTGAATTGTGTTGTTCCTGGCTCAGGATCTCTTAGTATGCAAAACTATATTAGATTATAAAATTATTCTTTGTCTTAAGAAGTCCAACATATATTTTGTACTGACATCACAACAAAGTAAAGTTACAACAGTATGGAAAACTGAGGTAGAGATTATGAATACCTGACTACAGCCAAGGGTGCATAAACCCTTTTACCTGAGTTTACAAAGGGGTGGTTTATTATAGTTTCTTCTAGGTGCCTTCTCTTTGTTATAACTATCAACTTCCTGCTTCAGAGCAAATGCCACCATTATTCATTTTATTTTTGTCATGCTCTTGCATTCTCTGATAAAGACAAAAGAATAAACTTTTAAAAAATGCTGTGATGCTGCTCGTATTTTGAAAACTGTGTTCCTGATACCATAGGATTTCATTTTCTCCATTTTCACTCGCTATGGCTTTTATTTTTGCCACAGAGACTTTAGAAGCACTTTCACTAACACTGAAACTAGTATTGGGAGACCAAGAAGACATCCCAATACTAGCAGGACTGGCTAGAAAGGGAGAAGGAGAAAGAAATAAAAATAAAAGGGTGGTGGGGAGGATTCATTTACCTTAGAGTTACACACATTGAGTGCAAAATGGGTACAAACTTTTTAAATGAAGGTGTAGATTAACAAAAATGGTTTTGATTTATACCAGTATAAACAAAAGCAGTTTTGATTTTCTGTGTTTTTTACTTGCCTTTTTACTCATTGCATATCCAAACTTTAATGGTCTTTTCGCACTTTGTTGTTACCAGCAGATTGGTTCATTAGCATCACATGAGATCAAAGCAAAAAGAAAAGTTATTTGGCTACATCCCATTTTCAAAATATCCACGGTAGCTCACAGGTAAAGTATGGCATGACTTAGGGAACAGTGGGTTGGAAAAGAGAGAAAGATGGAGGGGAATGGGAAATGAGACGGAAAAGACGATGGAAAAGTAAGGTACAGCTGCAGTCACAGACACACAGCTCACCTACTCTTGCTGCTAAGTGTTCTTTCTTGAATTCAGGGATTCAGCACATGCTTTGAGATTTGCTTATAGTGACATCATTAAAAACTCTGCTTGTTTCTTAGCTTCTGCTTTGTATGAACTCCTACATCATGTTATCTTGAGTTTCTGCAAGTGAGGGTTAGAGCATCAAACCCCAGAACACCCCAGGTGGAGGAGGCATCACACTGAAAGATTTTCTTTGCTGATTCAGTGGCTGAGGGGGAACAGCGGTGACTGACTGTGCAAAAAAACTGGAGCTATGTGGTGCGTCAGATTGATGTAACAACATCTATTTGAAATGGGCTGACTCTTAGCTCATAGATCAAGTTAATTTTGTGGTTACGGTTTAGTTCTTGTTTGTCCACCTAAAAAGACCTCGATGCATTTTAGTATGATTGACAGGCTCTTAAGGGAAGCCTCTAGGCTATGGCAGTAAAAAGGAATTTGAAAAGCTTTGGCAGAACTGTATGTATGCAAAGCTCCTGGTTGTACTGTTTCTGGCTTAAGTGAGTCACTGGTCTTGGTCTTCAGAAAAATGCATCTGCACACTTTAAAAGAAAAAAAGTCCAACAGCCCCATGCCCCCCCAACAGGAGAATAAAACAGTAATGAGACATGAGCAGCAATAGTTTTCAAAATTTACCATTATCTCATTTTGACCATGACCTTGATTATTGTAAGTAATGAATCAGGCAGCAAAATGTCCCATTCTACTCAAGTGAACTAAGGAAGGAAAAACGAAAAGCCATAAATTCTCTGAATGTGATTCAAAAGTTAACAATTTTGCAATATGAATTTAATATTGTGTTTTGACTCTTACGATCCCCAAATTAATCAAGAAAATAGTGAATACAATGTTTAATCGAACTATAGGTCCTTCTGAATTGTAAGGGCGTGTAAGAAAAATACACAGAATATTATCACCTTGTTTTTTTCCCCACAAATGAATTAAAAGGCAAATGCTTATGAACCTGTTCAATTCTCTGAAGACTTAGCTCACTGATTTACTCAGGTGACTAGGGCAGCCATGTGGAACTACTTGCAGAACGAGGATTAGGGTGCTGCTTACAATATGGGAGAGCCCAAGGTATGAAAAATCCTTTATAAGTACAGGGAGGAACCCAGTAGCCCAGCTGGAAGACTTGAAGGCAAAAAATGATGGAGTGACAACAAAATGCTATGCGCTTGTCCTCTCTTCCCAGGAAGAAAAGAGGACATGTGGGCAGCTGAGAGGTCTGTTCTGGTGAGAAATTTAGCTGGGAGCAGCTAAATAAGGGTAGGGAGAGGAGGGATGAAATGACTGCATTATACCAAAAAATACATAGTCTTTGACATAGGAGCAGACCAGCACCCAGGTCTCTCTTTCAGCTGACGGCCCTGCTCACTAAACCAGTAAGTCACGCTCTCTGATCAAGTCAATCTTGAATTACTCTCTTCAAACCAGTGTATTTTAAAAGGTTTTGGAGAGTTCTTCCTATTAAAAAAACATGTATAACCAACCAGGGGATTAGGACCGTCTGACAGGAAAGGAAATGTACTTTTAAATATTACCTGACTGAGCAAGGAATTGAATCTGGATCTCTCTCCATAGACAATCCTGGCTGAGGAGAGACTGAGCAAGCTGTGCGTGTTCAGCCTGGAGAAGAGAAGGTTTGCAGGGGATCTTGCTGCAGATTTAAACTATCTAATGGGACAGTGTAGAGGAGACAGCGCTAGACTCTACACACACGGTGAAAGGACAAGATAATTAGACACAAGTTGCAACTAAGGAAATTCCTATTAGATCGTAGTAAAATCTTGTCACCGTTGGGGTAGTGAAACAGAGGAACAGGTGCTCAGAGAGGTGGGATCTCCATCTTTGGAGATACTCAAAACCATGCTGGACAGTGTCCTGAGCAACTCAATCTAGTTTAAGTCTGCTTTGAGAAGGATGTTAGAAAAGATGATCTCTAAAAGTCCCTTCTGATCCAAATTATTCTAGGATTCCCATTAAATGTTCTGGACCAGGGCTTTTTTTTCATAAAAGGAAGCCATACAGACTTAAAGATTACAGGTTTGAAGACAATCCTCAACTGTGCTCCTTCTTTGGAATAGTCCTACAGGTGAGGTGCACAGTCAGAACCAATACAGGATAATACTAGCAAAATTACATACATTCATATAATTAAATATGATGATAAATATAGATTCTTTTTAGTTATTTATTTCATTTTTTATAATCTTTTCCTGCCGCATGTACTAAACCACCTTTCTAACTTAAGGAGCGAAGCTTGTGTAAGTATTTTTATCAATAAAGCTTTTTCATTAGAAAGCTAGTTACATTCACATGGAACTGCTTAATGAGAATGTGATATTTTCCATGAAAAAAGGCAAATTATATTTTGATTTTCTAATATGGTATTAATAATATACATGCTCTCATTTTAATGAAGATGAAATGTTCCATTTTCCATTGTGTTTAATTTATATTAATTTCTGCTACATTAATTGTACATAAACGTAAAATGACATGACACTACTTTACATGCTTTCTATTACACTGTTTCAACTTTATTGAAATGAAGTATTTGAAGTTTTTGAAGAGGTCCTTTTCTGAAATGTATGGTCACAGGAAAATTCTACACCTGAGATTTCCTTTTGCCTAAGGATACTTTTTTCCCCACAAAAAGAAATTTCATTTTCTTAGCTAACTCTATTAAGAACAGTAAATGAAAATTTACACAGAACCTGAACTTTCTCTTTTGTTAGCTTATATGCCATTTTACTTATCTATAGTTAACAAGAATACCTAGGTTCTTTTGTATGCAAATGAATATACATACAAAATTTTGTTTTAAGAGATAAAACTTAAAAGAAACAATTTAGATGAATGAAATATGTGTATGTCATATCGGGCTCACAGAGAGACATATTTCCTTCATAGTATGGTGTAGATGGGTATTAAAGAATCTGCACATGGTACAAGAATACCGTATCTATAACGTATTGTTTAAACTATATATTTTGCATTTGACATTGCAAGTCTTCGTCTTTGTCTCAACAGCTTTTCTTTTTCTTCTTTTCCCCCATCATATTATCATATGATCTGAATAAAGAACTAACAGACAACACTGGGGCCTACTCAGGAGGAGGTAGCTGTGTGATGTGTAGTGCCAGACAACATGAACATGAAAGCTTTTCACAGAACTACATTCACGACAGATTTTGAAATTCTCTTCCTGAAACTAATTATCATTTTAGAAAAGGCTGGCTAATGATGAAAGGAAACACCTTCTTATCCCATAGCTGTCAGTTTTAAGTAGAACCTCAAACTCCCAGGGGCGGTGTGCACCATAGGTGCCCAGAATCCCTCTGCTTTCACAAACTGAGACTAAAGGCAGTGTTAAACTGATGCAAATTTGTTCTAGGGTGATTTTCCCCACACCAAATTTTCACCACGTTTTCAGAGGTGTTCTCAGCATGAGGAATTACAGAGCTGTATGGTAGATGTATCTATTATGTGGTAGTTTCATCATCCTCTCTGCCCATTAGCCTCTCTCTTTGAGATTTGCTATGATACTCTAACCTCCTTAAGCATGGCCAGGCAAATGTCTTTCTTTAGAAGTAAATCTGCCACATAAGTGGTTCCTTCCGCAAACAGAAAAACCTTAGCCCCATAGTCCATCACTACCTGAGGCTGACCAGGGTGCAGGACAGGTATTTTTGACAGGAAATAACTTGTTACATTCGCTACGGGGTTAGAGACCTTGTCTTACAATTTTCAGCGAAGGAAGCAGGTTCCCAGATTTCTACAGAGGCTAACAAGTTACTTTTAGGCTTGCATAGACTCAAGTTAATAGAAAGCAATAGTAACTGTGACAGTTTTAAATATAGGAAATATATTTCCTTCATGGTATTTAGGTCTCTGCATAGATACCTCTCCCACTAGACAGAAACTAAGGCATTTGGCTTTATCAGTATAAGGACATAAAATACAGTCAAAATGAATTGTTTAAAGTTCTCCAAAACCTTCCTTAAAGGAATTATCTTTAGTATATTTGCTATTAAAATATATGTAAATATATTGTATGTATTGTATATATTATATACATGCATGTATATATGTAAATATGTAACTAAATATACATAGTGGTGTAATGCAGAAACAAAAGAAAAGGTTTTGATAGGCTTAATCTAATACAACTCATTCAGTGGCTTGCTGCTCCCCAGTAACAATACAAAACAGTCAAAGGCTTTTTGCTGATGAAAAATTCCATTGTGTTAGTACAGATGTTCTAGTAGACTGATAAGCATCCTGACCTAGCTCCTATGTAAGTCCTGCAGTGGAAGGTACTTCTTCAGTTCCTGGGTCTATTGGCTTCTATGCAAGACCGTGTTCCCCGCTCACGCTGACCTTAGTACCACAGTCCTATATTTCCTCACTTGAATAAACAATTTTTGTTTCTTTGTATCCCAATTTTTGTTTCTTTGTATCCCAATGCAGGCAGCAGCGTGTGCAACATACTTGCTAGTGCTGGTACTGAGCACTCACAAACTCGCACATGATTTTTTCTGCACTACCTACACTCCAGCTCCATCATGTACCTTTCACTTTTTCAAGCAATTCCCTCCTTCAAGAGTTTTGTAATATTCAGTACACCTCAGCAGTTCAAAATATCCAACTGCATAGGGTTTTAATCAGGCTTTTAGAGGAGTCTATCTTCCTTCTCTTCCACAAGAAGAAATCTGTCTTGACAAAAGTCACTGACTAAAAACTCAGAATAGGCAATACTCAGTCATGTAAGAAAGAAACTCTTTTTTTCCTAAGGGGCTGCTGAAATTGGGCCATCCCCTTAAGGCAGGTAGAATAACTAGTGGGATGCATGAAGACACACCCGGAGCATAGAGTTCTTCGTAGTGCACTGATTTAATAGCACTCTGTGCTCACTGGGGCAAGGAAGGCACTAAGCAGTGGTTCTTTAGCAGCATGTTGCTCGTAAACCATTCAAGTGTTCTCCCAAACCATGGGTATATCATCTAATTGGCAGTGGAAGTGTGGTGGCATATGGACTGCTGGTAATCCAAAGCTGTGACTACAGGAGGAAGCGGTCCAGCTGAGACCTTGTGAGGCTGATACTATTTGCTCAGTCTAAGATGCAGCTGCACCCTCTATCCAATCTTACCCGACGCAGAGGAATGGGGCTTCTGGGAGAAACTGTCATCTGTCCCCTTTATAAACAGCTAATAAAGTTGTCCAGCCCCTACTTCTCTCTTAGCAGGTATGTGTGTTGGGGTCTTAGGTCCTATATTCAATGGCTCATAACGAAGATGTTAATATGAGGCTTGTATGGCAAGGGAGGTTGATGAATCCACTTTAAGGGCTCTTTATACCACTGTGGAAAGGGCAGCTGGTACAGCCACATCCCATGGTGGCTTTAGGTGAGAACATTTCAAATACATACACTTAGATCCCTTCATTTCTAATTCTGGCAAACTTGAACCTATTAACACCAAAGGCTTTCTTATAATTAAACGATGCAAGAATGGTGTCAAGGAAAGCGTCTCTAAATCTTTCTAATACAGTTTCATTTTAAGAAAATCAGTGTTATAGCCACAATAACTTTAATTTTTGAAAAGAATCTTAATAAATGACAATATAATATGGGATTTTCACTCAGAGATTTGCTACCCACAAGCAGTATGATAATCCAAAGACTGAGGAATCAAAATTTTTGTGTGGAACCACGCCACCTTTAAGTCTACACCTCTGTCACAGAAACACAAAGAGAAAATGAGTGCCTTTTCCTTTTTCTCAAATCTAATTCTAAATTCTGTGAAAATACACTTTTAAAGACAGGAAGTCAACTTTTATCCTTGAAAAAGGAAAAAATCTGGAACTTCTGAACAAAGCTTGCATGGAAAAATTCCTTTTGAGCTAACAGAGTAAAAGCTATAAATAATGCCACTGTCCTTCCCCTGATTAAATCATCCATTACAGTAATACTATATGTATTAACATGAGTTGCTAGGCACTGTGCTGTTCTTCAGAAGGCAATAACCCCAAACAACCAGAATACTACTACATCACTAAAAATATCAGTCAGTTAGAATTTGCAATTTTAACAGTAATGATAGCTGCTGTTCTTACAATACACAGCCCAGTACTTCAAATATATTGGAATATTACAGTTTACAGTGGTGATGTAATACAGTAAGCACACTGAGTTTTATGGAGATACACAGACCTGTCTGAAGTCTGTGTCTGAAGGCAGGCGGCAATAAAGGCAGAAACAGAACTAACAGGCTTTTCTGTTGAAAATAACAAACTATTCCCTTGCACTCCTTTAATTATAACAAACAACGATGAAGTTTCTAAGATATAATGTGGTAGTGCTAAAATTAACTCTCCAACTCATTATTTACAGAGAAAGCATGTAAACTGTGACAGCTGCAAGGAAAACTGCTTTCTTTATTAAAAAAAGAAAAACCAAAACCCAACAGAATTTAATAACGAAGAAAGCTGTACCTCTGTAACAAACCTTAAGAGAGTTCCACAAAAATGATTTGGCACCCCTGAAGAATTGAATGGTTAATAATATCCCTTCTATGAGTTTACTGAATAATATAGCTAGCACAGAATTCTCTGTTGAAGCTCTACATAATTTGGGAGATGGTACTTGAAGGTGTGTGTCTTAATGCCTGTAACAAACTGCAGATTAAGTCAGGAGACAGGACTGGGTAGGAGTCCCATTAACAGAAATTAGAGGGAAAGGTTAGCAGGATATTAACTTTCATGACATCACTACCTCTCAGTAACATTTAGGAATATGTGGATGTTTTATCCTTCCAGAGAAACTGCTGAAATATTTTTCTGCACTTGAAAAAAAAATGCAGTGAGTAGGAACGCTTATAAAACAGCACATTATTTACTGTGGAATGGGTTCTTTAAATGTTTTGGCACAAGTGTTGGTATATTTTCTACTGAATTAGGGTAAGTAATCCATAATATATTCATTATAGCTATTTAACTATGCGAAAGCACCTGAAAATATCTATGGTATTGTGATTATTTTCTAAAGCTAGAAAAACACAAATGCACGTCTACAAATGTATCGTATTGATGAACTAGAAGATGGCAATTTAACATACTGTTTGATTCAAATTATAACAATTTTAAGATCAGATGTCAAACAAGTATTTTGACTAGACTGACACTTCCTAGCCTATCTAGACTTGTTAAAAAGGTGTATCTTTCAAAGGAAACTACGGAACTCCTTACAGCAGACTTCAGTGGAGAGTTAAGCGAACAAGGACTTCAGAATGGCGCATTCCACTTCTGCCCTTGGAGAAAGGAGTGATGCCTCTTTCAAGGAGCTAATGGGCTTCCATTTGCTAACTTTTACTTGTGTGAAACCAAATGTAAAAACGGGATCTCTAGTACATCCATTAAACTTGTTGACAGTAAAATTAGTAATGGAATCCTCTTAATGAAAAGATTCCCTAAGTGCTGCACCATGGGTACTTACAAGAGCTTTATATTGAACCACAAGTCACTGCATGGAATGACACTAATCTCCATTGGGGGGTAATTTTTAACAGTCACTAGGAACCTGTAAGCTTACAAACACTGCATAAAATAAAGTATTGTGCCAGTTTCTTCAACAACAAGGAAATAAGTTACTTGAAAACAGATGAGTGGACAAATAGGATCCTCCTTCAAAACACCGTAACACTATAAATAACTGTAACTAAATGAGAGGGCAATAACATTGTAATACTATTCTGACATAGGTGAATTACAGGTGAGGAGACTGTAATTGACTTTAGATGAGAAGTTAGGGTAACAATAAGCTAGATAAACAAGAGTTTCCCAAAATCCAGACTCAGAAATGTGGGCTGAAGGAGACACGTGGACACCTGGTTCAGACATTTGGATATAAGTTTGGGTAGAATTTTAAATGGCAGTAGAACAGTATTTCCTCTACAGCTGATGATGGCTGATTTCAGAAATTAGGTAAAGTTTCTCAATTACTCCCATTTGCAGGCAAAACTGAAAAAAATGGCTTACTCTGCCAGAAGCAGACAGAAATGTTTGCATAATTTGGAATAACTTTTTTTTACGTACCAAAATAGCATATGGATAGCAATGTATTAATATTGAGGCCTGCATCTGATAAGGACATCTTATTTCCCCTCCGCAGTCCCAGCCTAAGTTTGTCTCTGCCACTTTATTATTTTTTTTTCACTACAGTGATGTACCAAGTTCATGTTCCTACACAATGTTAAGACTCTCATGCTGTTTTTCCACTTTATTAATATCACTCCTTTCACCTGAGGAATCTTAAAATATTTCATGGAGTTTTACTAATTAAAACTTACATCACTCTCTGTGAAATACGTATGGTAAGGGGACAGACAGAAACCACTTTCCTTATCAGTACAATGGATCTTGGAAGGAAGGTAGCAGTAGGTTGACAGCAGTGTTACTCTTTACACAGAAGATGGAGAAGACATTTGCATTCAGCCGACAGATGAAAGGATTTCAGTGGGATGAATGTTATTACCTGAAAGGAGGGTTAGTCCAGAAAACGGAAGCTTTGCATTTTCAAACAATTTTATTCATGAGCAGTACAACTAACAGATTTCAACTTTCTATGGATTAATGCCCTGTATTCCCATCTGCTGTGTTCCCAGCTTTCCTTTGGGTCCCCAGCACCTGCTCCCCAACATTTCCCAGCTACCTCGCCTATCTGTATAATTAACTAAGTAGCACTAGTTGCTAAACAGCAACAAGGCTAAAAATAGGATGAAGTTTTAAGTGCCTCCAAATACCTGTATCTTCCACTTTTAAGATGATCCCATAGATGTGCAGAGTGGCCCTCAGCACTGCACTGGGACTATGATTCAAAACAAACTTGTGGCTCTCAACTTCAACAAACATTTAAAAAGAAGCTTAAAGACAAGCTCTATTCAGGTTTATATCTAAAAGTGCTGAACTTCAAGCAATCACGTAGTGATAAGGCTTACAGTAGTTATGGACCACTCTCAGTGACAGACTGGGAGCTATTTGTGTCTTGCAGTATTTATTATTTTATCCCCTCCATCCAATGCCCGTCTCTTAACTTACCCTGCCCACTTTTTATGACTGGCATTTTGGATTTCAGGGTCAGCAGTGGCAAGGCCTTCACTAATTAGGTGTTTGAACACCTAATGTGTAAGTGTGACACAAAATAGCTTGAGCGAGGTCTTTAGGTATTTTTTTTTTTACTAGAAATTTTAAATTGCGTAACAACAGGCAAAAATATCACAATAGAATATGAGGTAACCTCAGTGCCCTCTGGAGGTCCTCATCTCTCTCCAGTGTCTTGAAATGGAAGCCAGGGATAGCAATATCTTATATTATGTCTATTTACTTAGGAATTAAATTAGATGGATATAATCTGACCCTAATGACTTTAGTTGGACATAACCTGCACAAAATGAATCATGTTTTAAGTTTTCCTGGTCAGCGGCACACTAATGCATCAGCTTTTACCTGCTAAAAGTAATTCGGGGCTAAAAGTGGTTTGGGGCACAGAGACATAGGCAGATATATTAATTATATTTTTATTTTGGCACTTGTCACAACACTTTTCCTTTAACTGCCAAATAAATCGCCACGACAAGCTTAGGTGCACATGCCATACTAGTGATTCCCTGCCACTAAACTGGGTCCAAAGAAACAGGCAGAGTAACTCCTGGTAATTGCATTCAAAGAACTATTTTGAATGCATAACCACATCTGAAATATTTTTATCTGCTTCTTGTAAATAATGCATTTTATTACTTGCAGGTACTGCCAACACCACACAAGTCGAGTCATTAAGAAGCAGGAGGTAAAAATATAAAAAAGCAACGGCTCAGTTTCTTCTTCACTGTGTGCCCTCATCACACTGTCTTTCTACTGGTTTCAGAAAGAAAAAGAAGGGGTGTAATGGTTAATCTATTGTTTATTCAAAACCACCAACAGAAGTTAATAGACAGTTATAAACTAATTGAGTGCGTCTGTAGTGCTATCTCCTCATTCATCTCGCTTATTCAATTTAGCTCTGTTAGTGTTCCATATGGTACGGTGCCCCTGCTGCTAGGAACAGTCATTCATTGCAAAAAAACCTCTGTAACAACAGGAAGCTAATAGTTTAACTGTTCCTCTAAATTTGTTTGACAAAACTGACATTTAGTACGCCACGTCACGTTGTCAGTAATCTGCAATTTACCCTTAGGCAGGCAGTGGATGCTCATTTTATTTACCTCTCGTAGTTAAAAGCGTAATTAATATTCCACTCTGAAACAAAGATTAGAGATTTGACAAACATTGCAATTTAAATTCTCCATTATAGCAAACATTAAAATCAAACATCTTTCACACACCCCATTGCATAAAGGACACATGTAGCTGTAATTTAACTTTTTAGTTTTTAATACCACAAACTAATTTCTGCTGTCAGTTTAATGAGGCGGAAAACACAAATCTTGTTGCTCTCTGTGTGCACAGGCTGGGACAGTTAGACTGCAGAGAGCTTGAATCAGTTTGCTTCACAATGTTTCAGCCAAAGTCCCCAGATTACTGTGACTCTAAAAAATAAAATGGCTAAAAAAAGAAAAGTCTTAAAGACTTTGTTTAACAAAAGGCTTCAATAAACAAATACTGCAGGAACAAAAATGCTGTAACACCACAGCAGTTTTCTGAATTGCTGTAGCATTGCTGAAAAACTCCAATAATCACGGTCTGGGCTGTAACTTAGTGGCAGCGCTACCCGTAGCACAAAGCCCAGCAAACCCCTCCAAAGACTGCGTAAGGAAGGCACATTCCCCTCTCTCAGTGTTCGACCTCCTTCATCCTGCTTTACACCCAGCCGAGGTATAGGCAGTCACTCAAATCATTTAATCACGGGCTTAAAGCAGAAGCAGTTTGCAGCGACTCTGGACCCGTGTGAGCTGTCGGGCTGAAGGCAGGGGCTCGGCTGGCATTGTCTCCGCCACTTTCTCCCTCCCTTTGAGGCCAGGCTGGCATACTCCTCCTCCTCATGCTCCCTCGACCTTCTCTCCATGCCCACAGATTTTACACGTCTAGCAAATGCAAAAAAAACACCCCTATTGCTGTGCTTTCTACTCACAGTAGTTCTGTTCTGTGTGAAAGTCCCCTAGCAGGCTGCTCGGTGGCGTCTGCATTACAGCTGATTTATTGTGCCAGGTTCTGTGACAACAGGGCATATTATCAAACTGGCAAAGTAGGGGGAGCTCTCAGAGAAATAAATAACTGCGGTTTTAACTCATGCTAATTTCAATTGGAATTCTAGCTCCATAAATTCTGTGTGACTGATTAAAATTATTAACATGTAGAACACCTTTAGGCAACCACGCTGGCTCATTAAACATGGAAGCCTAGAATTATCTCCACTGTAACAAATGTATGTGTGAATGTGTATTTCAGAGACATACATCAAGAATTTTTAAATTTTTTTTAGGAGATTTTCTTCACAGAAGCACTGATAATGCCAAAAAAAAAAAAAAAAAGGCATAAACTCAACAAAGAGGCTGCTGTTACTCTCTTCTCAATCCATCCTATGTAGTAACCCACTGACTCCTGACTCCTTCACAAGACTTCATTAGTCATTGCCAACTTCAATCTGCTTCAGTTATTTTGCATTCAGCTCCCAAAGGAAAAGCACTCTCCCCACTGATCACAGGCTAAACTAAAGATAAACTGGCTCATTTTATAACGCATCAGGCTAACATGTCCTGAATCACACTAGCTTCACAAACCAGGAAAGGAATCTCTGAATATATCTAACCCTGTCAAAATACTAAGTAAGAGAGATGCATATTTCTAAAACTAGGTCTCCAAAGCAGGAATTCAAGTTTTAGATGCAGGGACCTTAGTGTAAGCACATTATTTCTCTCCTAAATGTCAGAGGATCTTTTCTCTTTCATAATGAACGCCTGCATATAAAAAAATCTTAATAGTAGTATTATACTTTAAGAGTGTTGTTGATGTACAGTCTGAGAGTCTGTGAACAAATGATTTGAATGTCCCTGTTAAGAGAAAATATTTGAAAAGGTTATAACAATTGAATGAGAATTATTTAGATTTTTATTTTATTCAAAATGAGATGCGGGTTATGAAAATGTATAAATCAAGAGATAAGCAGCAGAGCCACAAAGGTCAGAATCACAGCTGTTGATAAAAGGAACCTCATTAATCATAATGTAAGAATTGCCATATTGGATTAGACCTGAGCCCAACTGTTCTTATATCCTGTTCCTGTGAAGTTCTGGATGTTTTATGGAAAGTGTAAGAGATACTATAAAATGCAGATGTGAAAAAAACTGTTTCCAATCCCCTAATGGCAAGAGATTGCACTACATTTTGAAATATCATATTTTACATGCCTTCCAAAATGCTTTTTAGCAGTATTTACACCTGAATATTAACAATTTTACCTCTGCATATTCTTTAAATCCACAGAGATGTACAGTTCACCTTTGAATCTTACTATAACCTCAGCCTAAGCAGCACCTGGTGACAATCAATTTCATAGCCTAATTATGCATTATATTAAAGTTTTCCCTTCTATTTTAAATGCAAGTTAAAAATCCTGTTCCCTGTGTACTTTTATTAGCTGACTTATGGAAAATAAAAATTCCTCGTATGATCTACAATTTATTAACTTGTTTACTTTTACTGGGCCTATTTTTATCTTTATCCTCAAATGATCAATACCCAATCTTTAAGTCCCCACTCATGTACCCTTTTCTGTGCCTGACTGAAGTTCCTCTCCCTCTTCAATGCTCTTTTTTGGATGAAGACTGACCAAATTAAGAGCAGTTTAGAGCTGTACAACTCTAATGCACATCTGCCCCTTCTAGGTTGAATTCTTTCACTACTTTATTCCAGCTTGAATTCTTCCATTTTGTTATGAGATTGATTGCAGTGCAGACTCTTGAGAAGCTGGCTGAAAGCCTTTCTGAACTGGTCTAACAGCTAGGGCTGGATTTTGTAAGAGCAAATTAAGAGAGAAACTTACCCGACAGGAGAACATATTTCTTACCAAATTCTAAGTAGAAATGCTTGACTTGACACTGTTAACTTTTCCTCTTCCAGGTAAATGGAAAGCCAAGACAGCCTTCAAGAAAAATCAAAGGGGCACAAGCACACATTGGTACCCCTCACATGTAATTAGTGTGCTCCACCGGCTTAGCGTTACCACAGCACGAAGAGGGAGGGACTTCTTCCCTTGGGAGGTCTACAATGACATAAAATCCATTCCATCCTCGGGGTACCAAATTTTCCGTAGACAGAGGAAAATGGAAAAGCCAGACCATCATTTGAAAAGCTAATAAACATACAGGGAATGCTCACAGTTTTCTTACTTGTGTCAAAAGTGAAGTCCCTAAGTGTCAGTGGCTTGTAAAAATCTGTTTTATATTTGTGGTGGACATGAAGATCACAAGGCTTTCTGTAAACTAGTCAGAGCTGCTTTTTTCTGTTTGCCTTCTGAATCTGCCCCAGGGTGAGTCTAGCAGACTTCAAATATGAAGACTACCAAAGTTCTCATTAGGCTCTTTGGGAATTCTGTTGTGACATTTGCTCTGCGTATCACAAAAAAAACCCCACCTGTAATTATTTTGCCTGGGCTTTGCATGGCCCTCCCTCTCCATAAACTTCCTCCCTCTGATCATGCTAGAGAAGACCAACACAGGTTGTTTTACTCAGTCAGGACTTTTACATAGCTTCATGAGAAGAGGAGGAGAAAAAACAGATTGGATGCACTTACCAGTTGTTTTTTCCCCTTGCCCTACTTTTAAGAGAGAAATTAAATATACAACAATTGCTGTGGCAACGGAATAGCAATAATGAAATCCTTGGCATTTTCATGCTCTTTAAAGTGACACGCTGTAATCGAGAGACCTTTAACTTATGTGAGAACGGTCCTCAGAAGAGACAAAGACAACTGTGAATAAAACATCCAGTTTGAAGGTTCCACTTTAAATGCTTCTATCTTTGAATGATGTTGAAGGTTTGTTTCGACATTGGCACTCTAAATGCTGAGACGAAACATATGAAGAACAGTCTGGTGGATTCTAATTAACACAAAGTTCTTTTTTTTTGCCTAATTTAAACAGCAACAACAAAAGCACATCTTATTTCCTGAGGCATTCAAACAGTTCTTGACTCTACCTGTGCCACTCTTTTGAGGTACAATCAACAGAAAACACAGGAGTTCAAGAAATTACAGAATTCTTACTGACAGTGCCTTTTTAGCTTAGTCTGTGGGAATCTACCATCAAAACATGCAGCATTCAGCTTGCTTTCTACTGTGAGCCATTGCAAATATATAGCTAAAACCGGCAAAACTACCTTAGATTTCTAATCTTTTGCTATAAAGTTTCTTCTCAAAGAAATGCAATTTTCTCAACAAGGAAAATGTCACCTAATATAAACTCCACTTAGGAAACTGAGGTTCATTATACACCTAAAATGAGACTGTCTCATATTATACACAGTATGCCAACATTATGTCCACAGATGACTAGGTAGGCAATTAAATATGAAAGCTAACCAAATAAACAGAGGAATTCATTTTTTGGCAGTCTAGAACACAGCTAAAAATGTTTTTTTTGTGATGTGCCAAATTATTTTCATATGTATGTATAACATAAATCAGTGCACATGCATCTTTCTGCATTATCAAGCTAACGGTACAGGGCAATATAATATAACAAGACTTTCTGTATTTCTGTTATATATCCTCTTAACCAACATTTCCCAACTATAAAGTCACATTATATGCAAATAGACAGTTAACTGACTTTACCATTATGTATTTAATTTGATGATGCTCAGGGCTTTTTTTTAAAAATCTTTCACAGTGAACAAATTCATTCCATAAACTTAACTGTGCTCTAGGATATTACTGTATTGTAAATTGTTTATTCCTTCACACAGGTCTATTAAAAAATTGTGAATCTGTTCTGCCATTGACATTTGGGGATAACGAGTGAAAATATTGCGTTCGCAACTAACTACGTGAGTGGGAGCTATGTGTGTAAATGCTCGACACATCTCGGGAGCCTGTATCTCAAATCCTTTATGAGAAAATCTGCTTCAATAATAGCTATAGCTTATTGAACTTTCCTTACAATACTGAATTATTCATTCAGCCCACTTATCAATTCTTTTAGAATTTTTAGAAATTGAACAAAACTCTCCAAACACTCTCTCATATTCCTTTTAGAACAGATGATTTCCAATCTAAAGCTTTGGTGCGAAATGCACAGAAAGCTCTGAAGGGAGCTTTTATATTCCAGCAAGGCTAGTTTAGACATTTATCATTGCAACAGATAAGTCACAAGCACTTATTTATTGTTCAGACATTTTGGAAGCCCTATGATTTAATTGGTTGTATCTCAAAAGAATTAGAGCTAGGGTATTATTTTAACACTTCCAGAGCTGATTTGTGTCAGTACAGATGTAAACAAAAACCTCCTCTTGATTTGTTGGGAATGTGCAGTTGTACTGTAGATCCATTCACTGATTTATCCCGAGAAGGGTGTGGATCGAAGCTGTGCTGACTGCATTAGACATAGACTTGCTGTAGAGCGTGACACAGATAAAGTTTTTCATCAGAGGCCTCTTCTAGTGCAAGCACATTTTTCTTTTATCTCTAGGTGTTCCTAAAATTCTTGGGATTTTGTAGTTTTCCAAGGTGCCTGGCAGCTAGCTGAAAGCTGGAAAACTTGCAAAAAAGCTCTTGCCAGTAAAGTTCTATTCATGTATGCACTGTTTAGGTTGTGTATAGACTGTGTGAATGTTTGTATGTCTGTGATGGATGAATCATTAGGTAGATAAAGCCAATTGAACGGTATAGAACTGTTGTGTTGAAAAATTTAATTTTGCCTGTTTCATATAGTACCAAAATTTATTTACTTGACGAATTACGATGACTGTGATGGTTTGGTATATAAGGCTCTTACCACATTTCAGTCTTTAATGGATGCTGTATCTCAGTTCTCTGAATGCTACAACACTCTCAGCATTTGAGAACACTCTTTGTACTTTGCTCTTTTGGCTAGAATGCTTATCTTATTGACAAGCAAATTCAATAAACTGTAATCATTTAACTGGGCAATATTTGGGTCAATGACAGCAGGGAAACCACTCCATAAAAGCAGCAGTAAAGTTACAAGCAGCACAGGTACAAGCAACCTCAGAAATTAGGTATCTCTTGAAGTTTTCATATAACGTTCAGGAATACGGTGGCTATCTCCATTACTGTAACTGAGCATTACAGATCACAAAGAACTGAGGGTATTCCAGGGAATAAAAGTAACTTAGGATGAAACAATGTTGAAAAGAATAAATCAGCATACATGGAATAATAGGTTGAAGATGATGTATAGATATGGAACTTCCAATCCAATCACTGCTCTGAATTGGGTGCAAATACAGCTTTAGACAAGTTTTAAGTGAACTACAGAAGACTGACCTTTCTTACCACGACACCTTTACTGATGCAGATAGTAGGCTGAGAACCATCTTGTTTCATCTTTAAATCTTCCTCTGCCTTCTTTCTCCCCTCCTCCTCTCCAGCCCCCACCCCCAGAAAACTGTTACCGACATGAAGGTATGCTCGTCCCTTTTTTCCATCATTTTGTAGTCTGTAAGCAGCCATTGTGCTTTCAAAACTAATCTTCTTTCTATTTATATATCAATAAAAAAAGCCTAGACTGCAGCATTTCACTAAACAACTTCAGGGATTTGAAAAAGAAAACAAGCCTATTTCACTTCAAAATGTCAAGATTCAATTCACCCTTCCATGCTATTCAGAACACACAAAGAAGGGATAAAATATATCCCAAAGTGTAGTGAGTGACTACCAATCAAAAAATGGCTATTGATAAACCGCTGGGAAGAACAGAAAGGAGTGGGTACTAGTGACAACAATTATACATATACACACCCCGAGAGGGGGAGAAAAAATGTGATAATTAAGACTGTAATCTGTGTATCTAGAATAAATATTAACTGACACTAAAACAACAGAAATGAGTTCACTATTGTCTCTGTTAGGCATCCACAACACAGTGATAGCATTTGTCTGTGTTCTGTTCCTACAAAAAATAGCAATGGCAGTTTAAATAAGTAGAGAGACTATTTGAAGATTTTTGAAGGTGTCCGTCCCCCCCCCTTTTCTTCTATCTTGGAAGAGTGTCTCTATTCTAAACAGATGATTGCAAAATAATCTGAGGAGGATACTTTCAACTTCAATACCAGCCACTAGAATTCCTCTGTGTCTTTTTCCTCTGATTTTCATGACATTATGTTTACTAAGAACAAATTCATAGACATAAGCCAAGAAAGAAGAAATCCCTCCCAGATATATAATGAGGGCTGGGCTTGAAAGTGCAAATTTTAATAGTCTGCAAAGAACTAAACATGGAAGGACTGCATATAATGAGGGCTGGGCTTGAAAGTGCGCAAGGAACTAAACATGGAAGGACTGTCTTTCAGCCATTAAAGGTATGTTCTATGTAATTTAGAATATTTGATTAGCTGCTTATTTATCACATCAACAATGCTAGCAGAAACCTCCACCGCTTTAATGCAAAGACATTTTGATTGCACAACATATTTTCAGTACATACAGTGTACCACTCAGGGATCTATTCTATTCTTGCTTGCATTGTGTTGTAATGACTTCAGCAGTTCAAAGGAGTAATCTAAATACTGCAAAGCACACAGAGATGCACGATTATTTTTTGCTGTCAAAATATCTACCTTTTACCTAGCTTTAGATTAGCACAAGACTGTATGTACAGCCAGGAGAAACAGAAGAGACTATCTGAAGGAAGACAACATGTCAGCTAAATTAACAAAGATGGAATCAGTGCAATTTGCTTCAATGAACCAGTTATGCCTTATTTTTCTCACCACTGTGAAATCTTCTTGTCTGAGTAAAGACCCAGGGCTGCATGAACAATGATTACAGCCCCTGAGAATCCAGGAATCAAAGGACAACACTGCCAAACAGCATACCATGCCACCTTTTGGTCTCCTAGTTAGCAATTAGTATGCATACTATGCATTGCTAAAAGGCATTGATTAGAAGACTGTGTACTGTCTACTATTAAACTCCACCATCCCCTCTCCACTGCTTTTGTCCTCAAGGTCCCCAGTTCACCCTCATTTCCTGGTCCTCCAATATATTTATAATGCTTGCTAACTCATCAGTAAACTTCATTAGCACACTTCTATTTTTTTGTGACACGATGAGTAATGGCAAATCAGGAAACATTAGTCTTTAGAGCGACACTTAAGAAGCTCCAATGTCAACGAGTTTTGCTCCTGTCAAAAGTTTTGCCACCAGTAAAACCAACCACTGCCATCTCTCCTTTGATTACTTTCTCATGTGCCATACGATTTCCGTAATAATTGCCATCTTGCTTAGTTTAACAAATACACATCCAAACAGCACTGCACCTGTTGTCCTACTGAATTCCAGACAGACAGACTGACTACATTCCTGTTGTGTAGAAGATTGCTTGTATTATTACACAAAAAATATCCTATTAATTTGGCATGACCTACCTTGGTAAATCTATTTTCATATGATCCTATTTACATTTAATCTCATTTCCAAATTATTTTCTTCAAAAAATATTCTAAAGCCTTGAATAAAGATTATAGGAGACAATAGTAGCACATGTAGGTTTTTTTCTTGAAGATGGCCACTACATTCAATATTCTTCAGTCATATAGAACCACTCTCACTCAATAGTTACATTAAAGATTTTTGCTAGTGGACCTGTCATTTCATCTGACAGTTCTTTCAGAATTCGAGTAGGTGCATCATTTGCTTCCTCCAGCTTGGCTGCATCCTGAGTTTTGAGTTTTGCTTCCACCTTACAGGCGCAATTTCCATTTCTATACCTTTATTCATGTCAGTCATTCTTCCTGACAGGCATTTATCCCCATGTTAACCACAATCATAAGAAATAAACATAGTCTTAGTTCAAGAAACCCCTTTCAGCATGGAGACCAGGAAGAAACAGCATAAGAAGGGTAAATCATGATCAGAAAACAACTATTATGTCAAATGGCTCAAATGATTATATTCACACCTTTGATGATTTGCTTGATGAGTTACGGAATAACTGAACCTTACAGTAGTAACCTTAACTCAAAGCTAAAGGAAATTATTTCTGAAGAATACTAATTGTGTTGATTTTGTGGTTTCAGTCATCCCTCAATCTGACTATTGGTAAGAAGCAAAGAAAATATACTCCCACTGGTGGTCTGATGCGAAGTATCACATTCTCCTGTTTCAGAGAGGCACAGAAAGCCTGACTTGTCCCAGGAAATGCAGAAAGATTTTGGCAGAGCCAGAAATTTTAACACAGCCTTTGGACCCAATTTGAAAATCCTTCCTTCCTGTTCTAAGTCCCATAATTTGGTACAAAATTACACACTTACTCCTAATATCAAGAATTTCTGGTAAAAGCTGAGACCACATTAAATGCCAGAGAAGGTAAAATACCTGGGTGTATTATTTATAGCAATATTATTGTAAGCCATGAATATGATGCAGCCTTAAATAAGAAAATCCAATTCTAGGCTGCAACAGGACAGACATTTCCAGAGATAGAGGAGTATTAATGCCAGGGTACGAGGCACTGGCAAGACCTCCTGTGGACTCCTCCAGATTGTCCAAAAAAATTAACTCAAATTGGATCAGACACAAAGAAGGGCTTCTCGGTTATCTAGAATGGAGACCTTATTTAACAGAGAAGAATTTTCAAAAGGCACAAATAAGGATGTGAGTTCCACATAGGACACGTACAGATATGCAGATGGACACTATAGCTAGGAAGAACTATATGACTGCCTTTGACAATTAATAGCTTGGAGATAAAAAGAACCACATAAATTAGAGGCCAATGCTGGCACAAGAACAATTATCTATAAACTATATGTACTGGAAGCAGTCATATATGGACCAAAGTAGTCAAAAAAGAGGAAGCTTTAAAGTATAAATTTATGAAAGTAATTTTATGACATTATTACTGAGAAAGTGATTAGATTTGATGAGCCTTCCAGTCTGAGGATCCCGCATTCTTAGAAATTCATGTGCTGTGATAATCAAAATAGCAGTGCCAAAATTTTCCTGCATAACATCGCACACGTGTTTTTGTATTGATTTATGTAACTTGGCAAAGTAAGACATCCATATCAAGATGGAAGGTTGCGATTTTCTGTATGCAAAATTTTTGTGGCTGGATAAATTGTATGTTTATCTGTTGGAATTGGAATGGGGACCAGTATTTGGGTATTAAGCAACCATGCAAATCTGGTGTATTTTACACTCTTACAAGTTATTTTGTGGACAGATCAGTCAGAAAAATCCCACCCAAGATGGACCACACCTTGCTACCATGTAACTAATAAAAAGACAGTCAATAAAAGTACAAAGAAAGTAGAATATAGATAACACGCCAAACCTTTAGGTTGTGACTTAGATTTCACTCATTGTCAACAAATTTTAGACCTGAATTAAATTAAAATTAGAAAATACGTGAAGAGTGTTTGGTTTAAATGGAGCTGCCATCTTGATTAAGAGGAGTATCTTCATGAAGCAAGGGCAGATGGTACCTACAGTTCTACCCTGTTACTTGCCTTGTCTGATTTATTCCAAACAGAAGACTTGTACTAAGAACTTAGTGAGTACAGCCCTCTGTGACAGATTTCAGCAGAAATACGGCTGATTTGTAGACAGACATGCAGTCCTAAAAACGGTACCAGACATAAACAAGGTACTAGTTGAACAGTGCTGACCACGCGTAAGGTTTGAATTCAGTTCAGTTTGCTGCATAGGGAGGTACTTCATTGTGGTAAAACACTGGGCACGTTATGTACCCCTGCATCTCATAAATGCCTGAAAGTCTCTATTCTTAGAATAGATCATATTGTATCATATTAGAATATGATCTAGTATAGTATTAATTTTTCAAAAAAATCTTTCCCCCTCATTGAGTGCATAAGGCTGAGAATTGCAGATTTACAATCATCCCTGAATTTCAGTGAGAGCTATACACCCTCAGCTCTCTTGCAATGCTGCTGCCTGAGCCAGTGAGAGAAGGTGATTTAGTAATACTGTAAAACGGAAACCCAAAACTGAATCCAGCTGTAAAGGAACAGAGTGAAGCTCAAAAATGTACCTACTAAAGCTGAATCTTTGGTGTTTGGTTCTACTTTCAGAGTGCTGTGCCTGTATTGAAGGGCTAAAGTGGATTTGGAATGTATATAAAGATTTGATTTAGGCCTTTCATGAGTAAGCTGGCTATTTTTATTCCGGGAATCAAGGAGAAAGTTCTCTTAGTCCTCAGGAGTAGACTGGGAGGATATTAGAAACAGAACAGACTTGTATTTCCATTGCCTTTGCAGTGGACAAAGACAATCACAGCTAAGGATGCTCGTAAAGGCTTTACCTCTAAGATATCTCACTTAGAACAGTTGGATCAATACATTCTGGCTGTATCTTTCTATTTTAGCAGTGGAAAACAAACATTAAAATTGACTTAACCTGGTAGTTAATTCCAGTTAATGGCTGATTTGAATTGCCAAAGTATCCCAAAGCAGTTGGAGTGTACTCGCGACTCTGGCCTTTGCAGTTTTATTTTGCCTTTAATAGCAACATTCTAAGGAGGCTCTCCTATATTTAAAGTATACTAACTTTTAACCTCAAGTCTTTCTTAAAGTATTTTGGGGGAAATTTATGATGTTGAATTGGATTTTGAGTTTCAAAAAATAATAATAAAAAAAAAAAAGTAAAAGGAAATTTCTCCTACGAAGCCGTCTTTCTCCAGTAAGGTCACACAGTCCATATTTTAAATAGTTAGTATGTATACAAGGCATCTTTATTCTTCCAATTTATTACTTTAATTTTTTCACCCCTTTACACCAACTGCAGTAGCAAGTAGCTATTTTTTCCAGGTTCTGCAATTTGTCATTGAACAAGATATCAAGTGCTGGATTATGAAGTCTGAGGGCTCAGATATAAAATGGAAAATCGTTTCTTATATGTATAATTAAAGAGGTGGTCAAAAATATTGCTTAATAGATGGTTTACTTAAAATGTTACTTAAGTTATATATTTTATTTTAAATAGTGCAATTTCTAAAGGTCAGTGCACATTAGTCTTTAGTAAGTTTATAGTAACTGGGGGCAAACTGCAGAAGCAGGTCAAGATGCAGGAAATCTGCAGCACAGTCTGGATGATGAACCCTGAAAACATCTTGTGAGATGTCTGCTTACATAATGTATTGCCATGCAAGGGTCATTTGCAAATTAAAAGCATGAAAATGCTGATGCTACTCAAAACTGTATTAGCAGAATCACAAGACAGCATGTGGCCCGATTAATCTTATGAACTCGGCATTAACGTATTACTAGATCACAATGTAGATTACACATTTATGAGCATATCAGCATCCAATGCAGAGTAAAATATGCCCTGGAGCACCTTTGAATGTCATTTTCTTCTACAAATGAAAACAAAGGTTTCAGAGCAATGGCCAGTAGCACCTTCAGGCTCTACAAGAAATAATGTGATCATATTCTTATCAGTTGCCACAAATGGCTGCTTCAAAATTCTATCTCCAGTTTCAGATGAAGTCTATCACTACAAAGTTTTAAGAAGGGAATGTATATACAAGGATTTATTTTCTAAGCAATCTCCTCTCAAGACATATGGAATTCAACACTTATCATGCACATGTGTTGATATTTCAACATGCAGCAAGTCAGGAGGCAAGAGTGAAACTCCTTGAATTTATTTCTCTGTGCTGGTGGCACGTAGTTAAACATTGAAGGAAAGCATGCCAATATATACATGCAAAATGGTCATTATGCACTAAAATAAACAAACCATAAAAACATCTTGCCTGCCATGGTTGAAATGTGTGATTTCTAATGTTGCCTATGGGATTGGTACTGCCTAATATGACTTTCCCACTTTACTGCAGGTGTAACTGAAATATTCAGAAGATGGGTAACAGTATCAAATCAACGGGTGATCAGGGACAAATTTATGAGTCTGGGATCACGCTTGATATAATCTTGATACAATGTTCTCAATACATCTCAATACATAGATACTTTCTTGCTCCATTAATTGTGATAAAACGATTTTCACTATTTTCTGATTCAAAAAGACAGCCTCTGTGCACAATGTAACTGCTGTGGGAGCGGGTCGCTGAGACAGCTTGGCTTTCAGCATAGACCCACTTGACCAGTTTCCAGGCCCATGGCTACAAAAGGCCCCAGGATCTACCCAACAATATTCAGTAGGTCTGACAGTGAACATGCCGAACACACTGTTTGCTTTGCATACACATACTCACTGTGATGCAGTGGACTTACTGCGCTGGGAACAATCATGCTCAGCGTTTCCACAAACATTAAGCCAGCCCAACTAGCCATGAGATAAACTCCTCACTGTCAGAGGGTGTGACACAATGTAGAGCTGGAAAGTTTTGTCTTGTCTTTACTCTAGTTTAACACTAGATGCCCATACAGTATCTATCAGGCACTTCCATCTACAGCTGATACCAACTACAGATAAAACAGGAGACTTGGAAACAGTTTTTGGGTCCCTGCGCCTCGTGCATACCTAGAAACTATACTGAATTGCTGCAGTCTAATTCCTTTCATCCTTCGTGACCTGGTTTTCATGTAAAGGAAACATGGAATGATCTGGGTCCAGGGCCCCAAAGTGCATGCTCCATCAAATCAGCTTACATATTCCAGTATGGTTTATTCTGGAGGAGAACACTGACTCAGGACATAGCCAGCACAGAAGTGTGGGGATGCCAAGATGTTATTTCCAGCACACTGTCACAAGAGCTTCCTTGAACACATATAGAGGGCTTGCTGCATAATTGCAACACAAATGATAGATTTTTCACATTTCATTTACTGAAAAAAACTTCATGTAACTCAGCTGTAAACTGATGATACAGCTCATCATCTAATAAACTAAGCAGAAAAAAGGTTCAAGGTACTGTTTATGAGGGACAAGCTTCAAAAAATTCAGGTATCTGAAAAGCAATTCAAATATTTGGAAGGTCATTCAGAATGACAAAAAGTTGGTGAGGTGATTTTCTGCTTACAAAATACATAACACAGCTGCTCCTACTCTTTGTCTTCATGATTTACTGTGCCAGATTCTAAGTGCCTGTGATTGCTCTATCAAAGGCCTTTCTGAGTATACAGGACATTTTGCTAGAACAGACCCAGTCACTTCACTACTGGGGCGGAGGGGATGGGTGTCATTAGACCAGATGCCCTCACAAGGTCCCTTCCAACATAAATTATTCTGTAAGTCTGTGTCTGCTTACCTACTGATATTTCTGATGCCTGGAATAGCCCAAACTCATCAAAGAAATGCCCTCAAGTAAATGAAGAAATACAGAAAGGCTTATCGGGAGTTTCACTGCTCCTCTCTAAAGGTCTGGATATATGGTAGGAATTTGTACATAGCTGGTACCTTGGTCCTGGGGGAGAAAAATCACTCAAAAAAAATCCACTTGCCTTTCTATTAGCTACGAATATCCTGCTAAGAAACTCTCTCTTGTTCTGACTATACTGAAGCCAAATATTTTTAATGTAGTCAAAACCAAGTAAGAATTCTATTAAGGAATTATTTTTTTTCCTTCAGAAGTGGGATCTTTGTCTACCAGGGTTGATAATGCATTTAAAAACATGCAATGCAAAGACACAGATTGGGCAGAAAGAAATAAATTCACTCTTCCTTTTAGCACCTACGTCAAAATAAAAAGTGGACTTGAAAAGAACTAACAGCATGACTAGCCTGGAATCCTTTGTTGCTCATATATTATAAAGGAGATAAAGCAACTTGACTATGGTCACATTCTGCACTGCATCACTGTAAGTACACATCATTAACACAGTAGAGTGTAGGAAGAGTCCTGCTTCCACAATATAAACATTTTAAATAAAGCACCCAAAGGTTCTGCCATGGACTGGAGTTCCACATTGACTCTCATGATATGGAAGAGGTGGGTAGGTGTCAGCTACAGCAGTCCTTGCTTATGCTATTTTCAGACTGAGTAGGCAAGAAATAATTCCTCTACTACAATCACAGCAAATAAACAAAGCCTAATAAATAACCATAGCCACTTTAGACAAGTCAAGGAGTTCCTGCTCATAAAGCAGTTTGTGTATACTTTTTCCATCATATTATGCCCTTGTGGTTCACAATAGAACAGATGGAAAACATCCTACTCTTTGCTTTGTTACCTGTTAATAGGACAGGTGTTGACTGTTCATAAGTTTATGAAACATCGTAAATTGATTTATTTTGGAGTTCTCTTCTTTTTGTTATACATCTGCTGACATTCAACACCACAATAAAATTCTGTACTAAAAATTCAGTTTCCACTTGGCTGACAAGAAAATACAAACATATTTGATGTGAAAATACCATTTACGCAACTGGTCTTCAAACAATTAACTGTTTTCCGAGCAACAGAAAAAATAATCTCTGTGAAAAAACACTGCAGCCTTACCATATCACCAGGTATTGTGAATGTCTACAAAGTAAAGTGAGGAGTTTAGCAAACAAAAAGGATAAGGAATGAGGACTAAGTATAGCTGGAAGATGAGATACAGCCACCTGACTTTAGAAATAGCCTTTTAACTGCCAACTGTATAATGAGAGTAAATATCAGGTGAACGTGAATTCACTGACAGTTATTGAGAGAAAAATAGTTGGTGTCAAAACAAACCACTACTACAAAATTGCCATGGTAGGCTGCATTTCTTAATAACTTGTTCTAGCTGGATTCAGCTTTTCTGCAATTTAACATGTCTCTTCAGAAAGATGGTCTGTTTCTTTGCTAGAAGTAACCTACTGAAGAGCTGGCTGAATGCAAGGTTTGCTTGCAGTTCTGATTTGTTTATCTTAGATTTGTTTGGCATAATTGCATATGTGAGAGTAATCATTAGATGCCAGAAATAGCGCTGCGTTTATTTGAACGGAGCAAAAAGTTAGAACCTTCATAAATAATAGTGAGGCACAGTATTGATAGTCAAGAATTCTCTGTTTCTGGAGTCAGTGCTCCTATATTTGGATGAAGATTGAGCATTGAATAAAAGAACTGCAGCATGTGCAAGCCACACATACGTTAAAAATGAACAGCTGAAGGCTGAGGGACACATTTGGCTCAAACACTTTTTTATGTGAATAGCAGGCTGAGATACAGAGCGCTGCTTCTGGCTTTGCCTCTGATGTTCTTTGTGAAACGTCATTCTTTTTAAAATCCTCAATGGAATTTGTTCCAGAAATGCAGCCTTTTATACTGCTACATCAACTTAACTTCTGGAAGCTGATTCATCTATCACACTTTTAACCTTATTATCAAGTGTAACTAAATAATGATATGAAAAATGCATTTTCTGAAAATGAACATCTTCAGCTGCAGGATCACCAAAAGGACTAAAGTACAGTGGCTCTTTAGTTTCCTTATGGCTGTGCTGTTATTTACTTGGGAACTACTCATCCTTCTCGCTCCTCATTAAGTCATTTGCCACCTGAAAATGTCACAAGGATATGATTTTGTACCGTTATTGTTCCACATCGACATGAAAATGCCATTTCCTTTCACATTCTACATGCTGCCCATAAATAAAAAAAGATGTAGAGGCCTGGTTCAGTATAGAGTATCAGTATTCACATGCACATTTCTGGCAGAATTTGCTGCAAAATTATGGGTTGGTTTAATGTTATGGAATAGAAAAATGGCAGCTGCTGCTGCTACAATGAAGGCAGCAAAAATTCCAGCTGTGGATATGCAATCTCCCTTTCAGCGTAATACAAAAAGTGATATTTCCTATGACTAAATGCAATGTGCAGCTTTGGCTTGTTTCTCTCTAATCTCGTGTTTTCAGCTAAACTTTCCTCAGGACTGAAAAAAAAGAGATGCTTAATACACCACTCCTACAAACAAAAGTATCCATGGAGTAATTAATGAAAGCTGTGTAATTTCTTTTTTCTATTTGTGAATCAACCCGTAATTTCAATCTCTTCTGATTTCTGTATAAACATTTATTTTTAGCTTCAGAGATGAAAAGCTGACAGGCTTGGTAAAGAGACATTCAAAAGAAATAAGGCACAGGAAAATTTTAATAGCTATTAGATATAAGTGTAAAAATGCCATCTGTATATAAACTCCAAGATGCATATAGGAAGAAAAGAAATGCAGCTGACATGTTTAGATGTCTATATATCACTGGTAAATTAGCTACTGCAGGAAATTTTCCAGTATTAGTAATAAAAGATATGATACTGCCTTGTAGTAGGAGCTGACTAGATGGTGAAGGAAACATAACACTGTCCCGTTCCCTTAGATTTGCAAAGGCAGAATGTCATAACAGAATGTTGTGTTGCGTTATGTTACGGGCTAAAACACGGAGAGCTGCAACTTCAAATTTGGGTCACCCTGGAGCTTCTGTGGAACTCCGCCACCTGTTTCTCCGAAGCTTTTTATGTCATATGGAAAAAGAGGATCTTGCAGTATCACAGCAAGCCACAACAGGTGACAGGTCTCAAGTTCCTGCCGTATCCATCTCCACTTCAGCAATACTAGAAGGGTGATTGCCTGGCACAATGTTGTGACAAGGTGTGTGGGTATTGGGTCAAAGAGGAGTAGGATCCCAGTCGCTTTTCCTCCCACAGCATACCTTTGCTTCTCTATCACCAAGAATTACAGTTCATGTGATACCAGCTAGTTATTTCTCTGGTCAAATGGATACTTGTGGGTGTTGTGAGGGAAATTTGCCAGCGTCTGAGGCACTGTCAGCTGAGGATTTTCAATGCTTTTCCTTCTACTGAAAGTACTACCTGAGTCTCACAGATATTTTCTTTCTCTCATTTGCATCCCAGGACATTTATTTTCCTTAGCTGTTCCCTTTCGGGGGACATTTGTTCCTTGATAAAGCATCCAGCTTGTCTCCCAGCTCATGTCTAAACTGAGGAACCCAGGAGTGCTCATTAGCCCCGGGTGCATGCAGCCAGGTGCATGCCCTGACTTCATCCTGACTCCCAGGTGAAACTGAGAATGATCATCCCAAATCCCAGGTTGTTCGGTTTCCTGGCAGATCCAAGTTAACCGACACGCTCAAGAAGCTAGCACGTATGGTAGTGTCCACCTGTCTTGCAATGGAGGTCCTGCAGGAGGGACTCAGTGGCCGAGGACACACTGGCCTTCCAGGAAGGTATCAGGATGTCAGCGGAATTACACGGCCCACTGGCTGTTACCAGTTCACAGCCATTTGTCTCATGTCTTACTATCTGGTGTCTATGCGCTGCTTCGGTTTTCTCCTGCAATAAAGCTGGTAAGCTGTAAATGCCTTACGACTCGAGACTTGTAACAAGCAGAATTAAGCCCCCTGAAGCACCCAAGCACAGGCTTCCAAATTCTTCTAAAAAAGTTGTGTTATGAGACAGCAATGTGAAAAGCCAAACGGCTTGTTTTTTAAAGATCATCCACGCAGACATTGCCTGATCTAAAAGGAGTATGAACAAAAGGAAAGGGAAAGCTTGTTTGAAGATGAGGTCATAGCAGGCCATGTGTTCCTCTGCAGTAAAATTTTATAGCTTGTCACATCATCTCAAACCCACAAAAAAATCATTTCAGAATGGGAATGTGAACATAATGCACACTGCATTACTTCTACAATAACCTGCAATAACGATGTTATTAGAGAAAGTCACAGGACTAAATTAAGCCCCTTAAATTTGAAAGCTGGTATACACAGATTATCATCAAAAGGTTGGCACTTGGATCTTAGTAAGACTTCACCCAAAGAAGTCTCAAATTCTATTCTTCAAAGCTTGATAAAAAGCCACAGCTCAAAATCAACAAAAGGAAAAGACTCAAAGGAGGCACTTATTTACTAGTTCTTGGGACAAAACCCCGAGGAGGTTTATTGTGCAGTGCACATGTACACGCACACCTACAGAGCTTCAGATTACAGCTTGCATAGAGGAACAGAGGTATGGAATACCTGACATTAGTACTCCGGCACTTCATTTCCTTCACTTCAGATACATCCTCAAATGATATAAAAATAGACTAGCATTACTTTCTGACATGACTAAGGATCTTTAGTTTTGATCTACATACAACTGCATTAATAATAGATTAAGGGTTGCTATCAAAGCACATTCACATGCTCCAGAAGGAAGAAACTACAAAGTACAGCTGTCAAATCACTCTCACTAGCTAAAGCAAGGGCAAACTAACCGTATCTGAACTTCCAGGACATTTGCTGGTCTATTCAACCTCTCTTTAACGTTTCATTCCTGAGAAATGACTTGCATGCACATGACACAAACTAGTATTCTCCTTCTTACTGACCTTGGGCAGACAAGAAAAGATTTTTTCTTTAAAGGCGACAGTATTGTTGTAGGACATGATGCAATAAAACAACAGCCTGCCGAGAGTAGGAAGAACCATGGCATTAACATTTTGTTAGTTGTCACTGAAGAAGTAGCACCTTACATACGTTTGTTTATTATCTCAATCCAGTTTCTCACAGATTACTCAATACTGAGTGGATGATGCCACTTCAAAACGCATAAATGCTGAGTAACCATTTAACTATTTCTTGTGTTCTTGTAACTATACCAGCCTCTCAAATATGCAAGCTAGTCTGGCCTGTAAATGTTTTAAAAATAGCTGGTCTGGTTTATTGTCTGATAAGCATTTGACAGCAAAACCAGTAACAAAAAAAGACACCCCATCACTTTCTTTCCTCAAGAAGGCAAAGCCATTCTGTCACAGCCCACTCTAACACCTGCAAAAGGGATATTTCTTGACACCAAATAGAAACCAAGCACACAGAAGTTAATAAAATGACAACAAGTGGCTAATATGCATGGAGATCCCTTCTGTCCCAAACACAAGATCTGCATGAATATTTATGGAGAAGATCCTAACAGGAAAATCCTTGATCACAGGTACTGTGGAGGCTAATGAGATACGGGGAAGATGAAAACAGGGCAATTTAGCTTTGAACTTGGTGACTAATCAGCAATCATGAACCAGGACAGTGACCTTTCCTGCTGTGTTTTCATTCCTGGTTAGTGACTCCAATATATATGGATTTCCTGACTCTCAGATAATGAAAGACAGAGCAGTTTTTCATTCACAGCAAAGTCACAAATATCAAAATAACATCAAGTGACTTTTTATTGGGTTTTACAACTTTTTGGACCACTGCACTTCCTGACTCATCTTAAAAAACTTGGAGAAAGAGAACCAATTTGACTATAAAAGCCTAGATTCTCCATGATTAGTTGAATGCAAGAGATACATTATGAAAATCCTACACTATAAATTTAGTCTAGATTTTCATTAGACTCTGAGTCTGGCAGGACACAGCAGGAAAAAATAGGCTCCTGAGAATGTCCACAAAAGGAAAAGAAACCTAACACTAAAAAGAGAGAATGTTGTGACCAAAATGCTAACCTGTTGTCAACACTTTTAACCCACCAGGCAATAATGTAGTGACTGGAAACACCCACAAGAGATTAAGTGATGCAGAAAATAGCACTGCTCAGATGAATCTGTTTACAACAAAATATGAAAACAGTGACAAATTTGATAAGATTTTAATGGCATGAGCACAAGAACCGCACTAGGCATTTCTTGTGTTACCAAAAAGCAGTGTGAGTTAAAAGGAAGGGGAAAATAAATTTTAATATTTGGATCCTGTATTAAGGATGTGCATTCCTCTGTAAATAATCAGAATGGCAGTTATATGCAGAGTCCATAGCTGAAAGTGAAAGATGTGATTAACCAAGGGTAGCGTATCTTGGAGTGCTCATAGTGGACAGTAACCTTTTATTTATCATTGAGGTTAATTTCCCTTTCTAAGGGTCACTAACTTGATCTTATTTGCTTGACTTACTGTTGATCTTCCTTAATCATAGCAAAAAACCTTTGTAAGTAATGCCTGTCTGAATGCAGTTAATTTAATCATATGACCTTTTCCATCTTTTTTTCACCCTATGGCTATCTGACTTCTAATCAGACAGCAAATGATTAGACTCTAATGAAGTGTTATAGTATGCTCCGTTATTTTATATATGCATTTCTGAAAATCATGACATGCTAAATTATTGTATTATTCTGTCTTACTGTTTTCATACCTTTATCCAAGGAACCTACTACTGCAGCATCTGGGCTTTAAATAATGACTATTTTTTTCTGTCAAAAGAGTAATCCACATGCACAAGAGTTCAAGCAGTAAAGCTCAGATGCTGATTACTCCTACTGTGGGGAAAGGAGGCAGCTCTGCAGCCACTGAAGTGTCAAAGCAGCTAGAGTCAGAGAAAACACTTTACACCTCCCCTGGTGCTTTTGCAAGGGCTACTCATAAGAGAACATGTGTTTCTGCAAGTACATGTGGCTAATCCTGCCTTAGCTGGTGATCACAGATTTTCAGGTACTAATATTCCAACAACACATATTTTCAGGCAGTGCTAGCTTTCTATTTAGAACCACAAAGATCGAATTTTCTCAAATCTCAATGATGATAAAGGAAGCATGAAGTACGCTGCTTCTCTGATTATCAGACCTCCAATAACCCTGATACCACAGCTTTGCAGCATTTAATAGCAATCAAAATTTAATTAGTGTGGAGAACATGGCTCCCAAAGGTTTAAGAACTTTCATCAGCAAGTTGGTGGCAAAAACCAGACCTCTTGATTCCCATGCTCTTTCCATAACATATTTGGAAGCTTATTTAAAAAGTGATTGCTATTATTAGATTATTATGCCAGGAGGAAGCCTACGGGAAAGAAGTAAACACCAGGATTTCTGAAAGGATGACTTCAAAGAGCTGCAAAGTTATAGTCCATTCTGGTGTGGAAAGTTTTGCAGAAGTATTAAAATTACAAAAGCTCTGGAAATTGTGGGGAAATTGTAGCCCTACAAAAACAGACTTGCACTGAATGGCCAATTTTTTTATCTGCCACCACAGCTCCATCACTCATCAGTTAATTTCTCTTATACTGCATGGCAGCAGTAATGGCAATACTAAGAAGTAAACCAAACCTGCTTTAATCAGCTATTATTGGGATCTGAGAGAAGGCAAGAATGTTTGTGGTGACTTTATTGCCTTGCCAGAACTATACCTCTTTGGTTTTAATAGCAAAATGTACAACGGGGCTATGGATAATTTTCAAAAGTCAGTACGTAGGACAAAAAAAATGTCCCTTATGAAATCAAATCTACATTCTACCCATGTATGCCTTGCAGCATTACATATTTATATGAAACACAGTAAAACAGCTAATTCATTACACAGCACAAGACAGTGATTTATTAGTCCTTTGTTGTGCTGTGAGAAAACCTGGAGTCTCCTGAATTTTAGTCTCATGTAGTTAGGTTTTGCAGCATCCTAGCAATTCTGTTCCGTTGAAAGTAGCATCTGACCCCATGGAGAACACATTCCTCTACTCATCAGGTAGAGAAAAGATGGATCCCTAGTCTTTAACCTTTAATTAGTACTTAGCTGCATTATGCATGCTGAGGGCAAGATTAGCCATAAATGCTTCCAGGGGCACTGTACACTTACTAGCAACCTCTGCACGTAGAAAGTATGTATTTCACCCAGAACCAGCAAGTGGAAAAATATGTAGCAGAGAGGGTTGGACAGCATATAATTAAACTGGCTTTGCATATTAGGTGAGCAACTAAAGTAGAATCCATTACTCTCTGTCTGCAAAGCAACTCCCAAGGTTGTTGCAGGCAGAACCACAGAGTATATGTCTTGCAATCCCAGGTACACGCTGCATATGACCAGTGAAAAATAGGCTTTTTGTTATGGCAGGGCAATCCAAATATGGGACCAGATTCTGCAAGGTGCTGAAGTCAATGGGAATTGAGGGCATTCAGCACTTAAATGAATTCACACAGCAGGCTATCAGAATGGTCCTTGTTTTAGATATTTTAGGCAATCAAATTTAAGTGGTTATGTGAGGTTTTTTTACTCATTTCATGTTGGCTTTATCATGCCAAGATTTTAAAGCAGTGAAGCTTTCCACTGTCTAGTCAAATTACCAGATGTAAATATGACATTTTCTTTTAAGGATATGATTTTAGGGAGCATGCTGATTTCATTACATTATACAGTGGGGGAGAAATATATTTATAATCTTAAAAATCTCATCTAACACAAAGCAATCATACACCAAACAACTAAAGCTGATACTGAATCTTTCTGTGTTTTTTTCATGGGTATGTCAGCACTTTGTAAATCTGACTATCATCATATGATTTGTAAATCATCATGGACTGACACTCACTAACTTAAGCTATGAACATTTTTTGTGAACAATACTTTCTACTTCTAGACTCCATGTCACCGAAGAGTCAACTAATAATGATGCTTAGAAATTAATTTATTTCAGGTATGCTATAACAACCATAATCAGCTATAAATCCTTTTGCCCTATTTGCATTTACTGAATTTGCCTTAATTATACTGCTGCCTAATTATGAAGCTCAGTCTAGAGGGGAACTCACAAGAAGCAATGATGCAGAAAGCAGAGGACAGTTTATTCCACTTCACGGATTTACAACTTTCTACTACTGCAAACCATTTGGAACAGACTCTATTTGTGAGGTCATTAACATGTAAACAGTGTCACACTGAAGACGCATGGCAATGACCTACCACGCTAATGAAAAGTGATATTGAGTTTACTAATTCAGATAAGAGTACACAGATTGCCTTTTCTCTAACACGCAAAGGCCTGTCACAGAAATAAATGCATGGTCCTTGTTGCAATTAATTTGATTCTTGTTCTTTTAAAGCTTTACTTGTAGATTTAATTAAAGCTTTCATGCAGCACGCACTTTCAGGAAGTATCTATGTTTAATGGCTTTTTCTCCTAAATTAAAGAAACGAGTGAAGGTTATGATTCAAAGAACAACAGGCAATCATAAAATGAAAAGCTATTCTTAATACAATAAGCATTACCTTGTTTTGACATAAGTAAATACACAGTACTGTGGGTGTTTAAGTACACTTCTTATAATTAATGTTATATTGCAACTTCCATGGTGACATCATTTTCAGTCACTTAAGATAATTCTTTTCTTTTTTGAATGTAAAATATTGCACGCTAAGTTTCAACCTGGAGGTGAATATTTTTAAAGCCTTGGCAAAATCCATTCTTAGGTAAGAAAAAATAAGCTAATAAAAACAGTTTGCTGTTTTCCCATGAAAAGAAACAATCCCCAATGCAAAAAAAATCGCATGTAGACATGTAACTCAGTCCTTCCTTAATTTTACCGTGTTAGATGTTCCCACAGAGTAAGTCTATCTAAGCAACAGCCCTTTAGTAAATACCAAGAATAGCAAGAATTACAAAAAAAGGTTACACAGTAACAGAAGGATATTCTAATCTTCTCAGATTTGCCTTTTCTTCCCTTCTACAGGTTCTGAGGAGAGAGATGGTAGGACGTGGAGTGAGAACAAATAACTAGGCAGCCTTTTTCTCAGGAGAAAAAGGACCGTATAGAGAATGAAAATAAGGTAATTTTAAGGAAATATTTTTCAGGACAGGACAGACAATACGGGGAGGGAGGAAAGAAAAGGGGCTGAAGGAAATGTGACCAAGTAAACGGAGAAGCAGAGGAAGAAGAGAAATAGATGAAAACGGAAATGGTCAGTAGAACAAGAAGGCAAGATTAAGAGCTGGGCACGCTTTCAACATTAGTGTTGAAAGAGAAAAAGAAGCTGGAAGGAAGACAACAACAGTAGGATCTAAGGAGTAAGTTAGACAAAATCCTTTGTGGACAGAGAACTGGACAAGACACTTCCATGAACACACAGTACTCCTGCCTCAAAATAGGTTTACGGTGCTTTGGGATCCAACAAAAGGCAGCTGAAACTGCACTAACCTATTCAGCAAAAAAATAAACCTATTCTTGCTGGGAGCCTGTATTAGGACTTAACATGCAATCAATGTACGTTGTTCTCCTTTTCATTTCTTTTTCTTAAGCATACAGTAGGCAATCCCTATGGTTTACTAACATCCGTATGTGTTTCTCTTCTTTTCTTAGTTTAAAATATCTTCTATAATGTTAATCTGGAGAATATTAAAATGCAGACATGACTCTTCCCTATCTCGTAAACAGAAAGTAAAGTTCTACTGTGCCAGTTACACCTGGATGTTACAGCTAAAGATCAGGGCCTTATTCTATGACATATCATAAACATGACAATCTTACCTTAAGAATTTCAGGAAGTACAAAGCATCCAGTATTTCATCTGCTTTTGAAAAAACACTGTAAGCCATAAAACTAGACCCTCTGAAGTGACCCTTCCATGGACAATTGCCAAATAGGACCATAAACTGCAAAATACATTCCATTATACCTAAAGCATAATCCAATACACATCTTTAAGCAAACTGAAATGTATCGAGCCTAACCTTTACTTGCTGCAGCCAATATACATGCATTATTATACCCAATATGAACACGTTGGCCAAATCCATGCTGGCAGACCTACTTTTGGCTACTGACGTCACCATGCAGGAGAAAAGCATGCTATCACTTTGCAATGGGAGATGCGGAGTGGCGTAATTGCTCCAGACCAGCTGATCCTCTCATTCCTGTACAACTGTGAAATGTGCAGCTTAGTGAATGCTTTGCTTTGCCTTTCCTTCACAGACAAGCCAGAGATGCCTCTGGTAGCGCTTACTCGCGTCTTTATGACCAGAGGAATTAGGGAATGAGAAAGAAGGAGAGAAGCTAACTCCCTCTGCAGGTGAACTGAGTATAATTTAGATAGCCCTAGACATTTGGTTCAATGTCTCATCGAGGGATCTCAGATCAAATACAGAAGTGATCCTGAGCTTCAGCTGCTAGAAAGAAAAATAAATGTGCTTCCTTACGTTCACCAGCTCAGTACTCACAGGAGCAGGTAGTTTAAGGTACAAGCCCTACAGAACTCTACTCTGCTCCAACCACTACTTCTTTTAATTTGGATCACCGCTGCTGTCTGGTTGGCACAGGAACTAACTAACAGAATTATGCAAGACTGTTCCGACAGTCCTACAGATTTCTCTCTGTAGCATAACACTAAAAGCTACAGTCTAATAATAATAATAGAGGGATAATAAAACCTTTCTTGCACACTTGTAAATGAAATAGACCCATGATTCTAATATCTATGATAAGTCTTGTACGAGATTTTGTTTTGCAACAGGGTGTCTGGGACTGATGAAATGCCAGGCTTTGCTGGATTTGTAAGCACACCGCACAGTCAGTTCCTCTGTTTCTTTGCTTGATTAGTTTTTGTGAGGCTCAATTTCACAGCTGATGCAATCTTCCTAGCTACATTTTGCATGTAGGCTATTGCCCTGAAATTAGAAAGGACCCTGATCAGATAGAATCCTTGCACAGACTCTCACAAATGGAAGCAGAGGGCCAGAGTGACCAGGAGTGGCAGAAGAAAGCAACTGAGGTATGATTCCTTATCCTCTCATGCCAGAGTTAGGTAATTCATTGCAGGAAAACAATGACCAAGAAAAATGACAGAAAGAAAATTTGGAAATGAATGATTCCATAGTGTCAGCTAGACACTATGGAAACCAAATGGCCCCTGTCCTTCTCTCCAGGGATCTGGCAGTCTAGACTTTAAGGGGGCTCCAGGAATACTGTAGATAAGAAAGGAAATGAAAAGGAGAAAAAGGAAAAGGAGCCAAGATTAGAACATTTTCACTGTGAAATTAAGAGTGAACACTGACAGATGCTACCTTGAGGTGGATTATCATTAACCTGGACATAACCCCATCAGATAGGCTCAACAAAAGTATTTCAGCCAAGGCATCTCCCATGGGACTCAGGGGCCAGAGAAAAGATTACAGATAAACAACTCAAACAAAAACATAATCAGTGAAAAGAAGTTATTGCAATACTAATGACTACAACACCTCAGTGCCCTGTGCTGCTATCACTCAACAGACACGAACATCTCGTTACAGTTGTTCTTATCTGTATCACAGAAGTGATAAGCCTGTGGTTTACTGGAGCAAAGAAGTCTTAGGCTAGATTCACCATATGATTTCTTCTACACCTTTTTCTTAAAGCGTTTTTCTGCTGCTTGTCCTCCTTAAGTCCAGGAGAGACACAGTGCAACATTCACTTTATTCCTTGTAGTCCCACCTTTTACAGATATCTTCTGTCAATCAATTTGATATTTCATAAAGCCATTTTGAAAACTAACACTTCAGTCTTTTAGAAAAAATAAAGGCCTTTAGCAACATAAATTATGAAGTGAGTATTGGTCTTAATATGCAGCACAGCTTCTTTACTGTTAACACATTTACAATCACACAAAGCATAATGGCAAGTTTGGGGTTTAGGGAAAATAAGTTTCCAGTGCCATTACCCGTCTTGTACGATAAATACTAATACTAAAATAAGGAAAAACTCTCCTTTCTGTTTGGATATTTAAAATGAAAGAATCTGAAGTCAGTTTTGAGCCACCTATGTATACAGAAATACAATTTCAAAGTAAAAAACACATGAATCACACCTTTTTCCTGAGTGAAAAGTCTTAAAAAAAGTGAATGAAAATTATTCACCTTCTACCCTCTTTGAAAGTCTAATTCAACAATGATGGTAGATAATGGCAAAACTTCAGAGCCTAGAATGACTGCTGTTGACAATAAGCATGACGGATTTGGGAAGCAAATTTTTTAGGAAGCTACAAACAATGTCAACGGGCTAATTGAGCAATTAATTCAACCCATAATTCTATAGAGAAGACAGCCCACCCTGGTAAACTGGTAACATTAACTGAACAAGACTCAATATGGGACAGCAATACAAATACTCAAATACAAAGGTAACTCCTTTAACACAAATACCTGTCCCTATCCTCTCTTACCCTCCCAAATATATGTATTACGTCTCAGTGTTATATATAATAAAGATAGGCTTTCAGGCTTATTCTACAAGAGTATATGGAATCCACAATTTCTAAAAGCCATCTCAGTATTCAATTTAAATCCCTGTTTAGAAAAGCAAGACAAAGCTTTTATTAACATGGAAAGAACAAAGACGTCTCTAAATGGCATAAGCATTTATTTTTTCTACAGTTAGATTGGTTCCCACACTAAACGTCTGGTACCTTCACAAAACAAGCAGTGTAAACTGAAACTGCCCCTTTAAGGACAGAAAAATCTCCAAACTCCAGCTCATCTGCAAATTTACTGCTTGACACTGAAGGAGCAAGGACAGTAACTGAGTGTGATTGTGTGACCAGCACAGCAATCAATCACTTCTGATACATCACCTCACTCTCTCTGTAGTACCCATCTATTTTCAAAACCCCAAACTTTCAGCACATTACAGATTATGGTTTCTCACTCAACAAATCAGGGCTAATGTGGTTTTGAAAAGTCTCTGTAACTTCAGAAACGACTATGGGTTTCCTATGTGTAGGTATTGGAAAAAGTAACTTGTAAATGTTACTTTTAGATATCTAAATTGCCAGAAAAGATGAACTAAAGCAAAGCTATTCCACCACGTGAATGATCCGATCTCTGTTGCACCTCAAGAAAGCTATTTCATATAGTCAGATCACTGCCCAGAGGGGCTCACATACTTCAGAAAGAGCTAATAAAACAAAAAAATAAGGATTTACTTACTAGTAGTCTTAGTGTTAAGGATTATTTACAATTTCTTCCAAAGACAAAACGGAATGTAAGCCTTGACTATAAAGCAATACAACTAGATCCAAAAGAATCAGAAGATACAAGGAATTAGTATAAGAAATAATGACTTCAGACAGATATTTAAAAATGATGTAGTGTATTTTAATTAAAAGTAAAATTCTAATTCTAAGATTGCTTAGTATCTCTGCATGAAATCTAGATATCGTACCTCTGTACTCAAAGCATATGGCACATAGCTCACAAATGTATTTTTCAGCAATGGTGATTTGGTAAAACACCTTCCTTGTTATTTTGGGCACGGAATATTATCCGAAGAGTTCAATATTATAGACTTTGTCAGATGTAACAAAACTTATGGGACATCCCCAAATCATTTAAGTCTGGCTCACAAAACAATTACAGAAATCTACGTTTATTTTGGGTTACATGATTCTATGATACAAGTCTATAAAACTATGCATTTTTAAAGATTCAGAAGAGATCACAAGCACAGTCTAACAGATCAAACACATCAAACAGTTCAAACACATTCATGTTTTTCTGCTCAGTGCTCTCTTCCACCTGCAAGATGCTAACTGATGAACTTATTCTAGTTCCATGGGCAGCTGCAGTTGAGAATACAGAACTATTTCTAACCTCTCTCACTATTCTCAAATTACTACAGAAGTTTTAAACGTGATGACTGCATATTTCCTGGAATTATCCAGAAATCACTGTTAAGAGTTTCGACATCAGATTTTTTTGAAATTTTACGACTCTGATTATTGGGGTCATTTTGCAAATCTGCTAACCTTGTGCTTTCTGCCATAAGTACTAGGTCAATTGCAATGGGACTGGAGAAATGAGCCACAAATAAGGTCTCTGTACAGAGCCCCAGAAGCCAGCACTGAAAACCTGCTAGCAAAGCAAGAGACACAGAGTTAACTAAACTGAGAACAGACTTACAGGCTCCTGAGCTCAAGTCACATACACAAGAAAAGTGTACTTCAACTGGGCACCAAACTGTCAAATTCTCATGAAAAGGAGGGTATGTTTTTATTCACATTTATATAAAAAAGCTAAATGTTGGTAGAATTAATTTTCTTGTAGGAAGAATTTTGTCCTCTTTCTGTCACACACAAAGTACCAAGCAAGAGGACCTCTCGTCCTATATAGTCCATTTTAGTAATGTTTCAACTTTGTATTAGGCTTCTGGACTGAGATTTCCATACAGAAGACGTACCCGTGATGCACTTCTGTCCTAAGCCGCCTAACTAGTTAATTAGTGCTGGGACAGACAATATCAGATTTCATGCTATTAAGATCTCAACATGATTACTATTTTATAAGAATACTAGGTAATAATTGTCTCCTATTTCCCTACTTCACCTTTCACAAGTTGAAATGACTTGTGAAAAGGCACAAAAATAGAGTAACATTATGCACCTAACTGCTGTGCAGCCCCGTTGTTGCATAAGTACTTAATTGCAATAATAATCATAACATACCATTTTGATATCAAGTTCAAACTGAGGGACAACATCAAAAGCTACCTTCGCAACTGTGTATTTTAATTGGGCACACATCCTACTCATAGTAATGTAATGAAGCTTTTTCTTGAAAGCGACTTATAACAGCTACAATCTGTAACTGTCTGCCCCAGAATTTGGGGTACAATGAATTCCCCAAACTCTATCAGGTGCCAGTGTCTCGAGTAAACTCAGATGCTCCAAGAATTCATTTTGTCTGATGCTTGAATTTGCATGAATCTACAGCTATGTTAGCTTCTGACTAATGACTAATGATCTCCAAGGGCAGAATCTTTATCAAAATGAAAATCTTCAATGCGAAAGTTAATAGCCATCGGTTAGCACAGTGGCGCTCGTCATCACTTGAACAACAGGCTTGTCTAACTCATTTAACCATAATTACACAATAAACTACTAATGTACTTTTCCTTCTCTGGCCAGTGTCGCAGGGGTTTGGCCCATCAGAAAACGTGTCAGGAGAAAGCACTCATGCCAGCGCTGGCTGCCAGGCTGAGAACACCACTCATTACAAGTGTCACTAACAACAACGTCTCCATTCTTCTCTTTTCCCACCTGGATTCGACTGCAAAGTCAAAAGACCTGCTGCAGAGTTAATGAGCACTATTAAATTTGCTCTAATCTTTAGAACAAAAGAACTCATACAGGACTAACTACAGCCAGACAAAAAAATATCTGCTGCCTGACTGAGGTGAAAGGTAAAAATTGCACCAGTTCTCAGGAAAGCAAGAGTGGGAGGAAAGGCGCTGGCAGAGGCACTTAAGCCCATTAAAACGAAGTATAATTCTCAATAGCAGTACTCAACTTCTTTTCTGTAACGTCTCTTGACTGGCTAACTAGTAAACACAAGATAAAATGGAAATAATTCTCTGCCAAATATGCACAGCTGTAGGTCCACCTCTGATGATTCATCAGCAGCTCCAGGCATCTGCCAATTTTTCCTTTTTTAATTTTAATTTAGGATGGATCTAGAAATGGCAGAGACTGCAGTCTACTAGGGAAAAGGAGCCCGCAGCACATAAGGAAAGCGGCACACAAGACAATAGTAACTATTTCAGTGCATAGATGCTCGCTTGGATGTTACAGCTTGCATTTACAATGACTAATCAGTAAATTTGAATATGATACTCAGTATAGAAGTGGTAAATTAGCAATGGCAGAGTACTTCAAATTATGTTTCTCAAAATATAGAACATTTTATAATCCATACCAACTTCCGCAGCTAAAAATAAACATGTAATGAATTCTGCATTCATCTAAGATTTCCACCAATTTCAGTGAAATTGCGTGGTGCATAAACAGGTGGAGAATTTGGTCCAAAATATTTCCTCCTACTGGGGGCCAATCTCATCTGCTCTTTTCAGGGCTCTTTCTTCCCTTCTTTTGTCAGACAGGGAGCACAACAATGCAAGGTCAAGATGACACGATTTCTTTTGGAAGAGTTAATGTACCCAAACTACAGAGTTACTGAATTTGTATCGCACTAACAAAAAGACAGATCTTTTCTTGAAGCCGCTGTGAGAGCATTCCAAATAATCACGAGAAGCCCTATTCCCTCCACTATTAACAGTCTCTACGATTGCAAAACTGGGGACAAAACCTGTTTGTAAAACTTACAGAAACATTTAAATTCACATATTTTCCATTGTCAGTGGAAAAAGAGAAAAAAAGATATAATCCAATTTCTTTGAATAACGAAACAGTGTTTCATTTAATGTTCCATTTGTTTTAGTTTCGTTTTTTGACTTAGCCTCGAGACACGAATTATATTAAGATATTAATTTAAATATGTTTACTTATGATGGCAAAAACATACTATATGACTTACTGTATTATACTCTTTTGACATTTTAAAAACAACATTTAAATGGTCCCAAACTGAATTTTTTTTTTTTTTTTGAAGGCCTATTTCATGGAAAATATGGTCTTTTCATCTTAGGAACAGAAACAAATTCTGAAATACTTTATCTGTGGAAGAGATAATTTTTTTGACCTTCACATCAATACACTGCTTTAAAGAACAGTTTAAAAAAATTGCACTATATGTAAAGTGTCAAATAGTGTAATACAAAATCTGAATTACCAAGTAAATGGGCAGTTTCAATATATTCAGAAGTCTTAGGGAATTTCAGCTAAGAGGTTGAATTTTTAGTTGCTATAATTCATTTGAAGCACGGTTCTGCTTACCAACTTATCAAGTTTTCAAGTTGGAAAACATTTACTAATTTTTCCATAAGTTCTATAAACGAATGTTTGATGCTTTTTCAAAATAGTAATTAAAAAAAATTATTTAAAAAGTTTGAAGAGCAACTAAAAAGGAATATGAGAAACTTAATATTGTTTTTAAATAAAAACATGATTGTAATGTTCCTTTCAAGAGCGTGCTATTACCATATGTACCTGAAAACTAGTACTACAGTCTGTCTCATGCAAGTAACACCCCATCTTCTGTAACTACATAAAAATATCTCCTAGTTTCCCCTGACTTTTAAACCCGAGCTTTAAATAAGACAGATATCTACTGGACAGCTGAACTTTGCTGCTGGCCAACAAGATTAAACAAGCTTAAATGCACCTCATTTTGCAACTAAGCAAGACCCCTAATATTTTGCTAATCCAAAAGCTATCATGTACCCCTTGTACTTGGAAGGCGAGAAAAGGTGAATAGCCTCAGAAAGGGATTTGCTAAATGCACAGAAGAACCCTTCTCATTCATCACCTGCTGACAGCAGGGAGTGAAACAAAGGCTTTGGGTAAATAAAGAGTCATATAATGGTATTACTAAGGACTGTATCAAACTGAAAAGTTGTTACTTACTGGAAGTTATGCTTCATCTTGCCCTCATTTGCTAGTGCTCTCTCCTTTAAAATTCACTCCAGTAATGGTAACTCATGACGTTTATGCATGATCATTATTCATGAAATAGTAGTAATATGTACACAGCAACAAATGGAAATGCTTGTACATGTCTAACCAATGCTATATTTTTCCACAGAACAAATGAGAAAGAAACCACTGAATAAATCCTAAAAATAGTTACTTAGGCATTTTAGTGATATTTATACTGACTACTTTTCAATTAAGAAAATTTGTTACAGAATGATATTCAAAGGACTCTAATGCACAGTATGAGGCATAAGAAACTGCTATAAAGCTAAATATTTCATTACATTATTGACCATGTTGTTTTTATCTCGGTAAAACTTTTACAAAGTTTGTTTTTATAAAGGAACTTTCAATATTAGCATTCACTACTTATGCATGGAACAACATGGCAGAAAGCATGTCTCTGATGACAAAGAAGTTACTTACAGGTAATAAGTGTAGGAGTGATAGCTTCTTCTGCCATGATGGTGGAAGGATTAGGCAGTGGTGGAAAAGATGAAATGGAAGGAAAGAAAAGCCAAATATTAATGTATGAAAAATCAAGATGAAACTGAGACCAGAACTGATGACACAAATGAAAGGTAGCAAGAATGCACATCTGGGCATATCATGCAACGTGGCTGGAACAGACAGATGACATATCCAATCTCCATAAAAATTTAAGCAATACAATATATAATGCATCTCCAACTGTTAAATCAAATCACCTTAAAGTACACTTACTATCTCAGTAATACTTAAGGTATATTTATCTCTGCATATACTACACACACAAACACTCCCAATTAGAGGGATAAAACACCTCAAAATACACCTCAACTGCATTAGGAACAAGGACATGGAACTTCTAACATGGTGTTAGAAGTTTAACAATGCAGAATTTCAGAACATTTATTAAGTAGCTTCTCTTCCTGTCCTAGTACTGTAGAATCTTTGGATATCCCTTTCTTTACTTAAAGAAATCGGTTCTGCCATTGACAGGACTAGAACTTGTTTCCAGAGGGGAAAAATCAATGGCCACAGCTTTTTTAATATCTCAGCTTTTTTAATAACCGTTCAAATTCTGAAGAAAAAACTACTTCTGGCGATGCAAGTAAAAAGGCTATCCTTGCTGGCTAAAATTATTTTGGTGGTACTTCCCCATGTGGCAGAGAAAAAAACAAGAACTGATCCTGTATACCCATTATCTTTCCCCTTATGAATGTCACAAAGAACAAGTTGGAGACCTAGCAGCATCATCTTGAGTAACATGGACCCAGTCAGTCTTTCCTGCATCACCTCTTGCACAGCCAGATCCTCCACCCAGACATGTTCTGCATGAGCACAAAGTACAGAAGGCCTCCAGCTACGCTCTTCTGCTTTACATCTCTCCCTGCCTCAGTTATGAGCCCATCACAAGCACGACTGCAGCTCTCCAAAAGGGGTAAGTTCCAACCTAAATGAATTCCATATATTGACTGCAATTAAAAAGAGGCTGGAGCTCTTAAAACATCTCTGAGCTTAACGTCAAGTAGCATTCACATGTTGTAAGATAAAAGACTGAAAGGAACCATGTAGGCATTTGTAATTTTTACAGCACATGCATACAGCCCTTTGACTACAGAGGAAACATGTAAACAGGCCTTGCAAAGGACTATAACTAACGTTAACTTGCCTCTAGCTACATGCTTCAGGCATCCCTTTGAAAACTAGGCTTTCATCAAATTTTCTCTCTCATCTTCTTTGTGTGAAGATGCCGTTCGAAATATTTTCCAGTTTTTATTCCCATTTTTCCGATGCAAACAGTATTGTTCAAACACAAGAGGCTAGATACTGAAAATTTAATCACGTGGCAAATTGCACACCTGTTAAAGTTGAGTTTCAAAAGATATCTAAGAATAGAGTACAGGGAAAGCTGCAAAACAATGATACGCTTCTTCTACCAGCACAGGATCAGGTCCTATCAAAGCAGATCAATTTACCTGCTCTACTAGCAAGGGGTTGTTTTCCAGTTCAGCCATAATTATATCTCCCCTTGCTCTTCCTTTCAGAACTACTCATTCTCTCACTTTCATTTAGAATCTCATGACACTGCCAACCCTGTTTCTTGCCATATGTTGCCATGACAGAGATTTAATGTAATTAGTACAAATGTTCTCATACTTCTAAAAGATGTATAATAATTTGAGAAACAACAATAAATACAATTAATCAATGAAGCACTGCTGGTACACATACGCAGAATTCCACCAAATGTGTTATAGAGATAAATTATTCCTTATGAAAAAAAATGCTGAAAATCCAGGAGCTTTAATTTGTGTAAATGTCCCATTAAAAATTGTATAAGATGAGAAAAATTAAGTCTCAAGCTCCAGTTATTTTTATATTTTTACAATTTTGAGATTTTCCATATGCAAGTACTTGAAAAAAAAGCACTGTGTTTTTGACCCTTAAGAATACCAAACACTGAAAAAAACAGGGTTTCTTTTTTAAGAAAATTGAAAACCTACAGAAACAAAAAGTTTTAGACTTGCAAGTCCTCAGGCCACATGCAAAAGCACCATTCATAATTGAAAAGATTTAGCTTTTTTAAGAAATATGGACAAGTTCCATTTTACTTCCTACATAATGTATACAGACTTACTCTCTCTCTACATATGACAAGTCTTCCTCTGTTAGAGAGAGTGACCCAAAGATTTTGGCCAACCTTGGCCAAATTTTCTTCTGTGCATGGCTCTTCAGTCACTTCCCACTAGACAGGTTATTTTATGTCAATAAACTGTTTCTGCGTATAGTGATAATATAAAGCACTTTTATATCCTTCAGGACTGAAGACATAAGTAAATTTCGTAAATATCACTTGTAGAATAAGGCCCCACTATAAAATTTATCAAAACCAACACAGCTGGCCGTAGGAGGGTTGTCCCACTAGGATAATGGAAAACTTCTGGAACTGTGTAATTACCACAGTGATTTCTTTCATCGTCTCTCTTTGGTAGCTGGTCTAGAGGGAAAAACAAGGTTCAGGAGTAGCACTGGGAGAAGACCGGAGTTTTCCTTCAGCCCTATTATTTCCAGTTTCTACCCTAACTGTTCGAAATTGCTGGCAAAGGTGTACAACAGAACAGCCTGATTTATTTTCAGGGAATGGGACCAATGCATTCCCAGCCCAGCTCCACCAAGTGCAAAAACCTTCCTTATCCACTGCCAAGAACCAGGGTCTCTGAGTTAAACAGATGCCACAATTACATACGTTAGAAACTACTGGAAGGCTCAGGCATAGATAGCTGAAAACAGAAACTAAAGACAGGCAAAAGAAAATAACCTTTTTATGGAGAAATGCAACGATCAGAAAAACTCCATTCTACAACTGAAGCAGAAGCCAATGTAATTAATTTTTAATAACCTCTTCCTTGCTGCACTCCCACTGCAGCAACAAGATGGTAGCCATGAAAGAAACAGCTGCCCCAAAGAGGTACATATTTTTAAGCAAACCTTGGACCAATAAATCTAATTTCTCAGCTTCTGCATAGTTTTTACACTTAGCTGAAACAGAATATATAAGAAAAACAAAAAAGGAAAAGAGAAAAGAATAAAGGAGTAAGGTTCTGATTTTTCCAAGTCTTGATTTAATTGCTATTGCTTTTCCAAAGATTGTGGGAACAGTTCTCTCATTTTCTCTGCTCTACTTTAAGTTGACCAAAAGGTGAACTTACTTGCTGCATTTTTTATTTTTTATTTTTTTATTTTTTACAAAGTCCTATACAGGTATATCAAAGACTGGTAGAGATCAAGGGCCTTGCCTGAGATTTAATATTCAGGATCAGATTCAAAATCCCCTTTATTGTGGAGCAATATTGTGGAAACACATGTATTGGTTTCCACTGACTTTGTATTAACTCTTATGTGAGAGATTCAGAGCAAAGCTGAGAGGAAAACCTACTGACATTATTCTGACTGCACAGAGAAGAATCATCTCATTTATATGACCATATTGGTATTAGGAATA